>NW_026606822.1:3125000-3565000 GCF_029890125.1 Rhinichthys klamathensis goyatoka
GGAAGTCATGAAAGCATGCATGCCATTGATCCATCAGGCTCTCCCGTGTTTTCTCAACAGCGGATCTCAAAGCTGGGGTGGAATAATCTGCAGAATGTCAGCATGGCGGCCAAAACCAGGAGGTCCAGGCAAGCTGGGAAGGTTATGCATGAACGACAAAGGTGGTCTTTTGCCTGACCAAATGACATTGTATTGGCTGGGTTATCAAAGTTTGTCTGGCTCGGATTGCTGATGCTACAGTTGGCCTGTTTTTTTCCAAAACACGCCACATACCGAAGGGGAATTCAATAAAAAAATGAATGTATCTGCTGATAGTGTTGTTCACTTGCTTGCACTCGCTGTCAAAAAATGCCACCTGTTATAAGTTAAAAACGTAAGTTCAGTTGCTGTCTTGAAATTTAAATTGGCAGTAAGTTGAATTTTGTTTAACTTGTAAAAAAAAAAAAAGAGTATGTTGCCATGACTTACTGAGCATATCGTTTTTTACAGTGATGTTTTTTTAAACTCTAGACAACATTGATAAACCAATCATTACTTTTATGTTATGAACTCTATATAGTTTCACAGTTAAATCTTTGCCATAATCTATATTTTTCCCTAAGTTGGTGAGATATGATGGCAAATATTTTGTTTGTGCTGAAATGCTTTACTAAAGTGGTGCAACTGCATGTGTTCAGTCAGGTCCTGTAAAGACATTGTGGAAGAAAGGCTGCGACCGAAAGCTTAAAAATGCTGCCAGAGGAAACATTCCAAGGTCAGGAGGCATCAAGGCACGTCCGAAACCAAAGTTAGCTTCACTTCCTGATCGATCCCTTCATCTGATTGATTTTTGAAGGAAAAAGATGTATCATTCGCTGCCTTTGGTATCCCACAATCCTATGCATATCATTCCGTGACAGTTGAGCTAAAAACAGAAATGTTTTCCACTTTTGATGTCATTTCTAGCAGGAAAGTACTACTGTAGTCGTTAAATATTTGCTTAGTCATCACCAAAGCTCTCTCTCTCTTAGATAGTTGTCCAAAATCTGTCCGAGATCAGTTTTGTGAGGTACCTTTGTGTGCATGTGCACAAACACTGCCTGATAAGACAGCGAGGCAATAATAAGTCAGATATGCTTTTGGACGCAGTGATATAGAGTTACTAATAGTATAACTAATAGATAATTATTTCCTCATAGAGAAGGCCAGGAAGAAGTTTGGGTCATGAACTTGCTGAGAAAATATATATATATATGTATATATATATATATATATATATATATATATATATATGTTTTATAAGTAGTGTATATTTGACATAAGTGCATAATATATAACTCCGAGCGTGGAGTTCATAGGCACTACTGGAGTGTTTGGGTGTTACGTTTTCTCTCTTGAGTTTTATAACCTTGTTAAACTTTATCCTTTTCTCCATCTAAAAGGCAAAAAAATATCTTCCTAAAACATTGTTTTTTTTCTTGATCACTCATGCTTACATCTTTAATTCGTTTTCCAATACGTGGTATCCTGCTATATAATAGAATTGAACAGGCATCTGTCAAGGAAATATAAGATTGCGTTGGAAAAATGTTAAACATCGGTCAAGGTTTCCTTGCCAGAACCGATAACAAGCCAACAAAAATGTTAAGCCTGAAACACGGAGATGGAGGGAAAGGGAGAGATTAAGGTTTAGGAAACGCACTCTCCGCTCAAAGCCGCAGGAACTCTATAAAAGTGAGAGCGTGTAAAGACTCTGGAGTAGCGAGTGTCCATTGGCCAATGTTAATGTAGACGTGTTTTTGTCAACTTTCCCAAAGTATCATTGTGAAATCTGCACAGGCTAATGGACGGGCAATTAAAGTTGTATTCAATTAGCTCCACGGGTTAAAACTACCCTCCAATCCAAGCGAGCAGGTGTTTCTGCTTATATGTGGAAACAAAACACGTCTCTGTAAGACTATGTGATACTGTACAATCTGATCTAGTTTGACAGTATGCCACAATCTAGGGCCACGTACTGCAACAACCAAAACTTAATCCTACAAACAAGTCATGTTTCTGCTTAGACACTTCTACAAAGTTTCATGCTTTAAAAAATAATTTCAATAATTCAACGGCCTGGAGTCAATTATTCTGCTTCTACTACGGTTACCACACCTCAAAACATTGTTCAAATGATGTATTTATTTTTTGTCCTTAAAAAACTCTTGTGTGTAGGACTAATTTCTTATGCATTTAATTCCCAAGCTTCCATTGCTAATTCCAAAACATAATTTTAGGCTTCAGCCACTGATAACAAAGTAACTTAAAAAATGTAATTAATTTCAAAACTGACTTGAATGAGTTGAACAGACGAGAGAGAGAGAGAGAGAGAGAGAGAGAGAGAGAGAGAGAGAGAGAGAGAGAGAGAGAGAGAGAGAGAGAGAGAGAGATTTAGCGTGTGTGACTTACCTGAGTCTGTGCGTATCAATAGTATTCGGCAGCAGCGTCCATAGGTGTTGTTGTCACTGTCATTGCTGTCAAAGTTGTTAAACTATTTTACTGATAAAATCGTGAGAGCAGTGCTGACAACACATTTCTGTGTGAGTGTGTGTCTGTACTGTATGTGTGTGCGTTTAAGCATGTGAGAGAGCGGGAGAAACCGAGCTTGTGCTTTCCGTACATAATAAAGCATAATTTAGTGGCAAAAACATGTACATAATTTGTCATTTTAATCCTATTGTTTATTATATTCATTTGTTTGGTCAGTGTCGTTGTGGGTGTTGTTTCTTTTGCTGTTGTAGTCTGGAAAGACCTTTGAAATAACGGAAATCATTTGGCGAAGTGATATGTAACTGTAATGCGGTCAAGACCTGCCTGGAACTACTTTAGAATGCTTTTCAACCAATCAGATTCAAGCATTCAACAGCTGTTCCACGCTGCGCTCGTTGTTCTGTCTTCTGGTTTGTATTTCCACAGCATGAAAAGATCTTACGGATATATGAATAAACCACTTGTTTTGAAATCTTCCCGGTCTCCTGCAATTTTTTTGTCATCCGCTTCAAACATTACAAAGCTCATGATAACTTTCGTTAACTCTACAATAAGTAAATCCACTTCACCAGCGATGCCATAGAAATATAAAGGAATATAAAGAGCTACCGTAACTAAATTTTAAAGATGGCTGCAAGTGCGCTTTCTCTGGCGCATACAGTTTTATTATTGTCATGAAGCATCATCATCAACAACAAAGCTATATGTGGATCAATTTTGGTCTAATGAGCAGTAGCCTAACATAGAAATTGTCATTGTCATCTTGTATGTTCTGATTGTTTGTTCTCACAATTCTCAGCATTTTTCCTTTAAGTTTGGACAGACAAATCATTTTTAGTGAAAACATTGTGCCTGTCTCACTAGCAAAATTACTTTTTAAAAAAAAAAAAATATTTATACCTTGAATAGAAAATGCCTGCAAAGAAAATCACTTGAAACTTTTTTCTGGGTCGTTTTTGTTTATTTTGAATATCTGCTGCATTGTAAAAATCTTAGTTTAAAGTTTCCATTTATATACAAAAGAAAAAAAATAAAGAAAGTGCAGACATAAACTATCTGTGCTATGGTTGTTGAATAAAATTGAAATGCCATGTTCAAATAGAATTATAGACCTTTCTATATTTGTACAAAATGTTTTGAAACCATTGTTTTGTTTCTAAATGGTTTACATCACAATATGCGACATGCTGTTACTTTGGGGAGTAACCTTGAACTGGATAATCAAAAAAGAAAAAATATATAATACACATGTTTATTATCCCTTTAGTTAAAGCACTTTAAAAGCAATAGCAACATTTTTCTTTTGTAAAACATGTAAACTATTTACTTCGTATTGAACTACGTGACATTTAGCTCAAAAACAACACATTTTATATAACAACTAGACATTTAATCAAGTTTCATTAATGATTATAAAAAATACCTAAAAATGTACTTCTGTTGTGCAGCTATTAATGTGAGAACAAAACCATCAACCAGTTTAAATGCCTCTGGTGAGTAGTGGTGTATTTCCACCAGCAACATTCACAAATCTAAAGATATAGTCTCTGCACTAGTGTATAATATAATGAAATAAGTGTTGCTTGCAATTAAATGTATTCCATCAGAATACACTAATAAAATCTACTGAATGGGAGTCAGTGGAGAAAGATGTTTTTAGCAGCCAGATGGTGTAGTTATGACATCTACCAGCAGGGGCTGACTGAGCATTGCTAACCAGACTAATGTCTTAGCAGTGCAGCCCTCAGCTAGTTTTGAAGAAGACACCTGCATTTGATGAGGGAAGCCGAGGTGTTTTATTAGCACATTGACACAGGTTTGTGTTAACAAAGAAGTACAAGATGTAAAGGCAACAGTGTTTGTTTGTTCCGAATCCTCTGTCACCCTCCAGATGTTAATAATGATCTCTACATGTCAGGGTTGTGCAAAATTCAAAGTGGAAGAAACCAGTTTGGAGTGTGGATTTGAATCGAATTGGCCACAATTCACAGGAAGTTGAAATGCAGTGACAGGAAGATGAATTTGCTGAATTGCAATTCATAGAAATTCATCACAAGTGATGCATTCTGGGTTTTTCCACACTGGATCACTAATGTTATTCTATCTATCTATCTATCTATCTATCTATCTATCTATCTATCTATCTATCTATCTATCTATCTATCTATCTATCTATCTATCTATCTATCTATCTATCTATCTATCTATCTATCTATCTATCTATCTATCCATCCATCCATCCATCTATCTGTGGATCTAATAACTGTGAATAAAGTGTAAAATAATATGTAAATATTGCCAGAAATTGCTTTGAAATTAAAGTTCCAATAATATTACTTAATAGTGATGTCATTTCCTGCAATGAGCATACATTTTAGAAATGTAAGACTGGATTGATACAGTTTTTTGACTGTAACATTTTTGTTTCAGGTAATTTTCTTAAATATCCTTAAAGGTTACTGGAATATAGCATGTTAAAAGTTCAACCTTTAAATATCACTTCTTTTAAAGCTCCCTCTCAAAACTTTCAAACAAAGCTTAGTCAATCCAGTAATCAAAGTTTGTCTTGCCAACATTTGCTTATCTGGTTAAAATGACAGGTTTTTGGACTTCTTTTGAATTCCAGTTCATTTTAATTATACTTCCTTACATTAACCTTCAAATTGCAATTCTGCACCCTGTTTGCTACCATAATTCTAATTCAAGAATTGAACTGGAATTTAAAAGACAATCTCAATGCAATTCTGAATGGTGCACAACCCTGTTCCCTGTTTCTAAAGCTGATCCACAAACGGAAGTCGTACTCTTGATTTTGGCAATAAAATAAAACTCTTGTCAAAGAAAGTCTGGAAGTCATGAAGAAGACCAGAAAGGTTCTTCATATCTCGCTACCTGCAACCACAGCTCTCCACCACCATGTCCTCGTACTGCTTGTACACCACATTATTGGCGGAATCGATGTACAGAATGCTGATGGGGCTGAGTCTGGTGGGGACGCAGCAGGTCGGTGGCGTGGACCTGGGATCCATGGAGTTCATGAGAGTCTGGATGATGGCGTGATTGGTAGGCTCCAAATGGGAGCGTATGGGAAAGTCGCAGACACCGTCGCAGTGGAAGGCCTCGTACTCCAGTGGAGCGATGATCCAGTCGTCCCAGCCCATTTCCTTAAAGTTGACGTGCAACTGCTTGCGGTTGCAGCGCTGTTTGGTTTGGTTCTTGGGTGGCTTTTTCCCACGAGGCAACGGTGCCCGACGCATCCGTCGCTGGGTGAAGAGGTACTCGTACACCGTCTTGTTGTCGTGACCTGAACGGGCTTTGATCTCGTTGTAAAAGAGCCCTCGCTTTTTTGTACGCCCGAACACCACAAAGAAGGCTTTCTCCTTGGTCTGCCTTCCCGCTCGGCCCAGGCCGAGTAATCGCAAGTCAAGCGGTCGTCCTTGATCTACGGCTTCCAGCTCAAAGCAAAGCTGAGGAGCGTTTCTGAAGTCTTTGAACCGTTTCCAGATGTCAAACACTTCCCAGTAAGGGGCGCTGTGAGGGTCGATGCGAAGACTGTGCACCAGTAGACCTCTGTGCTTACCTGACGCGCAGGTGTACAGTCTCAGAGCTACCATGCCCTCAAACGCGGCCTTACGAGAGTCCATGTGTTTCTTTCGGAGGATGCGCAGCTCTGCGCCCAACAGACCCTCCTTCTCCATCGAGCTGATGTTGAAGAGGTAGCGCTGGCGTCTCAGCAGGGGCGCTCGCTCGTCTGCAAAAGTTAAGGTCATAGGTCAATGAAAATAGCCTTTGCATTGCTTTATTAGTTGCAGTTTATCTTGATTACATCCACATTAAGAGCCAAACACATACCGTTTTAACATGTACCATGGTAATTCCATGTTTTTGGACATTTATCATGTTAATACCATGTTTTTGCAAATGGTGTCAGAGTGATACATTTTTTATTTGGACATACCGAGGTTTTTTTTTACATTTACTGTATGATTTACCATCGTAATACCATGATTTTTGCACATGACAATCAAAGTAATAATGCTTTTGTGGAAATATTTAATGGTAATAGCATGGAGAATTGGACCTGAATTGTGGAAGATATTTATTTATAAAGTAGTAAAATGATCAATCACTTTGTGCTTTTCTAAGAGCACCACAGTTAAGCTTCTCCACTATCAAAGCTCACATATTGTGATTGATTGTGTGTGTGTGTGTGTGTGTGTGTGTGTGTGTGTGTGTGTGTGTGTGTGTGTGTGTGTGTGTGTGTGTGTATGTGTGTGTGTGTGTGAGAAAGATATATATAGCCTATATATATAGATATATAGGGAGAGCGAGCTCACTTTCTCTCTGCATGCAATGCAATATGAAGGCAGTGCATTATAAAAATCAAAAGGTTTCATTTTATCCAAGAACAGTTTGCTTTCAAAAAACTATTGAAACCAGACGAACTCGGCCTGGAGATCACAACATACTGTAAACACAGCATTATTATCAACCTGCAGCTATTTACCAGTGTGCCTACCACCGTGACATATGGCTTTCACTAACATAGGCTGAAAAAAACATCTGAAGCACATGGAGAGAGGGGCAGAGAGAGTGCAACTGATTAGTGCTGTGTGTGTGTGTGCGTGTGTGTGGCGGCGTAAATTACACTGATGTAGAAGGACATGATGTGCTGTGGCTTTTTAAACTTAGAGAAATAGTTAATCCAGAACTGGAATTTCTGCCACAATTAACTCACCTTCATGTCGATCCAAACCTGTATGACTTTTTTTCTTCACAAAAGGAGATGTTTAGCAGAATGTTCCAGGCTGCTCTTTTCCATACAATGAAAGTGAACGGAGACCTAAAAATCTCCTTTTGTGCTCCACAGAAGAAGTCTTACAGGTTTAAAACAACATGAGTAAATGATCTTTTTTAGGGAAACTTTCCCTGTAGGTGAGAAAGGAAGAGAGATGCATGCATTTCTTGCTCGAAGTCTACAGAGGATGTGGTAACTATAAATCTGCAAAGGGTATTTCACAGAGCATAAACTAAAACCATTTAAAGCTTCTGAGGAGTCAACCTTGCAGCTACAGAAAGCAGGGCCATTTAAATGCTGTTTTAAACAGATTTACTTAGAAAAAATAAAAACATATGAGGCCACCTACTTGTAACCGGCCCAGGAGTTTATTTACTTTAAGCAGAGGTCCATCAAAAGTCTTATGCCAGATGCATATTGACACAGTTGGTTTGGGTCAGAGACCCAGATAAAAAAAAAAAACGAAAAGAAAAAAATGTATTGTGTTTAGTGTGTAGTGCAATACTAAGCAGAAATAAGATGTTTTAAAAATGTATATCCATGACTTTTCTTTTGTATAAACAGAAAAGGACAATTTAGCGTTATGAAGACTTATGATGGGTAGTTGATGTGACATTTCAAGCAGTCCCAGCAGAATCCTGACATTTGACAGGCTACAATTCATCTAAATCAAACATTTTCCTTTTGTGCCATTATTGTACATGCACTTTTTATTAGTTCATATTAATCTAAATGGGATATTTATTCTGAAAAAAATGGCGACCTTTAATATACACATTCCTTTATGCATTCTAATAACTTTTAACAATCTTGACCGGGGCTGGTTGTCACGTTTTTTTTCTTTTTTTTTTTTTCTTTTTTTTTTCTGTAGACACACATTAAAAGTGTTGACTACAAAAAAGCTGAAATATTTCACCATTTGTCACCATTTTATATGTATAATTACATTGACTCTAATAGCAGGCCATGTCGTCACAGTATATGGGGTAAGTTGTCACATTTGGAACCTACTAGGCTGCTATAAAATAACTAATTATGGGCTTTTCAGCTCATTTTAAATAGTTAAATTAGTATGAAAAAAAAATCATGAAACCACATGAATAAAAACATTGTTTTGGGTCACTTTAATTGTAATTAATAAAACAGAAAAGTAACAACCTTCTCCAATAAAACAATGTGACTTAGCTATAGCAGAACTACTACAGTATACCAGTACCAGAAAATAGTATACTATGAAATATTATATTTTAAATATAAAAGGTAATTTTACATTTTTGTAATTTGACTTGATTCAATACCTTACTAAGATTTGTGACAATTAAGCAATGTGACAACTTGCCCCGGTATATAATGTGCATACAACATAACTTTCTAATGCAAACCAGATTAAATATGTATACCATACCTTGTCCTCTATCTACAAAGCTGGTGATGGTATTGGCCATCCCAGCCTCGTGCAAGACACTAGTATTGACCTCGCCGCTGGTCAGTGACCAGTACAGGGACAGCATGTAGTCATGGGGCGTCACTAAAGGGTGTTTGGGTTCCTCACTGTCCTCCAGTTTAACTGCGCCTTTCGCTCTCAGATGGGCAGGTGCTGGTGCGATGCTTTTCATCACGCCAGGATTGAGCTGACCGGCCCTGATTGCAGCTGGCGTTTTAGAAACTCCTTTATTGTGTCCCGTTTGGTGCTGGATGCTGGAAGAGGATGAGACTCTCGCCGCATCCTTGGGTACCAAAGAGCGCGCGGCCTCCCTGCGCCCTAAACTCACAGGTACCGAGGCGCGAGCCGGGATAGTCTCGGACTTTATCAGAGGTGGACCAGCCCGGATGCGAGAGATCTTCGCGTTGTCAGAGGGCTTAACGAGCGTCGTCCCGTTGCGCGCCACCGGTAACCGCGGATTGGGTATGACCGCTCCCGTGCCCCTGTGACCGGCCACGCCGGCGAGGGAGAGCGCTTGCGGGATGAAGACCAGGTATAACAGAGTCCAGAAGCCCAGTAAAAGAGGGAGACTAGTCAGAACTTTCATCCTCTGATCTTCCTCTGAGTTTCGGTGATGGAGAAATGACCAACAGCTCTTGGCGAACTACCATGAACGGGGTTGGAGAGGTAAAAATGAAGCTTTGGAAACGTCTGATCGATTACTCTGCGCAAACCATTGCCATGTGCCCCTCTCTTCAGAACCATAGTGATCCAGCTCTGTCGGAGTGGAGATCCAAGAGTAGGTGCAAAAGCGCAGTGTCTCTCGTTGAAGTCCAGCGGTTCTGCTTGATATCTTGTAAGAGACTTGTTTCAAATCCCACTTTTTTCCAAGAGGGAAGGATGGCGTAATGCGCTCTCTCCCTCACTCTCTCTTTCTTTCTCAGAGTTTGAACATCGTCCAGTGAAAACAGCACGCACACACAGAAACTTGCAGGTGCTTAAGTTGTGCGCAAACCTGAGCGCAGGAATTGGAAACGGAATTCCAACGCAAACTGGCTTAATTACTCTCTGATGTCATGCATGCTGTCCAGATTTATTCAAGTGCAATATTTCTTCTTACAGCATGAGTCACTGAATACATAAAACCAAAAGCTTTGCATTAGGTCACCAGAATAAATCCTCAGTTTATGAGCCATAGGTCAGAATTGATATGCAAATGACCATGCACATGACTTGATCAGCAAACCACGAGTTTATGTGCAAATGCTATTCAACTTCATGGATCCTTATTAAAAAATTATAGATTTTGATTTACACTTCAAAAGTTTTATTTAACTGAACGTGATCAAACCGTGTTTTGTCAAGTAACCAAAAAGTCATAAACATTATTTAATATGACAGAATCTGCCGTTGGCTATAGGTTAATCTGTTTTTTTTAAGAATCAGATTGTTGCACGTTTTCACTTTTTTAAAACACTGTAAAACAAAACAAAAAGAAAGAAAATAAATATTAACTTTATATTATATATTGCATATTTAATTATATTAAATGACATTTATAAATGTAATATAGTCTTTTCTGCAGTATAATTAAAATAAATAAGTAAATATTGATTTTGAGTTAGCTACTGTCTGATCAGAGTAATGCACAAGTAGTACATTTTCCATTGAACACTAAAAGATCAAATGAGGTGACTGGATTTAGTTGCCACATCATCTAAATATGATCACACTGGTGTAAGGTCAGAGGTCACAAGACAGATTTTAAGGGATGTAGAAACTGGCAATGCACTCGGTTTCTTCTCAACCTCGACCATACATTGGTATTTGAGAACTGTGGAGAAACAGTTTATTTCCTCAAGTTAAATATATGGACTATTGGTTACGCTATGTCAGACACCCACACCCACACAGACCATTCCAATCCTTTCCGAACATTAAAAAAAAAAACCACACACACACACAAACCCACCTCCGTAGACAAACAGACGAGGGAATGAAGAGTGTTGTGGATTACGCAGGTGAAGCTCAGGATACACACACACACACACACACACACATAAACATGCTCATCCAGGGGTGAAAACCTCAGCGCTGGCCAGTAAACTGCCGCTCATAAGAGTGAACGCAGCACATTTCCAACTGTCCGAGGTGTGTTCAGCGTCTCAGGATGTTTTCAGAAGCACGGAGGACACATGGCCTGTGGTTTACCCCACACCACAGTGGCATGGATCACCAGGAACATTTCTTTTGTGTGAATATACAGTCTAAAGACTAGTGAAAATGCATTTTACATTTTTCTTATTTAATACAAATGTTCTCATTACAAAGCATACAAGTGTATACAGTTAAATATATAGTTGAATTGAAAATAATGGCATGGATTCATCATTTGGATTGTTTATCTTTTACTTTAACTCTCACATTGTGTTCCGGACGTTTTCTTTTTCCTGAAAATGCTTATTAAGTTCATATCAATGAGGCTTACAATCAATCAGTTCCAAAAAAAAGAAATACAAAACCTGTTCTATTTAAAAGAAAACAAGTTTACAAAAAGATCGAACCCAATATATAGTGGTATAATATAGCAAAATGAGGGATTTACAAGCAATTTAAAAGGCTGGGACCCCACCGTACGGCTTTGACCCCCTTCACATTACCCCAAATTGCCATGCTACGCTGGTATCTTTGTGCAGAGAAATGTGCTGTCGAGGTGTTAGTCGTTGCGAAACCACAGACATTTCTCAGGTGCAGTCGTGGACAAACGAAATAAAAGGGGCTCTTGTTCTGGAGGAGTTTTGACATTCTGCTAATAATCATGTGGTCTCAACTCCTGTGCTTGCCTATCAACAAACCCTTTCCCATTCTTTAAAAAAAAGAAAAGATTTCATTCATTTCATCAATGACTTTTCCAGGTAATCACAATTTAAAAGTTCTCTTATATCGACTTCAGGGACCCTATAGGCCTATAATAGCCTATCTATCATGTTTTCACTGCAGCTTGTTCACCTTGTGTTCCTGAAAGGGTTTGGGCCTTCACGACACGTCGTGCTATCGGAATTATTGTGAATATGAGTTGCCTAATCGGAAATTGGTCACGATGAACGCCCTCTCAAGTCGTATTACTACTGGGAAACTCGGAGATAATTTGGGCGGAGGGGAGAAGGATTGCTGCTGTGGTATGCTTTATTAGGTTTTTCTACAACAGCCTTGTTTTGTCAGTAAAGTAGGCCTAGTCCATATTTACATATTTGAATAACCATTTGAAACATATCATGTTATATAGGCCTAGACTGCGAAAATATGTATTCGACCGAAATTCCAGAATTGTCAGAAAGCTGGCTATCTAGATAGCACAATGAATGTGGTTGTCAAAGAATGAGAGACGCTACATTTTATTCAAAGTTAAATATCTTCAATACATTTGGCTTTACAAAGGCAAGAATAAACCCGTTGTCCTTCATGATTTGTGTTCTTTCAGACAGAAAAGATTACGAACTCGTAGTCACGACATCAGGAGTAGGAAATGGGAATTTGTCGATAGCACGTGAAGAATTTAGTTGCTGCCTTGTACATGTTTGCTTCCTGAAAAGTTTTTCACAATAACAGGCTGAAAAAAAGTGCAACATTGCCCTCTTTTGGACAATTCCGGGTAATACGTTTAGAAAAACAAAAAAGATCAAACTATAGGTTACTACATGAGCCGTTGGATTTTAACTTCATTTTCGGTGGGGCTTTAAAAGCTTTTAAAAACTAAATAAAATAATTTATGCAATTTTTAATTTGTTTTATTAATGAAATAGTTTCATTAAAAAGGCGCACAAATCAATAGAAGTATAATAAAAGTGATCTATGTAACTTGTGCAAAATATTTCCAACCATCTGAAGCCTTGTGATTACTTTGTGAGAAACAGACTGGCAGTTTGAATATCCTCTGAATATCCTCAAAAACTACCATGCACAAAATAGGTTGGACTAGGCCTATATTTTTGGTCTGAATTTGTAAATAATGTAAGAATATACCGTTTTTTTAAAGAAAAAAAAAAACTCCTCTAAAAAGGTATTTTTATGATTGATATATTCTTAAAAATAAGCAAACCCATAAAAGATCTCAAAGGACTTTGTAATGTCTAAAACAAATCAGAAGGTGGCAGTAGTTCTGCGCTTTTCAAATGCTCCCCACACCTCTAGACAGGCTACCGAAATCCCATACTTCTCTATAAAGTAGGCTTAAATTGAATACTAGCGTACTGCTTTCTACATACCGTATACAGCCTCCCATGCATGTCAAGCAATATGTATTATGTAATGTGCTAAATTTAGGCCATGCGACCTCACCATCGTGTTAAATTCAGCAGTATCCATGTTTCCTCTCCGAAATAAATGTAGCATTTAAATCTATCTACATATTACAAAAATAAAGAGAAGCATTATTTATCTTTACGAGATTTGCCTGCCTTGCATTTAAGATGCACATGGCACCAACATCCTTGTAAGATGAAATGGTTCAGCCTTTTTCTTTATTTGCTTTTCTTGTTTACTTTTGTTGTCTGACCTCGTTCCTCACCCCAGACAGCAACATAGTCTCGGCCCAGATCCGAGCCACATCTGGTACATGTGGATTCAACGCGTACCAGATGTGAGCCGGATCTGGGCCGACACTATGTTGTGGGTATAGACCAGAAACGGAATATTATCATAACCGCCTCTGAAACACAGGTTGTAATGCAAATTTGGTGTGCATCCTAAGAACATACCGCTATTTTAAAAGACTTTATCAGGTTTGCATTTGCAAAATAGTATAATAAATTGTGTGTGTGTGTGTGTGTGTGTGTGTGTGTGTTATGATTCACAATCTTATAGCTACTTACATTTTAGTGACAACTACCCCTGTTCAGTCCACAGTAAATGTAATGTTTATTTTAAAGAGATCATCACAAACGGTTTCTTTTGCTCCACCTCTTGTGTAAACACACCCAGGCTGTAGTTGAAAGTGAAAAGGCACCATTCATCTTCCAATAGCATTGCGTAATACGTGAGAGTTTGAACACTTTCCAGAACGTTCCACAGACTTGTTTTTCTGATACGCATTCAAATATCTATAGCAGAAAACGTGTGTGTTAATAATGAAATGGTTCCTTGTGCTATGAGGAAGAAAAAAACAACTTCCTTGTCTAGTTGTCCATTCAACACGTGACCGCAGCCGTGCTGGTTTTTCTCAACAGATAAAAGATAAATGGGAAACTCGTCATGGAAACATTAAGATTTGCATATTATTTTCAACGAGCATTAAGATATTTGGTTACACTACAACATCACCAGATATACTAAACCAACTTCCCAATGCAGGTCATGTAATTATATCTGTGTAAAATATAAGTGATTAATCTGCTGTTGTCGACCAAACAGGTTTCAATTGATTTTCCGATATGTCTCAACTATCTGTTTGTACTGAATTTACATCATTTCTCTTGTCTTTTTCAGGTATATAGACTGAAAGTGGGCATGTGTTCAACACACCCTGTCATCAACAATTATAATGCTGCATCATCATATACACACACAGGGCCTAAAACTAACTTTTTGCCACTCCTGCCAATAGCCAGTGAAAATGTACAGGCCATAAACATTTTTACCAGCATGAAACATAAATGGAATCCTTATTCATATTACAAAAGTTATTCAGTCAAGAGCAGCGAGTGATTTTTCTTTGTGTGATTAAAATAAAAAAATTATTAGGCTGCTGTCATTTTAAGAGCTAATGCACGAATCCAATATACTGATACACATGCGTTTTTCTCAACTCTTTACGTTCACATAAGACATGGAACATGTCTGTTCAAGCACAAGACGACGCAAAAGAGAATTCAATTCAGTATTTGAACTGTGAGATGCATATTTCTGGGCGCGCGCTTCGGATGTGTGCATAAAACTTCCAACACAGTGCGTGAGAAACCAATCGAGTTCCCTGGTCGTGTCTTGCGTTTTTGTGGCGATTTTTTGGATTCATAAAAATGTTACTACTGTGTAATGTTGCCGATTTACACTGTTTCATATTTTTTTACTTGCATTTGGTGCTTGGCGAGTGTTCATTTTGGGTCACAGACACGCTCACGCTCTGCTTGCAACACAAAATATTAAACCAAATGGCATTTATTTTAAAAGAAACATCCTGTCAATCTTTCTCCTTTTAAAAAACAAAAATAGTTCATTTTCAAGGCCTCATGCATGACCCTTTTTAGAACACTTTTTAATCAAAACATTTCTATTTTTATCCTTCAATCCAAAAAGAAAACAAACTCACTCTATTCTTCTGGTATGCTATTTCATTTGTTTTGGTAGCAGAGCAGACAGGCATCAGCATGATGGGAAACACACACACACACACACACACACACACACACACACACACACACACACACACACACACACACACACACACACACACACACACACACACACACACACACACACACACACACACACACACACACACACACACACACACTTCTCTAGGGGGGGAAATTCCCGATTTAACACTGAGCCAATTAGATTACACTTAGATTACACACAGGAAAGACTGTCCTATTATTCAACTTTCATCCATCACAAACAGGTTCATGTATGAATAATATGCAAACTGAACCAGAAAGCTGAAATTTTCAAACAAACACTTAATGATCTGTGAGTGTTATTCAGTTCAAACAGGCTTTTGAAAACCCTACGTAAAGCTCTTCAATCATCCAGGTTCTTCTGTGACTTCACAAAAATAACATTAAAAAGGAATTGATCACCCAAAAAGGCCTCCAAACCCGTAAGGCTTTCGTTCATCTTCAGAAAACTAATTAAGATCTTTTTGATGAAATCTGAGATTTCTGTCCCTCCGTTGTCAGAAACGCAACTACCAATTTGACACTTCAAAAACTTCATAAAGAGATCATAAAACGAATCCGTATGAATCGAGCGGTTTAGTCCAAATTTTCTGAAGAGACACGATCGCTTTATATGATGAACAGACTGAATTTAGGCTTTTATTCACATATAAACATTTATAAACGCACACATCAGCTGTGGCAAAAGGAAGCTCAGGCATGTTCGCTTGATGCACGAGAACCAATGAGATTCATTCTTGAGTTACGCATCACGTTTGAGCTTCGGCAAGAACCAATGAGGTTTGTTCTCGCTTTTATTTATGTTCGCAGATCAATGTTTGGATATGAATAAAAGCCTAAATTCAATTTGTTCATCATATAAAGCGATTGTGTCTAATCAGAAAATTTGGACTAAAGCGCTCAATTCATATGGATTAGATTCACGTTCTCTATGAACTTTTTGAAACGTCAAAGTGTCAGTTGTGTAGCCGTTTATGGAGGGACAGAAATCTCTCAGATTTAATCAAAAAGATCATTTTTGTTCTGAACATGAATGAAAGTCTTATGGGTTTGGAACGACATGAGGGTGAGTGAATGATGATAGAATTTTCAATTTTGGGTGAAAGAACTCTTTACATATTTACATTTTGGTCCAATAATAAGTATTAAACTATTTACTTGGCATATTAAACAAACACCATTATACGCTTGAGGTTTGCCTTCAAAATAACAAATCATTTTCACTGTAGGGATTTTAAGTTGTGACTAAAAATCCTGATATTACATTATTCTTCAGGTCAGTGTAGTTCACCTGTTAGTGTTAACAGAGGAAAGGTGAAGCTCTCCTGTTCAAAAATGCCTTATGCTCATCAGGGCTGCGTTAATGTGATCAAAAATACAATACAACTGTAATATTGTGAGATATTATTACCATTTAAAAGAACTATTTTCTTTTAACTCTTTAACTTCAACTTTTTTCATAAATGTCTTTATTGTCACTTTTGACCAATTTAATGCATCCTTGCTGAGAAGTATTTAAAAAACGATCCCATACTTTCGAATGTGTAGATGGTTTTCTAAAGAACCATTGAACTTACAGTGTTTCTCCAAAGGTATCAGGTTGCAAAACCATAGAAACCAAACATAGGCAAAGTCATCATTATGTGAAGTGGCATTCCACACAGAAGGCCTCACTCTGGCGAAAAGACTTTAGGCAGAAAGGTCAGTTCTCAGAGGAACTCTAAAGACTGTCAATGGTTCCTCTAGCAACTCCATTTTATCATTTTTGAGGTGCTTGAAAAAAAATATTTAGGTTGTACAATTTTGAAGCCTCCATGATGTTCTCTATAGAGGGTTTCACCAATGTGGGAAACCACAATGGTGGCTTAAGTATCTATTTTTTTACTGATATGAGTAAAAGATTACAGGAATGACTTTTGCCGAACTGATTCCTTAAAAAATAACAAAACTTTGTACATAGATAACCCAACAGACCAATAAAAATGATTTCTAGTGATAAACAAAAGTGTGCATCTCTACCTTCTCTATCATCTACATTCTTTCCATTGGTCCTCGGTGATCCTCATTCTCTGAACCCAAACATCGACCTTCTTAGGTTCAAATTCAATCTAATTTGTAAGTCGAAATGTTTCATACATCCACCTTTGCTACCCACTGTCCTGTTTCAGAGCCTGCACCATAGGCACCCTAAATAAACGAATTCTTGACTTGATTCAGGTGTGCTTTAGGTCAAGAGGGAGGACTAGTTGACATTACAGCTCACACTTTAAATTGTCCTTAACTTGATTATCTTTCACGTCTGAAGAACTAGTGACGTTATTAAGGGTACGTTAACATGTCAACGATGTACTAAATATGGAAAAGTTTTTTCTTTGCTTTTTTCGAATACAGACGACAATATTGTCAAAACGATCCTTCTTTCACAATTCACACAGATCCACAAAAACGGCTAAGATATTATTCATGCCAGGCCAGTAGTTGGTGATGTCACTTCGTAAAGAAACACCATCCGTAAAACTCCAAGTGGACCTCAAGGTTGAAAAAGCGTCAATGCAAGCGAATGAGAGAAAAATAATTATTTTCTGATCCCGTTTGAATTGTGCCATGAATGTGAACATATGTTGTCTGTGAATTTTTTATATAATTTCTCATGTAACGAGTTTGACAGTATATTGTATGATTCTTTGGCTAGCAGTTGTGGAATAGACATAACGAGAAAGACTACACGTCGCATATGTGACGTCACCGCATAACACATTTTCCCTCCACAAATCACGGTGCGATAATCTAAGGAATTAGATCGAGATGCCTGTGTGTTTTGTACCCAAATGCCACCATTCAAACAAAGGCATGTTTAGCGGTATCCGTGTGCTAGTAGTGGTGACGTATATCAAACGCGTCGAAAGCAGCGAAGACTTGTAGTCCACAAAGTGCTCTCACACCAAGTCTAACCGAATGAAAATTCTACCCGCTAAATTGTAGCATTCTTTACACGAAAATTTATATAAAAAATGCACAGACAACATATGTTCACATTCATTGCAAAATTCAAACGGGATTAGAAAATAATTATTTTCTCTCATTCACTTGCATTGACGATTTTTCAACCTAGAGGTTCAGCGGGGTAAGCGGAAGGGGCGGGACTTACCAGCTCCGACTGAAAACGTAATACGCATGCGCATGATGTCAGTGTTTTCTTCACCACTGTCTATGGTTTTCACAAATTCGCATCTTTTGTACTTTACGCAGACCAGTTTTCAAAAGTTTGCATAAAAATGCAAAATTGCCCCCAAAATGCAGTTGCCGTGTAAATGAACAGCCAAAAGGCATAAAAAGTTTTCAGTTTTTAAGTTGAAAACGCCGGTGTCGTGTAAACGCCCTGTGAAAGACAAACTTTCTTTTTATCATGAAAAAAAGCTCAAGACCGTTCAAATGGTTATGTGCATAAAATAGCTTTATTTTCAACAGATCAGAAATTGCATGCAGAAATCAATGATTCATTGACTTCAACATTAGATCAGTGATTTTATCTGGATGTGACCAAACAAAGCAGCAAATTTATCATTTTACACCATGCACAGTAATGCACAGCTTATTCACGTTCCCCTTTACTAATCCAGAACATCCTTCTACAAAACATAAATATATTCGGCTTAAAAAGTCTAAAAGAAATAGAAACTCTTAAAATCTGTTGAAAGACTAACAGCCTTTGAATTTTTGCACTACTGTATATAAAACAAATCTAAAAACCATAAAAAATAAAAATTATTACATGTACAACAGCTGAGAAGGGGAAGAAATACCCCCGACCTGAAGGCAGGCAATAAAATATGAGTTAAATTAATACCAAACAAAATTAAAAAGGAATTAAGAACATCTACAAAAACATTGAAAAAAAGAAGAAAAAAAAGTTAGTACTAACATTGGTCATTGTTCTCAAACAAAACATGTTTCCGAAAGATACAGACACAAACCATCAGCTTTCAGGTTATGCCAAAAGCAAATACCGGGATGAGATATAAGAACAATAAAAACTGATTTTGGCATTTAAATATTTGGTAAATAAAAGGCTGTCAAGATGGCTAAGTACCAAAGTTTTACATTTATTCAAATGGCTATATACAGATCCCTGGATGTACAAAGTCTGTTTGCAGTGAACTGATTCTCAATCAACAGCATCTGTACCTGTTAAAGTAGCTTAGCTGACAGTCAAGCAGCACGTAGTGGATCTGGTCTCTCGACCTATAAAACCACCACAGCAATTACATACGGATATGTGGAATGTACCATAACACCATGGCTGAAAGGAGTATACATCAGTCTAGTACACCGATTTCAGATTTTGCTCTCACAGAATTTAGTCTCAAACATATACTGCGTGCCTTCAATTTGGTTTCACCTCTGATGTTTAATATGAAAATTAAAAGGTTTTACAGCACAGACTTAAAAACAAAAGACATTTGATAACGTAAAATGCTACAGTAACACCCCCTCTGTAGCACCAATCATGACACTGGCTGTTTATCATAACGGTGGATAAAATGGTCAATCCAAAGCCTTTAACCTGTGGAAGCTCCATTACACCTTGTAGTGTTTTATAAAAATAAAATAAAAAAAAATTTGGAGACAACGGGCCACGTGACACAAAGGCAATAAACCTGACAGGGTGTGGGAACAAAAAGACAAGAATCGGGCAGTTTGGCAACAAACGCGATCCTCTTCGATTCGCTTTGAGATTTCAATGCAAATGTCCAGTCAGAGTAAATTATTCGTGAGGTTCTCCTGTGGTTTTCGTGGTACGTGAGAGGTTGGCGGCGGCCCGTCGGGCCGAGGCACCGTGTGAGCTTATAGTTCAAAAGAGAGAGAGGGAGAGAGAGAGAGAGAGAGAGAGAGAGAGAAGGTATGAGAGGGCGAGGGTGCTCATGCGTAGATTTCTGCGGTGGGAGCTTTCTTGTAGATGGGCGTCTTGCCCAGGTCGTAACTTCCTTCGTCTTTCTTCTTGATGCGGAGTACAAAGTGAACGAGGAAGACGATGAGGAGGATGGCGAAGATGAGACCAATTGCTCCGCCCGCAATAATAGCTATAAAACAGACATAGAAAATGTGAGGCATACCCTACAGACACGGCCGTAACACCATTACATAAAACCACACATTCACAAACTGCATGAAAGAAAGGTAATATTCAAAAAAAAGAATAGGAGCACCAAAATTAATAACTAACTTACTAAAACATAAATTAAAGCTATACTAAAATTAATTAAATTTGAAAATATCAGAAATAAATTCACAATATGAATACTGCCATAACAGTACGGTATATAAATAATACTAAAATAACATTAAAAAGGAATTGATCACCCAAAAAGGCTTCCAGACCTGTAAGGCTTTCGTTCATCTTCAGAAAACTAATTAAGATCTTTTTGAGGTCCCTCCGTTGTCAGATACGCAACTACCAATTTGACACTTCAAAAACTTCATAAAGAGATCGTAAAACGAATCCGTATGAATCGAGCGGTTTAGTCCTGAAGAGACACAATCGCTTTATATGATGAACAGACTGAATTTAGGCTTTTATTCACATATAAACATTTATAAACGCACACATCAGCTGTGGCATAAGGAAGCTCAGGCATGTTCGCTTGATGCACGAGAACCAATGAGATTCATTCTTGAGTTACGCATCACGTTTGAGCTTCAGCAAGAACCAATGAGGTTTGTTCTCGCTTTTATTTATGTTCGCAGATCAATGTTTATATGTGAATAAAAGCCTAAATTCAATTTGTTCATCATATAAAGCGATTGCGTCTAATCAGAAAATTTGGACTAAAGCGCTCAATTCATATGGATTAGATTCACGTTCTCTTAACTTTTTGAAACGTCAAAGTGTCAGTTATGTAGCCGTTTATGGAGGGACAGAAATCTCTCAGATTTAATCAAAAAGATCATTTTTGTTCTGAATATGAATGAAAGTCTTATGGTTTTGGAACGACATGAGGGTGAGTGAATGATGACAGAATTTTCATTTATGGGTGAAAGAACTCTTTACATATTATTGGACCAAAATGTAAATAAGTATTAAACTATTTACTTGGCATATTAAACAAACACCATTACAAATGAATTAAAACCATCTCCTCACCTGCAAGCACCTCTGTGTTGTTGAACAAGCTCTCTTCTCCAGCAATGGTCATGAGCACATTGCTTTGTTGGCCATTTTCTTGGTTTGGCGATTCACCCAAGCCGACCTCATTGTTTTTAACCAGAATCGTCTCATCTATAGTTGGCAGCGGGGCAAATGGACCCACAGGATCAGATATCCGGTTATTCTGATCATTCTGAGAGAGGAAGAAACAGTCATAAGAAAATTCATACAGCAGTCAAATCAGTCGCAAAAATATGCAATAAAGCTGTCCAATCAGTAATTCAAGTCACATATGACCCGAACTAAAGAATTTTGGATCAGTGAGTGAGTCAGTTAAGCAACCATGAATGAGTCATTTTAGACTAATGATTCATTTGAGAGTCACTTTGACATTCATTAAGAATAGGAGACAAATCAAATGACACTAGCTGAACTGTACGTTTGGTATCGCACAACATCATTGAGAAAACGCAATAGAAAGATGTGTTGTCTAGTTATTAGCCTATTACAATTTAAAATAATTCTTTTTTCAATTATTCACTTGTTGCAGATGAAAACCTCATTAAATTCATTGTTTCCAAACATTTCTGCAGTATCCAAATAACTGCTACTCAATCTGACATGACTAAATTTGTTTTATAGCTACCTTAATTAGGATCTCTGAAGAACCTGAGCCTGATATGTCATCATAATCATCCTCTTCATCATCATCATCATAGACATCCTCATCGTCAATTGGGTTTAAACCAGCAAACTCAAAATCTTGATGTGGAGAGTCACCGGAGGACTCCAGATCCTCATGGGGTGACTCGGTTTTCAGAGGTACCCATGTTTCCGTTTCTCGTACCTACAAAGAGAAAAAAAAAATTCATGAAGAACATACACCTGACTGACACCATTTGTTCAAAGGCATTAAGGCAATTCATTGTTTGGTAATGCAATGCAAACATGAATGATCTGAAGACCTCATTAAATCAACATTAATCGAGAGGGGGATTTTTTATTTGGTTAAGACCTGAAGTAAAATTATATTTCCTATATCCCTTTAATACTTAAGCAGGTTACTGTCCAAACCTTTGCCTATGGCATCATGACGGTTCTGAGAGCACACTTAATTAAATTAAGACACACCAACACTTTTAAATCACGTTAGCAGAGCCATTTGGACAAGCACTGTGAATGGGTTTTAAACAATGAATGGACTAAAGCCTATTAGCATAACAGGAGGAAGTAGAACACGCATACTGATTTCGATTTTTCCTCGTCTCTCTCTAAAGAGTCGTCCACAGAAGTGGCCATTTTTATTTTCACTGTTGCTATGGTTGCGAGACATCAAAACATCCTTTTTAACTGTAATTTTAAAAAAGATTCTAAATTCTATTCTGAATGACACACCCGTGATTTACACAATACCGTATTACATTCACACCCCTGTTGACCTCGAAGTGAGTCAGAGAGGTAAGAACAAGTTAGCGCAAGTTTGCCGCCATTGTGTAAAACAACGAAAGAATTCATCGGACAGGGGACGAGGGTCTTTATCAGTCTCGCTCGCCTACTCGCTGTCAAAAACAGATTTAATCAAACGTGACTCACTGAAAAGTTTCACATACCGGGAAATCAAAAACACTCATAATGCAGTACAGGTGTGTACTCCTGCCGCCTAACCCAGTGTAACCACTTTAGACAAATTTCAAACACACTTTAAAGAGGATTTTAGCGAGGCGACAATGACTTCAAGGTTATCTTACAATACATCATCTTTAAAACAAACTTGATGCTTAAAATGGCTCTAGATGCTAAATGGAAGTGTTTTTAAAATGGAGATCGGGGAGGGGGCTAACTCATTTTCCAGGAAAACCAGGATCACGTAAACGTCACATGAAACTGCAAGTCAGCTCTAGCCTGCTCTGTTGTTTGAGGATAATAAAAGAAAAAAGGGAGAGCGAGAAACAGAGAATGACAGAAACCACAAGAGGGTGTGGGGAGAGAGGCCGACATACTTTATGGTTTTCAGCCTTACAGTGCTGTGAAACCCCACACCAAAATCCCCCGGCATTATGAAATACTCAGCTCAGAGGGAAAAAAAAGCTGTCTAAGAAAGTACAGCGGATGCTCTCTGACTGCGAAGAGGCGCAAGGCCGTGGTTCAATTAAACCAATGCTTCAATTCCCATAAGCAACCCCTTAAATTCTCAGTAAACATATACAAGCCACTTGAAAGAGTTTAAAAGAAATCCCACCAAGCAAACTAAAAGCTCTAGACTAAGATGGGCAGCTAAAGAAAGTCCCTCGAAATTTCTCAGTCGCAATGCAGGAAATAAAGGTTTTTTTTCTTAATTTCTCAGCAAAATCCAAAACCCCCCTCATTTAAAAGAAACAACCCAATGTGTGAGATAATAGCTAGTTCATTTATTTAACCCAAAATGAAATTCTGTCATCATTTACTCGCCCTCACGTCGTTCCAAACCCGTATGACTTTCTTTCACACAAAAGGAGGTGTTTATCAATGTTCATGCTTCTTTTGTCCATACAATGGCTGTAGTCAGGCGCTGTTGAGCCCCAAAGAGAACAAAAAGCACTATTAAAGTAGTCTGAAAACTGGTGTGCATAGAGCTTGAACTGAAATTTAAAGTTATTATTCACGTCGTTATCTAATTTGTGCTTTGATTTGGCATCAGTGTCCGCAAAAGAAAGTCATACAGGTTTAAAAGATCACGAGGGTGAGTAAAGGTTCTATTTTCTTAGGTAACCCTCATGATAGCTGTCGAGACTGATATGAATGTGTCTGATATGAAGATGATGACATGTCTACAAGTATGAGTATGCCTCTAGTACTGAATCCCCAGGCTCTTGAGTGAGCTGTAATGCCAGAGAGAAGCCTGTGTAAATTAACCAGCTTAGTAAACCAGGCCTCAGTCAAGACTAGCAAATCTTGGAGCAAATCCGGCCATCTGCTGACAAATTGTCTGGCATCTGTTCCAGTGAGTCAATGGGAGAGGTAAAGAGAAGATACCACAATCAGTGACTCATCCAATAGTGTGGTAAACTGTCCCTGGTGATCAGGTGATTATTCACGGTTTGAGTTTAAAGGCCAATTTTTAAAGAACCACGACTGTTTCGCAAAGCAACTTCTGTGTATGAAAAGGCATTGGTAGGTCAACTGAGTTGGAACACATTTCACAGATTTCCTCCCCCAAAAAAATGTAGAAAATGTCCACAGATTCTGTCTGAGATTCATTGGTGACCCATTAAAGCTAGAGTACAAATATGATCCGCTATCATCTGTTGTGGTTTGAAGACTGAGACTCTCCTTGTTGTCCTTTCAGGTCACAACCAATTACAGCCCCAGTCGTCAATACAAACGGTGTCTGTCACTCCCACCAATCGGATTTATTCATGTCATCTGATCTCCTCATGAGATACACTCCTCCCTCGGGACAGAGTGAACGTCCTACTTCGCACACACAAACACACTTGCACGTCAGGAGAATTCCTTCCACCTTTGTGGGAACTATTTATAGCTGCATTTTCCCTTTCTAGACCCCCAGCTGAATCTCAACAGCGGGGCAGAAAGACTCACCTGCCTGGTAAACGATACGTAATTGTTCAAATCACACGGCAAATTCTCACCCCAACACCTGTTCAAAGCCCTGAACCATTAGGGTATGTGGAGGAAACAAGAATGGACTTCAAAATCTACAACTAAACCAAACAAAAAGGACTATTCAGCCTCACTGGCGTTAGCCTCTATTCTCTCCCACAGGAAGTGTGATCACGCTTTGCTTCTATCTGGTACTGGCTTTCATTAATGAAGGTTCACACCATTAAGTCAAAGCCTGTTTAATACACAATGAGCCGTTCTGAATAGCCCAAACAATCAGTATTGTGTAGTCTAGGCCTGAAAACATGGAGTTCTTTAAGCTTTCTGACAACAGACCTTCCTTGACTGGCTAAAACCTGAAGTTAATAGAGACTGCGATTGGATTATGGAATCAAAAATTAGCTAAATATGTTCTTGATGGATGTCAAGAGATTCACCAATAAACTATACACATTAGACATCATAGATCATTTGGTTGGCTCTCTAAAGAATAACACCATGCCATGCCGATACACACATGCAAGTTCAACAGGAAACAATGACTACGTTTACATGCAGCCAAATTTCGGGTTATGGTCAGGTTAAGGTCACTATTCGGGTTTCTGAAACATTAGGGATAACCCGTTTACATGCGTGAGCAGAGAGAGTTACTCCTGTATACATGGAATTGCAATATCCCGATGTAAACGCGACGCGCGGTTAGCGTCTGGACGTACGGACAACCTTAAGACGCAATATGCGTCATTTTCGATTCTTCTTCCTGTATCCAAAGACAACAACAACAGCAGCACGCGGATAATGAATAGTTCGGGGCAGATAGCGATCGCCTTTGTTTGCGCTTTGGTGCTGGTAAAGTTACTGACCTTGCTCCAAAAGTATGCTGTGCTGCGTCTCGCCATGTTTACTTCCGGTATACTGCACGGGGGGTTTTGTATGCGCCGAGAAGTTTCTCTACTCAAAAGACCAAGATTCCTTGCGAATAGAACATGCGCAGAATACACATCACTATGGGGATATGCCGATGCGCGTTTACATGACCAAAAATTCGGGTTAGAAAAGGGGTACCCCAGGTATAATATCCCGGTTTTTAAAATCCGGGATATGAGCATATTCGGGTTTTTGCCGGTGTTTACATGGCCGTTCGCGACCGGGTTATTGCTAATATCCCGGTTTTGAACGGGTTATTGGCTGCATGTAAACGTAGTCAATGATGTTCACAGGTAAAGTTACTTATTTACTTTATGCATAATCACTCAACGTTTTACAGCCATTTATTTGAGAAACGGTTAGACATGGCCAAAAAACAACAATAAATGTGTGACCATTTAGATCTCAAAACATTTATGCTCTCAGTTATCAAAACAAAGAAATTATCTATCAGATTTTCTCTACATGAACTTGTGACTGAAAGAAAACAATTCCCTCCAAAACTAAACATTAAAAGGACCTGTAAAAGAGCCTTCTAACTGCATCTGAACAATACAAAGACTCAGATACAAAGAATTAGATGGGAAAGACTACCACATGTTTCTAAGGTGATAAATGGGGTGATTAGACTAGATTTCTTTAACTTAAGTCTGGAGACCTGAGAAACCCCCAGACGGGTGTTTATTTGAAGAATGGGTATTTTCCGAAGTACACAAAAAAAAGTACACTTTTCCTGGCGTGTAAAGCGTCTTTACAAGGCAGGAAAAGACAAAAGGCTTGATGGAAATTGCTTAGGGGGAGGGTATATACAGTCCACAAAGAAACCTAACTAGAGTAGGCAGTAAAGTTGATTCAGATATCAAAAAAACTAAATCTGATGCAAGCACACAATTACTATTTAAGCACACATAAAAGCATCAAAAGTGTTATCATCTACACTACTAAGCTGGAAAACAAGAAAAAGGCAAACTTAAGAAAGAGGAACTGTCATTATGAAGAACAGCTGGTGTCTGGTTATCAGCGTTTCCAAGTAAAGCCTGCATGGCATATGGTTAATAGCTCCGCAAGCAACAGAACTGGAACGGTGAAGGATGTGGTCTGCTAAATGACTCTAGTACACACAAGTTTCCCTTTTACATGGCCTCAAGATACCTCTCTGGACTTGGCAAACAAAAGGGTACAGCATAAGGCATTGTATTTGTTGAAATAAATATAGAAAGACGCATACACTAAGCATTACATAAATTACCAAAATCCTTCTTTCACCCAAGCAGCAAATAAAACCTTCTCGCTCTGTGCCAACATTCCACCCTCAAAAGAGATTTATTAGGCCAGTGGACAGCAATGCAGAAATCACTATTATATCCTGGAGAAAGTATTTATCATGTGCGCTGCTCTGCCTTTCAACAGCCATTCAGATGAGCTTTGCACCCCAAAAATAACTGAGTAAATAAATAAATCCAAACCAATTCATATGCAAAACATCTCATGCCTATTTCATAACACAATCATTACCAGGACATCTAGCATGGCCATTACACTTAAAATAATAACAGCAAAATATTCACAGAGAATGTAACGGTTTACAATAACGTTTTGGTTTTTATTGTGAAAAACCCCCCAAAACATTATAATATATAATCTATTCAATATCTAGTTAGAAAGACACATGTGGCAAAAAGTGGCAGTAGCAACATCCCATCAGGTAAGGAGGTGAAAGCACCACAAGTATTCAAATATAATAAACAAAGCCAAAATCGAGAACATCCACTCCTACTTTGCCTATTTCTGAGGTTTAAAGTGTCCATGCCATGTTGAGTTTAAGCCACACACACTTGTCCAGTGGCTGAAGAGGAGGGACCTGGATGAAAGAGGTGGACCATTTAAATCCGCCGAAGTGTGTGAAATCCCAAAAGAAGGGCTGGTCAAGGTCAGGAGGGGTCAAATTCCTCAGGAAAATGCGAAAGAATGGAGAGGGAGGGGGATGAAAGGAACACAGACACTTCAGCATAATTTGGAGGAATGCTGCGGCCTTCTCTGCCTCGAAGGACAAGGCTTTGGGAGTGTGCAAGCTTGTTGCAACATTCCCACTCGAGATTAAATCACACCATCTGATTTACTACTAACTGCACAGCTAGTTTACGGTTCTATTACTTTATTTCCCAGTGGATTACACAATATTACACACTAAACCATTCAGCGGACAAGGTCAAGACGAGACGAGACGAAAAAAAGCTGCATCTGTTGGTGTTGAAGTGTAGATAAAGATCTGCGACAACACCTTTCCAAAGGTCTGTAAGAATGGAGGCTTTGGGCTCAAAGAATTTGCATTTTGACTTGTGTGAGGGTGTGTGTGTCGTGTGTGTGTGTGTGTGTGTGTCTGACTGACCGAGCAAGCACACTGGGTGGCATTTGTCTTCTATTTCAGCTCCAAAGACATCTGCAGCAAGCTATTCTTTTGAGTTATGAAAGAACTGGCCAACACAAAGCTGTGGCATCCCATTCACAGGTGCTCCAGTGGGTGATTCCATAATGAACAGATGGAAACGTAAACCTCATGGACTGAATCAGTCTAATCAAATTGAGCTATATATATATAAAAAAATCCCTGCAGGCAAAAACTGTCACATGAAAAAGCCAGTGCTACTCGTTACGTTAGGTTACTCAACAAACAAAAATGAGCAAGACTAATTTGGTGCCAAATGCCAGAAAGTTACTCTCTTAAATATATAAATTACATTACACACACATAAACACGCACACAAGAGACTTACAAAATACCACAACACAACGATTAATTGTTACTCGGCTATCGTTAATCATATAATTTATTTGTAATATTAGGTTTATTTCAGATGTGCACCCAATCGGTAAATTCGACCAAAGTTAAAGAAGACTTGACTAGACGTTTGACAATTAAACTAAAGTTGAAATTGTGCATCTAAATTGTTCATTTTATTGAACATATAATTTAGAATCCTTTGTTGTTTCAACAGGTCTGTTGTCAGAAAGCTAACGCTTTAGCTAACACAAATATAACCACTTTTTTGGGGGGTCAAGTGTGATTATAGAACACGATATGGCTCGATTATAGCCTTAGCATCTTAAACGAAGTTAATATTAGTTTAAAATTCACAAGATACTCACCGATTCAGCGAAAACAGCAGCAGCCGCTGACAAAACCAACATGAGGTAAACTTTCAACATCTTCTCTTCAAAATAAGGAGCCCCGGTGATGAAAGTTGTCAGTTTCCGAAATGATTCACTTTTATGAATCAAAATAAACCGGTCCTTGCTTTGTTAGTCCTTTTTTATGTCGACGTGAAGGGATTTTAAAGCGTATTCTTACTGTTGTCCTGTATGTTGGTGCGCAGTATTCCTGTGTAATGATTGATCTCCTTTTGGTTTTATTCACCAACTTAAACTCCGCCTCATTTCGAACACGCAGCCAATCAGGGCAGATTAACCGGTCCATGACGTAATTTTCGGAAACTCCGGACGCAACAGTTTACAATACCATACATTCAAATCCATGTCGACAATGTAAACAGCGAAATTATACGATTATTACAATCGGGTTTGTTTGTTGCTCTGTAGTTATTAATCTGGTAACGTTACCAATACAAAATCCTCCGTCCTGTCACAATTTCACATGGTTCATGTTCTAAATGTCTGCTATGACCAATATGAAACGGTAGAATAATGACTAGCATTTTTGAGGAAGTTTTTGGAAGAAGAGCTCGGAAAGCGAAAATACAAACGTACATGGGAAGTTTCAATGACGTAACGTTACACTTCCGGGAATTTTTTTGAACCGTACTTTTTGAGAGTTGTTCTTCTTCTTCCTCTTTCCCTATATTATGAAAAACGAAAAACAATTATATTTAGATGCTGTTGGTGATAAGAGTTTTTTCTTTCTTTAATCGCTCCCTTGCTGACAGAAATTCTTGAACTAGCTGGTCTTAGTTGGTTTAAAGGGATGGTTCACCCAAAAATTAAAATTCTGTAATCATTTACTCACCCTCAAGTTGTTCTAAACCTATGAATTACTTTCTGCTGAACACAAAAGAAGACATTTTGAAGAATGTTGGTAACCAGACAGTTGCTGGGCCACATTAACTTCCATAATATGGGGAAAAAAATACTATGGGAGTCTTCAAAATATATTATTTTGTGTTCAGCAGAGGAAAGAAATTCATACAGGTTTAGAACAACTTGAGGGTGAGTAAATGATGACAGACTTTATTTTTTTTGTGTGAACTATCCCTTTTAAGCTAGTTTTAGATTATCTCTCAGTCTGTTTTTCAGATTTAACTTCATCATGCTAATCTCACTGTTGACCGAAAACCTTCAGCAAACTGACTAGGCTGGAGAGACCATCTAAAACCAGCAAACCATCTTGGGTTGTTTTCTTTTTCCTTTCTTTACGTAAATGTCAGTTACATTCAGGTTTAAGTGGTGTTGCTCATAGAATTAACAGTTGTCATCTCCACTAAAATGTGTCAGTTTGCTGCTCATCCAGCCACAATAACGGGAAATGTCTCAATAACTTTTCTCGTTATCATTGAAACATTTCTATTCATGACTTTAAACTTGAAACCACTTCTGCATGTCACAACATGACACCGTCAGTGAAGGGATTTCTACTCCCAGTCCACTTTATTCATCTAGCCTAAATCATTTAATTTCTGTAAAGCCAGAATTATACTCAATCACAAAGATTAGAATTAGGCATTTTTATAAAGTAGGTTAATCAATTTAGCAGCACCGCTTTTAATTTCCATGCGGTTTAAAAAGCAAAGCAAATCATTTGACTTAATTGGCCATTATGTATTATAATCTTGACCACCAGTTCAGAGAGATTACATATACTGTATCATTTTAATACTATCAAACAGAGATTATTAATGCAGTCAACAACCTAGATACAGTATATACACATTCATGCACTTCTACAGAAATTCCCTTTATACTGTAAATGTTGAAACAACAAAAATGCCCTGTTTGAAATGATCTTGTTGAGTAATATTTGTCCTCTGAGGAATCTTGCAGTATTACGATTTCTTGCATGATTACAGTATACGTTCTCCTCTTCTGCACATACAGCAAAGTTTACTAGACAGCAACTTCGGGTTGCTTGTAAAACAGTGGAAAAAGTAACAGCTGCACGTCTGACCTGGTGCTCGTGAGGTCTCAGACTGTCCTGTGTTATGAAGTGAGAGAAGAATCTGGCCTGATTTCAGCCTTGATTTGTTTAGTCTGGGTCTAGAGTACACTTTAAACAACCTGATGGAAGTGTTCAGAAAAATGCAAGAGATGAGCATTTGCCTTAAGATGAGAGTGTGGAGTGAAATACATCTAGTCAAGTCAAGTCAAGTCACATTTATTTATATAGCGCTTTTCACAATACAGATTGCATCAAAGCAGCTTCACAGTGATAACATGAAAGTAGTACAACACAGTTCAATAATATTGTTGAATATTAAATATCCCCAACTAAGCAAGCCAAAAGCAAGGCGACAGTGGCAAGGAACCAAAACTCCATCAGATTGGATGGAGAAAAAAACCTTGGGAGAACCCAGGCTAGTCAGGGGCCAGTTCTCCTCTGGCTAACAATCATAGGGTTTCAAAGAAGCTTTACCTAGACTAAACGCAATACAATGTGAGAACGATATGGGGGAAACTGGACATTTGATAATAAAAATAGCAATCAATCAAGGCTATGATCTAACATTACATAACAACTTAGTGATGCATTATGTTCTTTATTATTTCCAAGAAAGATTAGCTGAAAGTCCTAAAATCACCATTGCATGCATTAAGCATTTTAGCAGTGTTTTAGCATGGTTATGAGCCGAAAGCTTGTTGTGAATCCTTCACAGAATTTTCACATCCACGTCAATCAAAGTTTTTTTTTTTCAAACGGACCAGTTACACTACATATTCTTCGACACATACTGGTTTGTGCATGAATGTAATGTGCGTCTCAGAACTCAAGGGTTGTCAGTGTTGCTGTTATGCCGTCATTGATAATCATTTGGTTCTATAGCGGCTGCGGATCCAAGAACAACGATGGAAAAGTTTAGGCAGAGGCAGTAAACACTGCAGCTCGGGTCAGCTCGTTCAAGCCGCTGTGGCAATCACGTCCACATGGTGTACATTAGAGAGAATTGCCTGGCTCAGTGCTGCATACGCTGGCCTTCTCCACATCCCCGCCTCGACTTTCACTCAGTCATAGTCCGTCTTTTGTCTCCGTGTAAAAAGCAAATTCCACCCAACCTCTGACATAGTCTGACACACATTCCAGTTCAAGCAAAACAATGGAGGCCTTTGTGCCTGCGCTGCTGTGTGTGTGTGTGTGTTTGCTTTTCATTTTTTTATTACACTCTAGATGGACTAGAAAGTTTAATCATTTTCTGTAGCCGTATTGCTGGTATGTGTGTGATCTCACAACTCCCCTCCATAACAAAAAACACAATTGTAGAAGAATTTATGACTGTTTATGATGGGGGGGGGGGGGGGGGAGAGTCTGAAGTTCTGTGTGATCCATTCACTTTTAGACTTTCTTTCTTTATCTCTTTCTTATATTATATAATACTGTATATATCTGTTTGTGTTCTATCTTTCTTTCTTTCACTTGGAAAAAGTATAGAATATGTATATGTATATATACATATTTGTATATACAAAGTATCTATCTATCTATCTATCTATCTATCTATCTATCTATCTATCTATCTATCTATCTATCTATCTATCTATCTAAGCCCCCCTATTAGATAAATAGGGGGGCTTAGATAAATAGGGGGGCTTAGATAGATAGATAGATAGATAGATAGATAGATAGATAGATCTATCCCCCCCCCCCCCCCCCATTTATAGAAAAAAAATATACTTTGTTCTTTGCTTTAAAACTTCATTTTCAAGTCCTTGAGTCTTCTGTTGTCCCTGTGAGAGATCTGGTTAGTGTGTTAGTTGGAGCAGGTGTGTGGAGGTTGAGACATTCTTTGAGGAAAGTTATATAATGTATTCAGTGATATCTTTAAAGTGCACACAATCCCGTCTAATCTCTTTCTCCTGAGGGGCTGTTACACTTGAGATGATGTTTGGGCTTGTCGTTGCTTTTGTAAACTACTCATTATGAAGTAAATAAGCTCATCACAAAAACACATGCCACAGAAGACACTTGAACAATAAAGCTACGCAATCTCTCTTGAGCAGCCAACATAAAGTAGGTTAACGCTGTTAGGGGTGGCCTTTTTGTTTGTTTGTTTTTCTTTATCTTCCTTCATCAGTTTACAAAGGGTGCAGCCCCACATTCCTCTATCATTAACAAAATTAACATATTAATTGATCTTGATATAAAGGAATTGTTATCTGTGTTGATGAACGATCAGTCGTTCTCATATATATATTCATGTGAAAAAAAGGACACCCTATTGAATTCTACGGTTTTACGTATCAGGACCTAATAAATAAATCATCTTAAAATGAGGTAAATACAACCTCAGATGAACAACAAAATATGACATATTACATCGTGTCATTATTTATTTAACAAAAAACTAGGCCAAAACGGAGAAGCCATGGGTGACAAAGCTTCTTCTCTCTAAAAAGAACATGGCAGCACGACTTAGGTTTGGAAAGTTGCATCTGAACAAACCTCAAGAATTCTGGAACAATGTCTTTTGGACAAAAGAGACCAAAGTGGAGATGTTTGGCCACGATGCACAGAAAACCAGCATAAAACACAGCATATATATCAGCACAAACACCTCATCATCAAGCACTGTAGTGGATGTGTGGATGATTTTAACACAATTCAATTGAAACACTTTATTTGTCCCCAAGGGGCAATTTACAAGGTCACGTAGTAACATAGTACATTTATGGATTGATTGATTGATTTGTTTATTTAAGTGTCAAACACCTTTTATGGTGCCCAGCCCTCATGGGCTTATTAGACACTACAGTTTCACAAATATCACCAAATAGCCACGTGACATAAGACAGAGTCCAACATAGCATAACCAAACCACTTAAAAATAAAAATAAGTACACATACAAAATAGAGATGGCTTTTCAAACGGGATACAAAATACTTTGCCGTAAATACCAGGCTTTTTCTATAAATTTTGCCAAAGCAAAAACATGATTTTCAAACAACCAGCACAAAATCTCCCCTTCATATTTCCAAAATATATATAAAAAACATCATGTGCACAATGTACATATTAAATATAATACCGAAAAAACTGTCCAAAACATGGCGTAAAAACAATCACCATGTATAAGAATGAATATATATATATATATATATATATATATTGTCTTATACATATAGTATCTGGCCAAATTTGCCCATTGGCCTCCTCTCCACCAATAAGCTAGTGTGAGCGTTCTGGCGCAATATAACTGCCGTCGCATCATCATCCAGGCGATGCTGCACATTGGTGGTGGTTGAGGAGATTCCCCCATTCTATGTAAAGCGCTTTTAGTACCCAGAAAAGCGCTATATAAATGTAACAAATTATTATTATTATTGATTATTATTATATTATATATATATACATATGTATAACTGTATGCGCTTAAAATATAAATAAGAGGGGGGAAAGTCACGGCATGCTAAACAAGGGGTCAGAGATGGTTGGGCTGCACAACTTTAGGAACAAAGGTTGGCTTCCTCCTTTGTGTCCTACAGCCTGGACAGCCAAGCCGTCGCCCTGAGGGGAGCCACTCAAAAACAGATTTAGGCTTGTTTTGCAGCCACAGGACCTGGGCACCTTGCAGTCTTTGAGTCGACCATGAACTCCTCTGTATAGTAAAGTATTCTGTCAAATGTGAAGCCATCTGTCCGACAGCTAAAGCTCAGCCGCAATTGGGCCATGCAATGAATCACACCAGCAAATCTATACCAGAATGGCTGAAAAAGAAAAGAATTAAGTTGTTGCCATGGCCCAGTCAAAGTCCAAACCTCAACCAGATTGAAATTCTGTGGCGGGACCTGACCTTAAGAGAGCTGTGCATGATCAAATGCCCAAACCTCAAAGAAATGTAGCAACTTTGTAAAGAAGTGCCACGAGCAGGCAAAAATGAGTCCAGGACGATGTGAGAGACTGATAAAGTCATACAGAAAATTATTACTTCAAGTTATTGCTGCTAAAGGTGGTTCTACACGCAAGCAATTTACTTACATTTTAAAGTACAATCAACTTGGCTGTAGAAGTCATTTCACCTTAAATTACATTAAACTGGCTTTTTTTTAGCTGTTTTTAATAAGCAGAAAAATTTGTTGACTCCTGTATAACTTATAAAAAAAGTTGAAAATTGCTTACTTATTTTTATGAGTTAATGTTGTATATGTATGTATATACACTCACCTAAAGGATTATTAGGAACACCTGTTCAATTTCTCATTAATGCAATTATCTAATCAACCAATCATATGCCAGTTGCTTCAATGTATTTAGGGGTGTGGTCCTGGTCAAAAACAATCTCCTGAACTCCAAACTGAATGTCAGAATGGGAAAGAAAGGTGATTTGGGCCGACTGATTCAAGCTGATAGAAGAGCAACATTGACTGAAATAACCACTCGTTACAACCGAGGTATGCAGCAAAGCATTTGTGAAGCCACAACACGCACAACCTTGAGGCGGATGGGCTACAACAGCAGAAGACCCCACCGGGTACCACTCATCTCCACTACAAATAGGAAAAAGAGGCTACAATTTGCAAGAGCTCACCAAAATTGGACAGTTGAAGACTGTAAAAATGTTGCCTGGTCTGATGAGTCTCGATTTCTGTTGAGACATTCAGATGGTAGAGTCAGAATTTGGCGTAAACAGAATGAGAACATGGATCCATCATGCCTTGTTACCACTGTGCAGGCTGGTGGTGGTGGTGTAATGGTGTGGGGGATGTTTTCTTGGCACACTTTAGGCCCCTTAGTGCCAATTGGGCATCGTTTAAATGCCACGGCCTACCTGAGCATTGTTTCTGACCATGTCCATCCCTTTATGGCCACCATGTACCCATCCTCTGATGGCTACTTCCAGCAGGATAATGCACCATGTCACAAAGCTCGAATCATTTCAAATTGGTTTCTTGAACATGGCAATGAGTTCACTGTACTAAAATGGCCCCCACAGTCACCAGTTCTCAACCCAATAGAGCAGCTTTGGGATGTGGTGGAACGGGAGCTTCGTGCCCTGGATGTGCATCCCACAAATCTCCATCAACTGCAAGATGCTATCCTAACAATATGGGCCAACATTTCTAAAGAATGCTTTCAGCACCTTGTTGAATCAATGCCACGTAGAATTAAGGCAGTTCTGAAGCCGAAAGGGGGTCAAACACAGTATTAGTATGGTGTTCCTAATAATCCTTTAGGTGAGTGTATATATTCAATGTAATTCTGTGGAAATCCATTTTTTTTATATTAATTTCTTAAATATGACAAAGCACTTTTCATATTCACTTCTTAAATATGAATATGGGAACGCATTTTGCTTTGCCTTTTCAGTAAATTTCTCTTCTTTGGAAATGCACACAAACATACACACCCAATTTTCTTATTTTTTTTTTACCATGGTATCACTAAAGCACCACCCATATTCCATTGAACTTTGGACTGGATCCTCCTTCTCTTTCTAATCTAACCAGCTCCCTCACACCATTTCTGTATTTTCTCTCTCTCGAATCATTTTCATTTTGTTGTTTTAAACTTTCCCTTTTCGTATCACTCTCTTTCACCTTATGGAGAAAGAGATAGAGGCTGTAGAAGGTCACACTGTTGACAATAAGCCATAAAAACAGGCACACAACAGCTCCAGTTCACCCCCTCCACCCACATCCGCCTACCGCACGGCCAAACCATATATAGAAGAGTACATGTTCCCTTTCCCAACACATGCTAAAAGTCACGGAGACGTCAGCACTTCCTGTCCATATGCAAGAAAATAGAATTTAGGAAGCCCAGGGGGTTAAACAGCAGGGTGTGTGTGTGTGTGTGTGTCTGTGTGTGGAAAAGGATACGAGAAACACCATGTGGTAACTGAGCAAAGCTGATAGGGGAATTGTTTGGAATGGCTGGAATTTCCTGCTGAAAACGTCACATGTGTTGCACTGGTCAGCCACAGCGAGAAAATAGCTAACCATAAATGATGAGTCAAAAGGTTTCACAGGAATGATATTTCACCTCAGCGCTCTGCCAAATGTTGTGGTGTAATTCCTTTAGGAATTTATTAGACAATAGTTGGGCATGTATGAAGAAAGCTGTAAGCTGGGTATATCATTGTGTCTTCTAAAAGTGTTCTTTTATAAAGTTATTCATATTGATTATCATGAACCATACAAATTTGTACCTTCAAATCCACAGTAAAAGATTGTTAGAGGTGCTTCTACTTTTTCAAAACCATTTTTATCTCATAAAAATTAAACTTGTAAAATACTGTTCAAACATTTGGGGTCCATAACATAAAAAAAGACAAATCATTCAGCAAGGATGCATTAAATTGATCAAAAGTGACAGTAAATACATTTATAATGTCACAAAAGATTTTCCATGCCAAATAAATGCTTTTTTCTTTTTAACTTTCTATTCATTAAAGAATCCTGGAAAAAAAAGGCATGATAGTTTCCACAAAGATATGAAGCAGTATAACTGTTTTCAACATGATAATAATAATAATGAATGTGTCTTGAGCAGCACATCATCATATTAGAGTGATTTCTGAAGGATCATGTGACACTGAAGACTGGAGTAATGAAGCTGAAAATTCAGCTTTGATCACAGGAATAATTTATAATACAGGACATTTAACAGTTATTTTAAATTGTAATAATATTACACAATATTTCTCTTAATTTGTTATCAAATGAATGCAGCCTTGAGCACTAGAGACTTCTTTCAAAAACATCTTACTGGCCCCAAACTTTTGAGATTTTTCTAAATGGGTGAAAAACCCCCACTTAGAAATAAATTTTAGGAGAAACCAAAATTCTTTCCAGCAACACCATGGCAACCACACAAAACACCCGAGTCAACGCCACTTGTTTTCTTCATAATATGTAAAAAAAAAAAAAAAAAGTGTTGCAGTGCTTTGAAGTACAGAAATATCGAGTTAACCAGGGGAAATATGCATATCTAAATTGTACATATGCATGTACTGTATGTGTTTCAGGGTGTGGAGTTTGGATGAATAAAGTCATACTACTCCAAATTATACTGGAGGATTATCCACAACTGCCTTTGTTAGGCAAAAACTCTGACATGGATCATTTTACCAGTTCAGAGTGTTTATATGCCCAGGAGACAATATGGACACTAAACACGTCTCTCTGCTGTTTCACCCGCCGCCGCGTCTTTGCTCTCGGCCAGGTGTGACATTTCAATACTCAATGAGTGTTTCTATTTTACAAGCCACATGATTCTGATGAGGACACAATATAATTCTCTGTGTTCTCTCCACTATTACAATGAATCTGGGTTTTTTGGCAAAAGTTCAGCATGTAACCGAGTCCGTTTCTCTTCTGCTTTTTGGTAGTGAGCAGACGGCAGGTGCTCTCTGTGGTTTCATCAAAAAATAAAAAGAGTTTCTGGTGTGTTCTATTAATATTACTCTATTGCTAATATTATGCACTTTTCATTTTTTTTCAAGTTTCTTGCTTTCATTAGTGGTTTTTGCTAAAGCAAGCATCATGTGTAACTTAACTCGTGCTCTAATGTTTGTGCTGCCGATATCTGAAATACCGCATGTGTTGTGATTGTTGATTAAAACTAAAACTATTACAAATAGTTTTCATTAACTGAACTCCAGCTGAGATATATATATATACAGTATATATATATATATATATATATATAAGCTAAAAAGAACTAGGAAAAGAAAACACATAACTGAAAATATAAAGATGAAAATTAAAAATATTCTCCTTCAAAATATTTTAAATCTTTAAAGTCCCCTTTAAAATAAATTTTTTTAATTTTTTGGCTTTTAGTATGAATATGTTAGCCTTAAAGGGATACTCCACTTTTTTTGGAAATAGGCTCATTTTACAACACCCCCAGAGTTAAACTGTTGAGTTGTACCGTTTTTGAATCCATTCAGCCGATCTCCGGTTCTGGCGGTATCATTACGCCTGCTGCACTCATGGTACGGCCGTAAAGTTTCTTGATTATTACGCAGGAATGAGAGTATAGTTCCTAGCCATATCAGCCTAGAAAATCGCAACTTTACATTTTCCGTCGGTCTTAGAGCACGATGCAACTACAGAAGAGTCAAGTATTAAATAGGAAAACTATCGAAACTCTTTGGTCATTTTTTTTTTATAGAAATGCTAATGGTCTTGGTCCACTTCAATGATGAATGCTAAGCTATGCTAAAAGTGGTACCGCCAGAACCGGAGATCGGCTGAATGGATTCAAAAACGGTACAACTCAACAGTTTAACTCTGGGGGAGTTGTAAAATGAGCCTATTTCCAAAAAAAGTGGAGTATCCCTTTAAGGTTATCTATAAGATAGTGTGCGCCAAAACAATGACACAATAGCTTGTTTTCATATGACGTCACGCCACTGCGTTGCCATGGCGCGAAATGCAAATGGAGGGCAGGAAGTGATTTGCTGTATTTAGAAAGCACTATAACAAACTCAAAATGCCTATGTTTTGCGTCGTTTATGGTTACTTAAATCGATCAAACCACGAGGAGTTTTTATCGTGTACCAAAAGTTGTTGTTCATAAAGGGGGAAAATTAAAGAAATTGACCGAAAAACTCCGGAAAAACGGCTTGCAAACCTACGTCTGCGGTCGGGAGGAGCCGAATGGGAAAATGCCCGTTTGTGCAGTGATCACTTCGTCAATGGTGAGTTAATACAACTTAAGTGGCTATGTTTGTGTAACGTGTAACATTTACGAACTTTGTAAAGTCAAAGTATGTCTGTAAGACGAGGTAGTTGCTGATATCTACCGCCTCGATGGCAGGAAAATCTTTCAATTCAGTTGAAAATCGCTCCTCTTCATAACGTAAGGATCACGTCCAACATATGTTTGATTTTTTGTTTACATCTTTCTCTTGTAATAGCGTGTAAAGTAGTACAGTACGGACTTTCCTCCATCTCGTCCATTGCGCTCTTCACTCCCCTGCCCTCCATCTGAATTCCGCGCGTCATCATAATCACGTGACTGAAACCCAGCTATTCACGTTTAGAAGATATAAGCATTCAAAACTGGCAGTCTCTCACTTCCGCCAACATGTATCAATGATTTTGATGACATCACTCTGCACTCAGATTTTCTGTCCAATCAAATGCTCTCTAGAATCTAAAGCGTCCCGCCCCCTACATTATAGCCTACATAGCTGCGACTGAAATCGGTCACTTGATCACACATTTACTATTTCCCATATGGTGAATGGCACATAGTGCACTATATAGGAGATAGGGAACGATTCGGACGGTGGAAATATGCTTTCCATTGGGGCGAATGAAGTCTGGTTTACACAGCTCCGGTCCAGAGACACGACAGCACAGAGCGGATCATATGACCGAGTCGACACAGACCACAAAACGTATCAGACCCATTTGAATTCTGCACAGAATGCTGTATTTTAAAGCGATGGATGAGATAGATTAGAAGGAGAAACGTCAGAGATTAGGAGGAAACTGGAGCTTTGCCGAGCTCAACGGCTCTGGACGAGCTGTGATATATAAACTAAACGCTATTGGCTATTTTTAAAAAGGGGAGGAGCTGCTCGATATGTCCCGCCCTGTCTTCTTGAAATTATGTGAACATAACGCTCCACATTTCAAGGCACATCAATTATTTCCTTCAAAATATTTGAAACCCTTCAAAACATATTTTTTTTCCAGATAAAAAAAAATCCCGCAATTAAAACAATGCCTTTGTTTTCTATTCATATCATTTACAATGAAGTTCCAATTTAACCGTTTACGGCACTTTGTTATTCTTCTAGTCATGCTAATTCAGAAGCCACAAACAAGGAAGTGTGAAAAAGGCTAATCGGAAGTCTCGCACATTCAATAAAAAAAGCTTAGTTCCGCATTGCAAAATAAGGTGGATATGTTTCTATGCATTTCTAATTAGGGGGTTTGAGTCTGTGATAATGTGGACATCTGAGGTACAATCAATCGTTCAGATGTTGCTATTTTTTCCTTTGAATTGAGAGAAATGTACTCTTATAAGAGTCAAGAGCTTTAAATGTATTTAATGAGAAATGTTTTTTGACATTGAAAACGGGTCTGAGTCTTTGCAAATCAAGTGTTTCTGACCTTGAAGAAGTTGATACTGATGTTTTGGTCTGCCAGGCAGAACTCGAGTAGATAAGCGATGATGACACTTAAAAAAGGAGCCAGCATCTACCAGCACTGATCTGCAGTCCTGATCATGAAGAAGAAGTGGTTGATGCAATCAATGTTCTGCTAAGCTTCACTGCATATAGCCTCACCTCATCAGTCAGTGAACACAGATTTGTGTTGACTTTACACGTTTCCTCTCACATTAGAAGATAGTTTAGAAAGTAATCAGAACGACTTTATCTTTGATCATAAGCCAGATGAATGCCATCAGCACTCTCATTTGCAAATGAATTGCTGTTAATTAGAACAGAATATGTTAATTCACCTTTTTAATATGCATTCGATTGAAGATCAAAATCAACCAGTGCTTTCATCTGTATTTCATATGCTTATGAAACCTGTAATGGAGTCTTATACATCTAATAATATAGGAACATAATGCATTTTTACATATTTATTTAAAATGGGTTTAAAGATGCCACATGCTCAAATGGAAAGTAATTTAAAGGTATACAGAATAAATAAGGGATTGATTTATGTTACATAAAATGACTATTTTAACCCCCTTTTTGTGTCTGTTGAAACTAAATATGATCAAATATATGTATTTGAAAGATATAAGGACAACAAAATAGATTATTGAGTGTTTTGTTGGCATTATGTTTTAACATTTACTATTAAATATTTAATATATTTGTCTAATATTACAAATGGAATATGAAGATGGGACAATTAAAGTATTTTATTTCAAATGTAGATGAAAAAAGATAAAATGACTGATTACGATTTTTTTTTTGCATAACTCAAACGCGTGTAGTCCTCAAATACTCAAATTGTTGCTTTAATCAGTGATAAAAAGGTCTATTTCGATTAAAAATTATGAGGTAAAAATAAGAACATTTTGCAAAGATGAATTGTTCATCAATAAGATCTATCATGCATTTACAAAATAGATGTGAATTTTCATTTCATAAGAGCTGTAATGCCAATGCAAATGGTTAATATCTAATACGTTATTTTAGATCTATACAATATCATGAGATTTGTTGATGATATTATTATGAACATGCCAGGGTGTTCTATATACATAGAAATATAAAAGCCATGTGATCCATCTTACAAAAAAAGAAAGAAGAATTTGAACATTTCCCAAAATCCAGCTAAAGCAGATAAAAAGGAAAAATGAGAAATAAGTGGTTGAACCCTTCAAAAACACATACCGACTCATCAGAGCGATCTAGAAGGGGTGAGATCTGGATCTTTCCAGTCTCACTCAGCTCTGCTGACCTTTGACCCCCAGTTGCTAGGATCATGCCCCTATGAGGGTGGCTGTGGGTTGAGTGGCGACAGAACCGCGCTGGAGCTGTGCCGTTCTAAACACTTCCATATGACCGTTGGGAAACGGTCATTTCCCTACACCATGGGAAAAAGTAGCTCGGGTCAAAAAGTCCATCTAAACATTGTAAAATGTCTCTTTATATTATTAGTAGGTCTTGCTAAGAAAAGCATCACTGTTACTCGTGCTTACATAGTTAATTCAAAACCCCTAAGTATTCAATTTTGGTGCATAATCTTTTCCACACGGACGTATATTTTCCCCCTACACTTCAATCAAATGTTTCCATAGCATTGCCATATATAAAAGTGGAAATCTGAAAATTAGCCTGCATGTGTTAGAAGATAGTTAGAATCTCATCATCAGGCAATCTGTGCAGCCACCTTTAAAAAAAAGAACGTATTGTATTACATGAAATAAGTCTCCCGAGGGGACGCAACCCCACCAGGATGAACAATGGCGTTCCCTCTCCTGAGCCCGTGATTGAATGAGCCGAGGATTCAAGTACAAGCATTCCAGCGTACAAAAGGAGCAGAGCCAGGAGGGCCGGGAATGAGGGACCGCAGGTGAGGAGACAAGTCTCGACAAAACCAGCACAGTAGCACTACAGGAACCAGTCCGGGCACAAACAGCAGCACTTTTAACCTATAAAGCTTCCTCTATATGATTTGATACGCAAACTAAGCTTTTAAATTATCAACATGATCAAAACTTTGCTGAAAACTTCTATGCTTTCTGTTGACTGACTGATAGTTTTTTAGCAAGTTAAAGGCCTTTTTACAGTGGGCGAGAGAGCTCAACGCGATGCAACTGAAGAAAACACATGCAAATAGAAAAAAACACCCGCAAATTAAGAAAACATCTTTATCAGTTTCACAACACACGTGTGCTCCAAATACTCACAACACAACCAAACACAGAAACACGCTGCAAATAACACAGGACACAATGGAAATGTTTCCAGGGGACCCCAATAAGTGAGGAACCCGGCTGGGACGTGCTTACAGCTCAAAAGTCTACTTTATTTTATTTAAAATTTTTCTTTTTGCAAAACATACAGAGATGACATTTTATGACATACAACTTTGTATACAATATACAAAATGTATTAACAATATGTTCAATGTCATCAGAACACATCTTGAGAAAAGAACAATGAGCTGAAAACTAAAATAAATATTTCTGTGTTTGGTTGTGTTGTGAGTATTTGGAGCACACGTGTGTTGTGAAACTGATGAAGATGTTTTCTTAATTTGCGGGTGTTCTTCAGTTGCAGCGCGTTGAGCTCTCTCGGCCACCGTAGAATTGTAAAAATGTCCACCTTCAGGTCGTGGTTAGTAAGACTTACTAAGACATATTACTGAGAGACATAGAGTGCATTTTATACAAGTACTGTTATACAGATCTCATGAGTAATAATGAGATAAAGAGAATAAAATATCTTGTAAATAATATCTGCACCAAATTGAATATTTTTGCTCAGTAAAACTGAGGGGTTTGTTATGGAAGCTTGTTTCCGCCACAGAATGAAAAATAAAAAAGGTAATTGCGAATTTTTATCTCAATTTTGACTTTTTTTCTCACAATTGCGAGTTTACATCTCGCAATTCTGACTTTATTTCTCACAATTGCGAGACATAAAGTCAGAATTGCGAGATATAAAGTCAGAATTGATTTATATAAAGTCGCAATTGCGTGTTATAAAGTCAGAATTGCGAGATATAAAGTCAGAATTGATTGATATTAAGTCGCAATTGCGTGTTATAAAGTCAGAAATGCATAATATAAAGTCGAAATTGCGTGTTGTAAAGTCAGAATTGTGAGATATAAACTATTCTGAGAGGAAAAAAGTTAGTCTTTTATTTTTCCTTAGAATTGGCCTGATAACTGAGATGGTCCTCACTGCAGAACACGAAATACAGGGGAGGAGTTGGATCCAGATCCAACTCCTCCCACCTTACGTATATCTAAACCTACCCATCTCCGCCCCCTGATCTCTAACCCCACCCCTAATCCTACTCATCTCCACCCCCTGATTTCTAACCCCACCCCTAGTCCTACCCATCTCCACCCCTTAGATCTGGATCCAACTCCTCCCACCTTACGTATATCTAAACCTACCCATCTCTGCCCCCTGATCCCTAACCCCACCCCTAATCCTACCTATCTCCGCCCCCTGATCTCTAACCCCACCCCTAATCCTACTCATCTCCACCCCCTGATCTCTAACCCCACCCCTAATCCTACCCATCTCCACCCCTTAGATCTGGATCCAACTCCTCCCACCTTACGTATATCTAATCCTACCCATCTCCGCCCCCTGATCCCTAACCCCACCCCTAATCCTACTCATCTCCACCCCCTGATCTCTAACCCCACCCCTAATCCTACCCATCTCCACCCCTTAGATCTGGATCCAACTCCTCCCACCTTACGTATATCTAACCCTACCCATCTCCGCCCCCTGATCCCTAACCCCACCCCTAATCCTACCCATCTCCGCCCCCTGATCTCTAACCCCACCCCTAATCCTACTCATCTCCACCCCCTGAGAAAAGATGTCAGAATTTTGAGATATTAACTCGCAATTATGTGTTATAAAGTCAGAATTGCGAGATGTAAACTCGCAATTGTGAGAAAAAAAGTCAGAATTGTGAGATCAAAAGTAAAAACTGCAGTCTGTTTTTCTCGCAATTGCGACTTTATTTCTCAGAATTGCGACTATATCTCGCAATTGGGACTTTATTTCTCACAATTCTGACTTCATATCGCGCAATTGTGAGATAAAAAGTCGCAATTATTTTTTTTATTCAGTGGCGGAAACAAGCTTCCAGTTTGTGCCCCATTTTCTTACTAAATAATTTTTTTATATATAGATTTACGCTTTTAAATTAATAGTTAAATTCTATCAAATTGAATTGAATAATCCTTACATATTATTCATATTATGAATAAAGAATAAATGAGTAAAAAACCTAACGCTTCAAAAAACATTTAGTTTAAATCTTAATGGAACAAGGGAATGGACCGTTTGATTTGTATAGGTTACAAAATGTTTTATTAAGCTCTAGGTTTTTTTTTTTTTTACTAAATAATAATAATGAAAATAATAACGGCAATAATTTGAAAATAAACTGTCTCCTCTAGAGTTTCAGAACCTAAAATAGTCTCAATTTTTATTTTACCGAGACTCAAAAGTCAGAGACCCCAGTATGAACTCAAACATTTCTCCCAAACCATCGGAGCAGCTGCTGTCCACACTCATTTTATAGCTCTGGACTCTTAATAACAAGCGATTCATTCGTCTCCATTTTAATTTCTCTTTAAGCATTTTAATAGAAACATCTGAGACAAAGTTGATGAGCTCTGAGCGAGAGACAACCTCAGAGCAATTTCAGACAAACCAACAACAAACACACCACAACACAAGCAGTGGCACATGTTCTCCCAGCACAATTCCCTGTGTTTCTTCAATCTGGTTGACAAAAGGCTTGATTATTAGGCAAACTGGTTAGCTGGGAAGCTTTTGTTCACTGGCAACATCCAACAGACTCTTTTGTGTGTTTCCATAGCTTTTCTTGGTATGCTTTGATGAGGTTCCCCCTTTGTAAAAAATCCATACAACCTTACAAGTCATTCTCACAGGAGCAGAGAGAGAATTGAAACTATTAAAGCAGAAAAATGTGGATAGTTGAATAAGATTTAGACTTGCATCTAAATACAAAGCAAACATTACAGATAAGTGAGAGATGACTTCTGCCGTGACAGTGAACACATGTTATGATAATGGAGTATCTGTGACGTGGTTGAAACACAATGTATGCTTCACTGGAATGCCCTTTAGGGCGTCTCACCCACTGACAGGAACAGTCACCTGACCGGCCCATGTGCGCAGGGCTAGGGGAAGTAAACACTGGGAACATTCTGGAACAAGTCAATCTATTTACATGGATATTTATTTTCCCTCGCTCTTGTGCTTTCTGTACGTTTACATCTGATAGAAAGAAGAAGATTGTGTAAATCTGAGTTGGTGACCCCGTAACCACCATAAACAGTGAATATGCAGATTATTACTTGACTTTAATTGTGAATTTGACACTTAATAATTCAACAATAGGCTATTGCTGATTTGACTGCACTGACACTATTGGATGAGAACAGAACTGAACTGAACTGGACGATGACATCACTGTTTTCTGCAGAACTGCTTTCTAGATAAAATGAATAATTTAATAATTGATGATTTTCAATGGAACTGAACCAACACTGAGCTGACTTCAGCTCTATTGTAAAAAGCGCTATAGAAATAAAGGTGACTTGACTGTAATGGGGGTTTGAATGGTTGAATATTAATATAATTATCCTACCTTTGGTCTGCCCATCCTTGAGTTGGTTTGGTTACATCGAAACTTGAGGCCCATCAAGACCAAATCCTGTCAATTCAAAAAACAGAAAGACCTAAAATAGAAAATGCTCCATTTATTGCAGAATTTCCCATCAATTTGAAATTGACTACGGAGAAGCTGAGATCCAGATCGAGATTGAACATAATTTTTGTTTCGAGACCCAGTCCCAGACGGGGGAAAAAAGCACATTTATGTGGTCTTAAGATCGAGACTCCATGCAACTCCACATTAAGAAAATAGAAACAGAATCGGTTCATGGAATGTTATGCAGATGTTGTGGTTTGTGTGATGTTTGAGATATCTTTATGTGATTAAGTGAGATCTCCGTTAACCATTTCAGTTTCATTTTGTGTCAAAAAGTAAAACAATGAGCTCCTATCAGCTACTAAACATGTAATTTCATATTATATATTATTAATATGCATGTTGTTGATATTTGAAATCACTGTATGGTCTCTAATGGCTCACAAAATAAAGTTTAAAAACAACTACTTACCGAGTTAAGCAGAAGCTGTGTGTGTGGAGTGAAAGTGAACGAATGGTCCAGTGTCTCCCCCTAGTGTCCATTACAGGAAGATGATTACAATTACGTCAGAAAATTACTCTTTTTTTGAGGATTACACAATCATAGAGTACTAGTTCAATTGTTGAACTAATTGCAAACTGTTTTCTTGCATTAAGAAAAAAAAGAGTACTAGTTACACACTGGATTATCATTCCAGTTTACTTCAGAACAAATGTGTTGTTTTAAAGAGGAAGCCCCTCTCCATGTAACAGCTATCTTTATGTAGTCAAAATAAAGGTTATTTGCATAATGAGCCCATGTTCTTTTACATTATATCCTTTCAATTGTTATAATGCATCATGTTATTTTTACGATAAACTTTTATTCATTTTAATTAATTTTTTTTTAAAGTCATGTATGGGTGAAGACAGCAAAGTAGTGCCAAGGCTTAAAATTGTTTTGACTAAAATTCGACTAGCAATTTATTACTTAAAATACATACAGCAATATAATTGATTATTTCTTTCCTACAGAAATAAAACACCTTGATAACTCAGCCACAAAAGCAGCAGTAAGATACAAAGCAAGATGTCCAAGACAACAAAGTCATGAACAATCCCCAAAATGCGGTTTTATTGAAAATTAAGATGACATCACAGCCTCGGTCACGGTGAACAGAATTATCACATGGCAATGGCATTGTGGAAGTTTGCATATATCAGTGAAATCAAACCTGCAGTCTCTGGGATAGACCTTTGGCAACTTTAAAATGTAAACCAAACATAACAGTTATCAAGAAAAATCAAACAAAAACAAAGGAAAGTTAGCAGTAAATCACAGAATGAGTCATGCTCCCATGATTCTTAGTCAGCACGTGTTGTCCGGATGTTCTGGAGAAAGAACAAACATCATAAATCCTCCATACAAGTAGAACTGCATTTAGATAACATCTTCATTACTATTTTTTATTATTCTTTTTAAATAAATCAATGGTTTTTTCTTAAAAGTACCCATTATCCATCTTTAATGATACTTCAATTTGCTTCGTTAAATTTCATTTTTCAGGTGTACATCATCTCGGCCATGTGCGACATCTTCTTGGGGATGTAAAGGTAATATTCCATGTATCCGGAAAGGTCCTCTATTGTGATGTCATCCACGTAGGCGCGGGCCTGTTCGGAACAAGACCGAGGGGAGCTGGAAGTTCCGTTATTACTCCCAATGGAAGTTCTGCTGTTCGGAAGTTCACATTCGGAGATCACGTCACGAAGGCCGGTGAATGAGTAAACCTCGACCCCCTGCCAACCGGGACACTGGCATTCTCGTTGCCCACACGGGCACTGACCGGCTTCCTGCAACTTGGACAGAGTTTTAAAGTCAGGCGGAACAGCCTTACCTTCGCCCGCCTCCTGAGATCCCGGCCCACATCCTAAAGCGGGCCTGTTTTCGGGAGAGCTCTCGTCATCCGACGGCTTTCTCGGACTGAGGGGCGGCTCCTGACCCTTAGGATAAGGGAGATGGGTTTCATACCCAACGACCCCGAATACAGTGGAGCACGGGGCAGAGAACGCCACTTCTTTCTTGACGCCGCTGGTGTCGTCGGGCTCTGGCGGGGTCTTGTGTTTCAGGTGTCCAGGAGGAGGGGACATTTTGCTGCAGTAGGTAAACTTCGGAGGATGAAGGATCGGAGATTTTGATCGTCTGCGTCGCTGGCTTCTCACAATTCCTCTGGACGACTTTCTCGTGCATCTATAGCAAAAAACAAAGGTGAAAACATATTTTTACTGGTATATTTTTGCTATTATTTCTTTAACCCTGTAAAGCCTACTGTATCAAATTCGATACACGAATTTCAAAGGTCTCTAAATAATTAGCATGATCATAACATTGCTGAAAAACTGTTGCACATGATCTACTACATGCCTTCTGCCCTTATTGTTTGCAAGTAAAAGGCCTTTTAGTATAATTGTAAAAAACCCTTTAAGGTTGTGTTTTACTTGACTTTCTGCTGTGAAATCTTTACATATTCTCATAAATTAAGCACAAGAATACCCTAATATATTATTAGCAATATTTCAAGATAAAAACTTATGTAGATTTACATAACTATCCATACATTGTTAAAAAAAAATTTTTTTAAATGAATGAAACGTGATGCATCAGGCATTTGAGTAACGTTTATTCGTTCATCTCTCAATCGTCATTGTACTGCACTCATTGTATGTTTTGCCTCACAGTTAAAATGACAGAGCTTTGATTATAAAACCAAGCATTTAAAAATCATCTTACTAAAGACATTCTATTGGGAGATATAGAGAGACAATGGATATTTGCATGCTTTTTATGCAAGTAATTTGTAATACAGTTATAAAAATCTTATAGATCTACATTACAAGTTATCAGAATTTCATCTTAACATCTGCACCAAATTGCATATATATGCTCAGTTTGGGCCTCTGAGTAAAATTGATGTTTTTTCTTCCTTGAATACGAGTTCAGTATTCTCAGTATATACTATATATGAGACATATAAATGCCTGATGTATCAAATATGATATCCAAACCTTTATCTTTAGATTTTTAAATAAAATATCATCTTAAGTTTCAATAAACACTATTTTAAAAAACAAAAATTCAAACTGATCATTCATATATCAGGCTTTTTAGGGTTAAATAGGGAATCTTAAAGGGGTTCCTACCCAAGCCAGTTATCTTTCGAGGAGGTCATCTTGGATTTGGCTCCGTCCGGACTGCCTCGAACAACCAATCTGGAAGCCAAAGACTCCGAGACGCGGACTGTGTTTGTGGAACTGGAAAGAAAAACGTGCAATTATTCGCAGAGTACAAAAACCCTCTCTGGCTAAATAGTGAGCATCCACTTCACTTGTCGGACAATCTGGAGCTGAAACAAATGAAAAGGCAACAAACCTTTCAGCATCCACACGCAGTTTCTTAAAAGCGGTCTGCAGGGTCTCCTCCTCACACTCCTTTTCTACTTTCTCCACAGCAGCCATAATGTTAGACAGCCTTAAAACTGAAACCAAAACCATAGAGAATAATACAAGTGAGCAGTTATTATGACAAACCCAAATACTTATATTAGTAGATCTCAATCACATAAACACCCTATTTTAACACACTCGGGTACTTTTAACCATTTACAAAGGTTATAAAAAACCATATTATAAAATATTGACTTTTTTTTCTTTTTTTTTAAATACACTACAACATTGTAATTTCCTTTAACACTAATATTTTTTACCACACTGCAGTAACTTAGTTGACAGGTTTTGTCTCGTGTTATGAAACGCTGATAACATACACAATTCGCATAATGAAGTTTAGCTTAGCATCGAGTCCATCAAGGTGGCGCGGTTTACATTGTCAATTTTGCTTGAACAAAATACATCAACAAAAATGGACCATTAGAGAAATATACTCACGGCCAAAGGACCAAAGCCCGTGTAAAGCCTAGACATATAGGAGCTTGTTTCTCCTGTTATGAGGGTCTGTGTGCTCACAAAGCTAACGTTAGCCAGTCAGCCTGCAGAAACGATATCTGTGAAAAAACTCGCTTTAAATCGACCGATAACAGGCTGTCGTCGGGCATAACTTGACCTAGATACTACGTAAATGTAGTAACTACTCACAATAATTGGAAGTAATCAATAAAGCATACACAATATTCTAGATTTTTCTCTCGCTAGTCTCTTGTTTACACTCAACCCAAGAGTGACTCTGCAACAACGCAGCTCTTGATGACGTAGTACACGTACGCACAAACGTCAGTAGATTACGAAAATGGTCATAGAAGCTTCTCGGGTTGTGCCTTTTTTTTTTGTTAAAGTATGCAATAACATATCTAATATATAAAGTGCAATAATAAAATATGTATGTGCAATAATATAAAGATATTTTTTATAAAGATATACCTGAACCATGACCACTTTCTACACGGCTATCTCAGCCATTATTGTGTTTCTATAATCAAAGCAGTGCGCATTGCTGACTGGTGTCCTCTTGTGGTGATCAAGTGAACTGTCTCAAGGCCTTCATATGGGCTCCTTGCAAAGCCTGCTTGCAGTTGAACAGGAAGCTTTGAGTTGTAAAGAAGCCAGACACAAAGTGTATCATAAAGCTGGAATTTATAGCAAGGTTGCCATGGAAGAACCACTTGTACTACTGTACAAAAAAACATTACCAGATGCAAAGCACATTAAAGCCAGATCCCTGAGGAATGGAAAAAGTTTGGTGAGCTCTTGTTTACTCTTTTCCACACATGTGCAGGAGTTTATGTTTGGAGAAAGCCATAGGAAGCCCTAAAACCCCAATGTCTGCTAAACGTGTCAGGTGTGGGCCGGATCTCACATGCAGACCAAGTGTTGCGCTTGTGGCACAAATACTTTACGTTAAAAAAAAAGAAGGAAAAAAAGAAGCATTTTATCATCCACTTTCCTCATCCTTCTATTCATGATTGGGTTTGATCTTGCAGAAACATAATAATATCTGAAGGGAAATGAGCTGTGAAATTCCCAGCATGTTCAAGCATTTAAATTGTAATTCTGGCAAATGCCAAGACTTTTAGGCCTGGTTTCATTTCACAGACAGGTCTTAAGCCAGGATTAAGCCTTATGTAGTACAATTAGGACATTTAAGTATAGCTTTTATAAACGTGTCATAGAAAAAAGAGGGAATATATATATATATACACGGTACACACACACACACACACACACACACACACACACACATATATACATGTATATATTATAGATCTACATATATTATATCATTCTCTATACTTTGGTCTGTTCAAGAAAAATGTACGCAATTTTATATTTGTAATATTTTATAGTTTATTTGAAAGCATTAAAAGACCAGGTTCATGTCTATCCTTCTATTGTTCAACTGGTGGAGGTTGATATGGGATTTATAAAAGTAACTTAAAGTAATAAGTAATCCAATACTTTAGGGAGAGTAATTAGTACAGCAATCTAATTACACTGTTGAAGATGTAAGTAGTAGCTAGCAATTAATGACTTTTTTAGAGTAACTTATCCAACACTGTGGTTAATATTAGTGTTAGACTGAAAGAACTGGACGACTCCGTTTCTCAAAAGCATGTAAAGCCTAAGTAGATTGTAGAACCACTGGCTCCAATGGTCTCTATGATCAACTTAGCTCAATATGCTTTTGAGAAACGCAGCCCTGATTGATACAATTTGATTATGTGCTTTTTTTTTTGTTTACTCTGCCAATAATATAATGATCGTGTCCGTTTAATAGATTTTGGACAATGCTGCAGTTTCTGGCTATGGCCTACAGATGGCGCTGTAGTGTAGGCCTATGTGTGTGCTTGTGAAGAGCAATGTTTAAATAAAAGAGCCTTTTGCAATCTGTCATGTGTTGAAAAGACGGTCTGTTCTCTGCAGTAATCAGGAACGAGGTTCCTCCTAATAAAAAAAAATTCCTCATCTTATTGAATTTTACCCCACATATCATATTACATTGTTAAACACAAACAGGTATTCTGAGCTTCACAATTACAGCTGATGGAGGACAGTTTATCCGAGCTTGAAAGATTGAAGCCCAAACAGTAGCACTGAAAGCACAGTGATGGGTAATAATGAAGTGTTTAGAGGTTATCTTTCTGTTTAGTCATTTCCACTAGGCCAGGCAAAGACAAACGCTGCATTGTTGAGCTCTTGAGGTTCTTTGAGGAGCCTTCATTCTAGTCCAAATGCTTGTGAAAACAAACGTATAAGCTTTATAAACCATCATTTCTCAATTTATAGAAATGTCAAAGCATGGTGCATATTACAGGCCTCTATTCATTAACACAATGGCAGCCTTTTCTTCCAGCACTTTCACTCTGGCGCCCGTGTGATGGGCTTGCAACGGAGGAGGGATTTTACGCAGCTTTCTTTAAAATCATCAGATTTCAGCTCTCTCATGAGGTTTTTATGGATGTTGAGGTTGTGTGCTGAACGTAAAGGCTTTCCTGCCCACATACTGTAGATTTGAGATTGCTGCTTAAAGACTTATTGATAGTTCAATAATTCTAATGAAAATTCTGTCATTAATTACTCGCCCTCATGTTGTTCCAAACCTTTAAGACTTTCTTTCATCTCAATCAATTTCGACTCAATCACTTTGAATAAAACCCTAAATTAAATCTGTTCATCATTTACATTTAAACATTGATCAGCGAACATAAACAGAAGCTCAACCAAACCTGCTTGACTCGTGAGAACAAACCTCATTGGTTCTTGCAGAAGCTCAAACGTGCTGCGTAACACGAGAACAAACCTCATTGGTTCTTGCAGAAGCTCAAACGTTAACACGAGAACAAACCTCATTGGTTCTTGCGGAAGCTCAAACGTGCTGCGTAACACGAGAACAAACCTCATTGGTTCTTGCAGAAGCTCAAACGTGATGCGTAACACGAGAACAAACCTCATTGGTTCTTGCGGAAGCTCAAACGTGCTGCGTAACACGAGAACAAACCTCATTGGTTCTTGCAGAAGCTCAAACGTGCTGCGTAACACATGAGAATTAACCAGATTTCATCAAAAAGATCTTTATTTGGGTTCCAATAATGATTGAAAGTCTTACGGGTTTGGAACAACGTGAGAGTAGACAGAATTTTCATTTTTGGCTGAACTATCCTTTTAAGAGTCTTGCTGTGGGGTAATTGCTAAGGTGTTCTGGATGGTTGCTAGGTTGTTTGTGGTTGCTAGGGTGTTCTGGGCATTTGTCACGACGTTGCTAGGTGATTGCTAGGGTGTTCTGGATGGTTGCTATAGGGTATTCTGAGTGTTTGTCAAAAGAACCGAACTTCAAGCCCATTTTTAGGGCTCACGTCCCTCCTTCATTGTAAGTTTTTCACCTGTTTTTTTTTTTTTTTTTTTTGTCTGACTTGACAGTAGGAAAACATAATTTTGATTGTTTGTAAAAGTAATAGCACACCTCTCCTTCAACAATATCATACATTTCCAATGTGCCAAGTTCCCTAAGCTTATATGAGCAACAGTGATGTGTGCTTCAGCAAGCACACTAATGAAATGAAATGTAACCCCCAGACACTATTTGGCTGGGTTAGTAGGTTTCCGTCTTTTATCTGGGTGTCTGATGATTCTCAGTTTCTGCATACCTAAATAATTAGGATTTATTAAATAATTTAATTTATAGAATAATAGCTGAGGAAGGTTATGAAAACACCGAAGTAAGATTGTGACTTAACTGCCTTAAATGGACAATTTCAGTGCAAGCGTTCTGCACTAGCTGGAATATTCAGTTATATTATTTTTGGCTATAAGGGGGTATGGGAAATAAACATTAAATGAAAGATTACGTTTTACAAGCTTGTCCTGGGCATAGTCACAATTCACTTGTGACTCTTTATGCTTGGTTCCAAAGTGAATAATATTGATGGTCATGCTTTTCAGATAACAGGAATGGGAAAATATTCACTCTTGGTCCATCCTCTAAAGCTTGAGATCCATATTGTGCGGGTTGGCGGAAAAAGTTACTTTATGAGAGTCGCCAATCCATATTTGTGTGTGTGTGTGTATACATACATATATATATATATATATATAAAATTAACCACCCTGTTTATGTATTTATTAGTGCTGTCCAATCGATTAATCGCCTCTAACATAAAAGACTGTATTGTGTGTGTGTGTGTGTGTGTGTGTGTATGTATGGATGTAAATATGGATGCATATATTTTATATTTATATAAACACATATATTATATTTACAAACTTTTGTTAGATGTGATTAATCACGATTAATCAATTTGACAGCATTAGTATTTATTATCCTCCATTTTTGTCTTGTTTTTTTTGTCTTGATGTTGTAATGTTGTGTCTGCGTCCTCTTGTTTGAGCAAAAAGACAATATTTCATTATTAACTGAAAATCCTGCCCTATGCAAGCTATAAAAAAACATTTAAAGTGTAGTGCTTAGTGTAAAAAAATTGGGTTTTATGTGTCTTGCTGTAAATAAACTAGTTTAATATTTTGCTGCATTTGATAAAATCAAAGATATGTGCTATTATCAAGACAGAAGCAGTAGTAGTTTTATAATAATACAATAGACAAAATATCATACCCTATCTTTTGTAGGAGCAATAATAATGATGCTTGCTTTGTGTTTGATGGCTACATTAATCTGTATAGTTTAAATAATGGAGTATTTTCACTATTCTGTGCTAGAACAAAGCAGTTGATGGTGGAATGTCCTCCAACCCTTCAAACAAGTGGCTCCTGAGAGCCCACACACCCACAGCTGCCGGTCAGGCCTACGCGTACACACTGCTGTACATGTGAGTGCACACGCTGGGCTGGGGTCTGAGCAGAAAGGCTTATTGACTCTGAAAGGAAACCTGCTTCCTGAGAGGAAAGAGATTCCCACAGGAATACCAGCATACTGCCGCAAAGAGGAGGTGCAAGGAAAGGAGAGCCATGCTGAGAGATGAGGTTCTGCTCTGGACTAATAGATGTTTCTCCCTTGAAATCTCATTTCAACCCACAGGAAAGGAAAATCACAAATGGCATCTCATATCTTGTTTCTGCCTGATAGAGTAGCCCCTAAATGTATTTGGACACTTACCAGAAATGATCAGACCAAGTCTGCAATCAGAAGTCAGACAACTCTCATCAAATTCTTCCAAGATATCCACATTCATTTGAATATCTTTACCCTTTTTTTGTACACTCTTAAAAATAAAGGTCCCAAAACGAGTTTTTTTTTTTTTTTACCATTGAAGATCCATTTTTGGTTCCCCAAAGAACCTTTAAGTAAACTTTTCTTATAAAAGGACTTTAGTGTAAAGTACCATTTAATAATCTAAGGAACCCTTTTCCACTATAAAGAACCTTTTGTGCAATTGAAAGGTTCCACTGATATTAAAGGTTCTTCATGGATGCCAATAAAGAACCTTTATTTTTAAGAGTGATGTCAACAGTTGTCTCATTTATGTTTATTTCTTCACATACATTTTTAGAAAAAAATATCTGAGACTTCGTTGATACTTAAATGAGATCTCAAAAGAGCAGACTCTTGTCATGATTACATGGGAATGCTGGTGTTTACACCATATGCTCTTTAACAAAACTTGGATGCTGGAAATATTCTCAATTTGCATGAACAAAGCGGTGTTCTTTACAAAGTTCTGGGCTTTCCGCCCATGTTTTTGATCCAATTGGATTTAAGACATTCTGACAACATGGAACATTTGTGGGATTGCTGTAGGGAGCGATTCAGTTCCGGATGGCGGAAGGATGCGAGGTCAGCTGGTTCCCCTTCAAGTCAGGCATCATTACAAACGTCCTGCGGAGGCAGAGGGGCTTTCTAGAATGGACCGTTTCCAGGTTCTCATGCAGTCAGAACAAAAAGAGACTCCATCTCACACTTAGACCCTCTTTACACCTGCTGTTAAGATGCATTTTGATCGATCGCAAGTTTACGAGGGAGACACATACCCGTTCACACCTGGTGTTTTAATCCGTCTTTGTGCACTTTCAACCACTTCTGTCCTGATTTCTTCAAGGAGGGCGGGTAATTGTATGGGTTTTTCAGATCTTTCCATCTAATGGACAAAATAAGCGCTCACAATTTACATATGAAAATGACTGTAGACGACGGAGAAACACAGAGAGCATCAGCTTTCATTTCTGCTCTGACAGACGCAAGACGAACACTGTGAGTGTGTGTTAGAAAACAGGAATGGTGAGAGAACATTGTGATTGGTACGTTTTTCATCTTCAAACTAAACTTGGGTCTCCAGCCGACAAAGTTTAAATCCCGTCTGGCTGGCGCGCATTAGGTCAGTAGACGGAGAGAAGACTGTCTTTTGTGGCTGTTTGAACGCATTCGACCACATGAGCGTTTACACTACAAAAGCAATCCTGTTGAATGCGTTTTCGACAACCTCTGGAAGTGGAGGAAAGTGAACAAACTCAAAACGTTTTAGACCTCGCTTACACCTCGACCTAAACGCATCTTAATACCAGGAGTAAACAGGGCCTTAGAGAGACATGTGATGTCAAATAAATGCAATTACTAAAAAGCAAACATTAATTCAGTATCCTCTAAAAGTCTTTAAAGTGTGCATTGAAATCACACCATAACCTTTGAAGGCTTTCTCTAAGTTTTCTCCATCTTGTTGGTCTGGCAAATTCTGCCTCATTCTTTGCCTCATTCTTTGCTGTCTAGTCACGTAGTCTGTTTGAAAAATCTGGCAAACATCTGGAATCGGTCACTACATTTGCTAGGGTGTCATGTCAACAAGTAGTATGTTATAGTGAACAGCATGTGGGTCATACATACCAGTCATGCTGATAATTGAAGATAATACTGAATGTATCATATTGAGTTATTCACAGTCAGTCTGCTAATAAAGTAGGGTCATTAACTCGTAATATGTCCTAGCAGGTGCACAAGAATGAGTTATGAATGGGTTAGTTCTTGAGAAAAGTTGCTTTTAATAGACATTGAAGGGATAGTTCACCCAAAAATGTAATTACTCACCCTCCTGTCGTTCCAAACTCGACTTTCGTTCATCTTCGGAACACAAATTAAGATTTTTTTATTTTATTAATCTGAGTGATTTCTTTCCCTCCATTGACAGATACGTAACTACTACGTTGACACTTCAAAAAGTTCAAAAAGAGATCATAAATCTAATCCGTATATATCCAGATTTTCTGAAGAGATATGATTGCTTTATATGATGAACAGATTGAATTTAGGCTTTTATTCTTAATTTGTTTCATTTTTGGGTGAACTAACCCTTTAAAAGCCATAAGAGGCTGTGCATTACAGTGATTTTACAGCAGTACAATGGTAATATCACGGTAACACACAGACTTGAGTGGCTTTTTGAACTTACAAAATTTTGTGGTTTTGTAACACTTTACAATAAGGTTTCATTAGTTACCATGAACTAACAATGAACAATACTTCAACAGCATTTATTAATCTTAGTCAATGTTAGTTAATTCCAACATTTACTAATACATATTTAAGATCATTGCTCCAGTCTTCAGTATCCCATGATCCTTCAGATATCATTCTTATATGCTGATTTGCTGCTGAAGACACATTTCTGATTATTATCAATGATGAAAACCATTTTTCAGGATACTCTGATGAATAGAAAATTGAAAAGAACACCATTGATTTGAAATAGAAATGTTTTGTAATATTATAAATGTCTTTATGGTCACTTTTTAAATATTATTTTGTATGTAGTACTTCACTTCAAAAAATACTTAGGCTGAAATTAGGCTGACTTTCAAGTCTGAACTATCCGTTGCACATGTTTTGCTTTTGAGCAATGTTCAGGAAGAAAAAATATAGAGGAAAAATTCTATGTTGTCAAACATGGCAAATCCTTCAAAGCATTTATAATAATCCATTTCTTACCATAGCAAAGGGTTTGATCTATTCCAAATCTGTCCACTCCGCTGTACTCTACCTTGACGCACTAATTGGCTCACATTTGGCCCCTGAACACACAAGTCCTTCGGAAACAATGAGTACAAACATATTTTTCATACTTCTCCCATCTTCTCTGCCCAGGCACCGGCCTCTCAGACCTTAAAGGGCCCTTCTCAGAGCTGTAAATGAGCTGTCAATCACAGGCTAGATCATTTCACTGATTGGAGCAGAAGGCCGATCGGGGTGGAATGATGGGAGAGTGGTGATATATTAGACAAATGCTTGGCCAAAATAAAGGGACAGAGGTTTCTTTATGCTCCGAGCATAAGGAGACTGTTGATGCGCCACGTACACATGCCCGAAGTTTAAGTTTAAGCCACTCAGAGAGTTTCATTTCAAGCAGGAAGCAAAAGCTGAAAGAAATGTCCTTTTTATGGTATTGAATACTATCCGTCCTGTTACATAAGAGGTGTGAAGAACGGATACAGATAGAAGAATAGGTCCCTTCATATCTCTTGTCTCAGAGCGGAATGGATTGATGTGAAAATAAATTCCAGGGGCCCGTTGGCAATGGTGGACACATGACAAAGATTAGTTGATGTGCCGGTCCCTCTCACGCATATTTTCTTTAGTAATTAGGAGGAAACGAGCCAAAGACCTCTAAGACCCCTAAAAAATATGCGCAGACACGGTTTCACACTTTTCAACACAATTTATAGAGTATGTTCTAAGCTTTCATCCTTTGAAGATGATCTTGGATGTGGTAGTGATGCTGTAGAATAGCCGCTTTGTGTAAAGTTATGTGCTGTGTTGTGTAAAAGATATCAGCAGCAGAGTAAGTCGAGATAGACGACATAATAACATCAAATACAGAACTACATCATTGTTTTTTAGATACTGTATGAGCAATTCTGATCTAATTACTCATCAAAATATGTTTTGTTATAGCTTAAAGTGTCGGGGTCCAAAACCCTGTACACAGTCACAAATTAACAAGTATAATCAAATGTAAAATTGATAAATATTTAGACCCATTTTAAAAGTTATTTTTAAAATGCACTGCCCGGGAAGAAAAGAAAAAGTTGCTGTTTGGATTTAAATAAGCAGTCTATGACTGGATCATTATTGCAGTCGTTATTATGTTTCTACCATGTTATAACAGTAACAGTTCTTCTAACCCTAATTGATAGAGTGTGTAGCTTTTCATTTCTTAAACACCCATGTAGGAATACTCATCATGGCCATATTCCAGGATGACATTGTCAAGATGCATCAGGCTCAAACTGTGAAAGAATGGTTAAGAGGAGGAGAATGAAGAATCATTTTCAGTCCAGACCTTAAAATTCATTGAAAGTGTTTGGGATCTGCTGGAGAGACTTTACAGAGTGCTGGACTCTTGCACTGATGCACTTCTTGATTAAAATAACATAATTTCTCTTATACATCTCATACTTGACGAATTGTACATTCATATACACTACCGTTCCAAGGTCTGGGGGTTAGTGTTTTAAAAAAAAGAAAGAAATGAATACTTAAATTAATCAAAAGAACGGCATTTATTTGAAACCGAAATCGTTTGTTACATTACAAATGTCTTTACTGTCAAGGCATAGAGAACATAAAGGTTTGCTAAAGTGAATTTAAACTATTGCTACAACACACTCTGACATACGCATCCATTGACCGATGAGAAATTCACAGATGTCGTGAAGCTAATGAACTCTATTCCAACTCTATTTCAGACTGACTAGGCTCTCTCCACAGCCTCAATCCATGGATGTTGTGCATTCATACATGTCAAACGCTCCATCAGAGCGGTCTCTAGTGTGTAAGCTCCCTAAAGCACCATGTGATTCCATGCTGGGAGAGTTTTTCTTGTTAGCGCTAGTGTTAACAAGAGAGTAGAGTAATCTGACATAAATATTCGCCTGGATTAATCCTTGGTTCAAAGTGTGTGTGTGTTCTCAGCTCTGCATAAATAGGTGAAAGTTCATCCGAGTGAACTCCTGGTGTATGGTGTCTATGAGCGAGTCCGAGTCTGCGGTTCTCTCCGCTGTGGCGTTTGCTTGAGAGGGGGCGCTGTGTTCTGGTGTGTAAGTAAACGAGTATGAACTCCTGTAGATCAGCCCGTCAAATCGGATCAGAGATAAGGGCACTGTGATTGGTTGTCTCATCCATCTCCACTCGCCACTCAATATAGACACATCAGGAACGACACTCAGCAAAGACCTAGAGGACCTGAGATGGACAAAGTGTCATATTTACATGTTTACTTTGATTAAAATAATCTTCCATTGTGCATTCTGTAAACATATATAGTTATTTAGATAAAAAAAAAAATTTAATTTTTTTTTTAGTTTATTTATTTCAAGTTAATAATTTTAGTGCTCCAACTTATTTCAGTTTATTGCCAAGGCATACAATTTTAATAATATTTATATTTTATTTTATTTAAGATTTATTTCAATTAAAATAGTTTTAGTTAACAATAATAACTATATATTTTGAGTGCAATCACTGTCAAACTTTGAAGTATTAAATGTTTTCCTCCTGAAACTTAAGATGAAGGAAGTTACACCTCACTGATTTGCAGATTTGCGGATCACCCGCTGACCTTCCTGACACTCGACTACAGCTCTAAGAACCTCCCTACAAGGACCTGAGAGAGACCATCATTCCCCTCCAGCCTGCTGAGACAGGAATGTCACACCCCGGCATCCCTGGAGCCTTGGCAAGGTGGACACAACAAACTAAAATGATTGCACAGGGAAAAGTCTAGTATGAGTAGGAAGTTAGTTTTTTGTCTTGCTATGAACCCTCATGCACCTGTGCTGTATTATTTACTACATAGTGACTAATTTCAATTTATAAAATAGATGATAATTCTAAAATAGTTAATGATTGGATGAGCCATGTTCAAAGCCATATAAAATAGTTGCATGCCTGTATCTGCACATGAGTTTATTTCAGTACTAATGTGGCATGTTTTTTTTTTTTAAAAGACATGGAGTGCAAAACCATTGGTTCATCAATGCTGAGTCAGACATCTCCACTTCAGTATTACATACGCCAAACTTTGCAGGTCTATCTTCTAAGGGGTTTGTGCATATACTATTTTTAACAGGACTAAAACAGTATTATTTTTTGATAATAAAAACATTTAACTCTAATATGTCAACAAAAAGAAACGATAATTTTGAACATAGCTTCATCCAATGTTCAGATTTCTGCTCTGTAAATGCATGCAGATTAGTGCAGATTTAATTAGACAATGCCTCATTTACATTTAAACATAACATTTAAGAAAACTTGCAATGCAAAACAATTATCTTGTTCAAATGCGGTGCCTTGCCTTGAAGATTTCAGCCAATGACCTGCAATATTTAGTGAAAACTGAGATAATTACTCCAAATTGTTTATTGAAAACTGTTGTCTTTATTACTTTGCTGTTGCATTGATTTATAAAGGAATAAGCCACCATGGGCAGTGTTTTAAACTGTACACCATGTTTTAAGCACTTAAGCCCCGTTCACACTACACGCGACTTTGTCGCTGCAAGTCGCCAGGCGCTGGCGATGAGATCGCTAGTGGGCGTTCCCACTACTGGTTGACTAGTATGACATCCAAAAGACAGCGAATCAGCTTTCTTGCCATCCATCACTGCAGGCCCAGGGGCTGAGGAGAAGGATCACGTGCGCTCCACTCCTATTGGTTGTCGCTCGCGAAAATCGCTCTTCATTTGCATAAAGTTAAAAATTTCTCAACTTTGTCGCGTCGCTAGACACGCCCCATCTAGTCGCCAACGGTCGCCGGAAGTCGCCCGCTCACCATTGAAATGAATGGTATCGCGTTGCTTGGTCGCGTGTAGTGTGAACGGGGCTTTAGATACCCCTTTACTGTGATAAACTCACTGTATTTATGACCTCAAGTGGTTTATACTGTTTTGGTACAGAAACTAACCTCCAATTAGCACGATATAACAAACATCAACCACATTCTGTAACATCCTGTTGTTTCAGTGTGTATAACTTCCTTCCAAGTGACATTAGTGCTTTATGATAAATGATGAGATCTGTGCTTTGTAGAGGAACACTTCAGACCCTAAACTTGTGTTACACAGGACCTTCTGTGTTTTACAAGCACATGAGGTCATAAACTGAAAAGGGTAGCACATTCACAAAGCATGTCGTATTCTAACTCAAATAGCCTAACTAAGTTTTCCTGTTTTTATGTTCTGTTTGAACAGTTTTGAGGAGTAATGGTGAGGTTTCATTAGGTAACTACATTAGTTAACAAAAACTAATAATGAACTGCACCTCTAGAGCATTAACTAATCTGTTAATGTTAATTTCAACATTTACTAATATTGAAATTAAAAGTTGTATTTTTTAAGTAAGGATAATGTACATCCAGCCGGTTGTTATCTCAGAATAAACCCAGCGGAGGGGACTCGCATCAGCCTGAAGGGGTTTATTCTGACATAACAACCAGCTGGATGTACATTATCCCGCTTATTATACAGCTACTTGCCACATAAGTAAATAATTAGACACAAAATAATGTGGAGTCAAAGTATTTTATTAAAAATAAAAAAAATAATTGGAGTCAAAGTATTTTATTAGCTCTTTAAACGCAAAGCTTCCGCGGATAAAGCAGTTGCAGTGTGGCAAGTTCAAACTAGACGGACATTCAAGGGATCCGGTAAAGTCCTACCACTTATTACACGCCATTTAACCACTCAAGTAATTATGGGGATAAGAGATATTGATTTTAGATTAAACCGTTTTAAAATCGTTCCTGTTTGTATCTTATAATCCAACGGTGTACAAAACAATCGCAAAATAGCAGCAGCTGCTTTTGAATGAGACGAGAGAGCGAGTCTGCGATACTGGATGACTCACAAAATATTGATTTGAATGAGTTTTAATATTTGTTTAGTTCACCAAACGCAAAACTTCCATGAAGAAAAACCGCTCCTAGTAAGCGTATAGCGCTGCTGACTTCAGTGACCCGGATGAGCCTGTGTTCTCTGTTTTCAGCGGTTGTTATCGGGGAATAACATACAGCTGGATGGCGCGATTGACCAATCAGAATCAAGTATTCCACAGAGCTGTGTATTAACATTAGTTAATGCACTGTGAAGTAACATGAACAACTGTATTTTCTTATTAACAAAAATGAACAAATACAGTAACAAATGTATTGCTCATGGTTAGTTCATGTTAGTTAATACATTAACTAATGTTAACAAATGAAACCTTATTGTAAAGTGTTACCGGAATAACAAATAAAAGTAGCAGCAATCTTACCAGCTAAATTGTGTGACAGTAGCTTAGCTGTTTACATAGTGTAGACTTATAAATAAAGATCTTATGCTTTCAAAGCTAGCTCACTATTGCTAGCCTCTCTGCCTACCCTACCTTTAATCCAGCTATTTCTGATAAATTCTTACCTGAACATGGTCTCTGCCTCCATGTCACCGAACCAGACCTTTAAGTGTGGACTGAAGTTTTCTCCGTGAAGCTCCAACATGGCCACATGTCCCCCTCCGTTTAGCTAAATCACAAAAACACTTGTTAGTGTTGTTTAGGTAAGTAACCATATTTTCTTGAATGTACAGCTTATATTTATAGTTTGATATTACATTACACTCTTAGAAAGAACTCGTAAACATTTGATCACTAGAAATAAAAGTATTATGCAATCGTTTAAGACATGTCTCCTGCTATAGAACCTTTTTGGCATAAATACACTACCGTTCAAAAGTTTGGGGTCAGTGAGAATTGTATTTTTATTTTTTGGAGGAAAGAAATCAATACTTTTATTTATCAAGGACAGTAAAGACATTTATAATGTTACAAAAGATTCTATTTCAAACAAATGCTGTTCTTTTGAACTTCCTATTCATCAAAGAATCCTAAAAAAAAAAAAAAAAAAAACTGTACAACTGACAGACCAACAACTGTTTCAACATTGATAATAATAATAAATGTTTCTTGAGCATCAAATCCTCATATTATACTGATTTGTGAAGGATCATTTGACACTGAAGACACTGACACTGGTGATGCTGAAAATTCAGCTTTGATCACAGGAATAAATTACACTTTACTATATATTCACACAGAAAACAGCTGATTTACACTGGAATAATATTTAATACTATAACTGATTTTTGTTGTATTTTTAATCAAATAAGCGCAGCCATGGTTAGCAGAAGAGAATTCTTTTAAAAGTATTTAAAATCGTACCGACCCCAAACTTTTGAACGGTAGTGTAGTTTTATATAGAACCCCAGTGAACACTAAAGACTAAAGTGAACAATTCGATTTTTCTCTTGAATTAACTTTTAAAATTGAGTTGAAGAGGTGTAATGAAGAAACATTTATTGAGTGCTTGATTTCTGACCTCTAGTCCACTGATCGCAGGCACAGGGCTGATGGTGGTCGGGTGACCGGCTAGACTCTCACTGAAGGTGTATTCAACCACCTCTGTTCCAATGATGGCCCAACAGGATCCATCATTCAACAACACCTTATTACTTTCCTTAGGACACGGAGAGGCCTACAAGTTTGGAATCACATGAGGGTAAGTAAATGCCTTTTCATTGTGGGGTGAACTATTCTTTTAATTAAATGTCATGGCCTGTGTTCACCTCGAACTGTATGATTTTCTCATTGGACAGGCAGAGGTACATGTGGTTGCTGTCTCTGAACTGGAAAGCACATTTATGAAGCTGAGAGACGGGCTCATCCACGTCTAGACATGCATGCTGCTTGTTCACCTTACGTATTACCTGCAAAGAAAGAAAAGCGCATCAGGTAGCTATTCACACAGCTGAACGGTTTCCTACATTTGACATGACTTTAATAGAGCAACAGTGATCCTCAACCTTTTCTCATTCTTGCTTCTGAAAGTTTTAGTTTTGTAAAAAAAAAAATTCAGTTTAAAAAGAAATCTTATACGTATGGCTTGGACATATTTAATCATAAGAGATCATGGTAGTTCTCTTTATATGGTTTTGTTAAAAAGCAATTGTTCTGTAAAGAAAAAGAATGAGATGTTACTTCCATTTTTAATTCGATTTTTTTGGCTCACCAAGGCCGTATTTATTTAATCAAAAATACAGCAAAAAACAGTAATATTGTGAAATATTATTACAATTTAAAATAACTGTTTTCTTTTTTAATATAATTTAAAATCTAATTTATTTCTGTGATGCAAATCTGAAATTTCAGCATCATTACTCCAGTCTTCAATGTCACATGATCAAATCATTCTAATATGCTGATTTGCTGCTCAATTATCAATTATTATCGGTGCTCAATTATAAATAATGGTTCTTATTTTTATCAATGTTGAAAAACATTTTTGCTGCTTAATATTTTTGTGGAAACCATGATACATTTTCATCTGGATTCTTTGATGAATAGAAAGTTCAAAAGAACAGCATTGATTTTAAATCAGAAAATCTGTGCCCTTGTTAAATAATAGTATTATTATTTTTTTAACAGTAGTATATTTTAAACCGTTGTTATCCTGATCTCCACAACAACAACAACAAAAAATTAAGCAACAACTGTTTTCATCACTGATAATAAGGAATATTTCTTAAACACTAAATCAGCATATTACAATGATTTCTGAAGGATCATGTGATGCTGAAGACTGGAGTAATGATGCTGAAAATTCAGTTTTGCATCACAAGAATAAATTTAAATTTTCATTATGAAAACAGAAAACAGTTATTTTAAATTGTAAATAATATTTCAAAATATTTCTGTTTTTACTGTATTCTTGGACTTGGTGAGCCTTTTGGCTTATTTAAAAAACATTAAATAAAGGTTCTTTATTTCCATTCCACAAAAGGTTCTTTATAGTGGAAAAGGGTTCTTTAGGCTATTAAAAAAAATTGTTCTTCACATTATTTTAAAAACTGTTCACTGAAAGGTTCTTTGGGGAACCAAAAATGGTTCTCCTATGGCATCATTGTGATTGAAACCTTTATTTTTAAGAGTATAATTGTTTAAAGTCCTCTTCATTTCGTCTCAGAAATCTGATATGAGCAGACCAAAAAAAAAAGATGATTCATCGCCCTTCTATCATGCAACACTGCACCTGGTCTCATTCGACCGGCCCCCGCAACACCTGTGTGCTGCACAATATGCCTGACTGTTCACTCCTCCAAAACTGCAGCTTGGGGATCACAAATCCTGCTGCATGAGGGCTTCAAATACACCCTTGCAAACCAAAACAAACCAGTCAGCAATTTCAAACAACTAAAACAACATTGTGAAGGTCTATTCTGTTTGCTAGTCTGCTAAATGTGGTATTAAACGTTGTCCTTGGCATTTTGATCAAGTGCTTTATCAGCAAATTGTGGCGCAGGCTGGTAGCAGACCAGCTTCCCAAAAACACCACATGGATGGAAATTTGTACAGAACAGACTTCAGAGACATGGGTGAAAAAAAAATATAGATTAAAAATACACAGAACATTCAGATTCAATCCAACAAGGTTTTTAAAATAAAAAAATGCATGGTTTTATTTACACTTTGTTAGCATGCAGTAGAGCACCAATACATTCCAGTAAGATTTTGTTACTGAAAAATAAACACTGGGAAACTGATTAAAATATCTAATCAGATATGTGCAATAGCACCTAACAGAATTGTAAAATTACCTAGATTTTTATATTGTCTGACCTGTACAATACTTGTAGCCATAATGCCAAGTGGCAGCAAGGCTTTTGCACTTAATATTCAGTAATATTATTGATTTGATTGAAATTAAACTATTGAGAACCAAACTTGAATTGAGCTGGAAGAGGACACCAGTTTTATAGCTGAATCAACTGTTATTGAACCATATCGAATCAACACTGAACTGACTCAGAAGTGAAAAACAACACTATTGTCTTCTGTAGTGCTCCTTATAGCTGAATTGAACTTATTTCATTATTTAATTAACAGTTATTGAACTGACCTGAATCAACTCTGAACTGACTTGAGCTGAATAATGATACTATTGTCTTTTTCTAGAGCTGCTTTACAATAGAATTGAATTTTGTTTGCATCATTGATCATTTTCTTGTTTATCACTGCTTTTTTTTAATATAAATTGCTACATAAAAAAAGGTGACGACATGTAATGGAAAGAAAAACGTTATATACTTGCATACCATTGGTGGCAGCGCCACTCCTGAGTCAGTGCATACCAGCTGAACCACACAGCCGTAACAGATGTAGCTGTCACACATGGTGTATTCACTATGAATCGCTTGCATCTCCTCCACTAGGAACAGAGTTGAAACAGAGTGAGTATTAGGGTATAGCTCTGTAGGGGGCGAGAGAGAAAATTAGACCTTACTCAGACCAGGATTTGGCCTTGGGCGCTGTACAGGGGTTAAACCCATTTATGCTACATTTATACCAGCTGCTGAACACATGCTGCTGACATTTACAATTTAAGCTTTTACAATTTCTATTCTTTGGGTGAAGTGTCGTATTCTGGAAAACTGATTTTACTCTCGAATGCAGCGAGGCATTAAGCATTTGTAAGAGTTTATTTACTTATTCACGCTGGACGTCCAGCACCGAGTTTTGTCCAGTTGTTTCTAGACTTGTTTGGGTTTCTTGTGTTTATTTAGCTACTGTGGTGAAGGGTGAATTTGTCCTAACAACATACACTGGGTCTGTGTATACGCATGGGTGAACCCGGGCTAAAGGAAATACTTCCGCAAAAAGGGTTTCCCATGTCATTAGAAGGTGCAGAGTAAGTTGTTATAATAATACTGTTAGGTGTGTAGTACATGCGCCAATTTTTTGAGAAGTCTCTGCATCATTTGCATGCAATTATTACTAAATGAGTCCCAATGTTGGTAACCTTGTTAACATATGAATGGTATAGCCCCATATAATTTTTGTTGTTGTAAACATTTTTTTAATTTTTGAGTTTAAGAAACAAATGGCGAAAAATAATGTGAAATGATATGTCATATAAAGAGGACACCAGGACTCAGTTAATAATAAAATGAAAACAAGAGTCTATAACCAAAACAATGTTGTTGTTGTTGTTTTTTTACATTTTTATATTCAGTATACCAGTCCATTTTGGGTTCCAGGCTATTTTTTTCTATATAATTTTTCCTCTGTAAAACAGATATGAGAATAATGTTGGAAAAATATGTTTAGAAACTGTTTGTATTTTGTATGCATCCAAATATGCACAAAGACTTTTACAAAGATTCTCAACTATGGTATGAAAGATATTAGAGAATGATATGATAAACTATTTTACTTAACACAATATATGTGTAAACCTTTTTACAGTCTATGGTGTAAACATGGTCAAAAATGGGTTTTTCCATTATATACAATGGTGTTCTTTTGGGCAACATGTAAATAAGTAAAGTAGCAGCTATAAAAATGAGAGTAATAACTTGGCAACATTTTCATTATATCTTATATTTCAAACAAATGTTGAAATGAAAAATGTCTTCCCTATTCACTTATTATGTCACTCTAAAATGCCTGATGCCTATGCTGTGAGTCCTGGTGTTGTTTACATATTCTGATTTCAAACCCTGCTAAAGTTGTCCTGATATGTTAATTTACGACAAACAATATGAAAATTAGTCAGATAATTACATGATTATAATTACAAAATATCATCATATTCCCGTAAGAGTGCTGAATTTAGTCATTCAGTCAATGTCAATCATATCTCTGAAAAGACCTAAATGTGCTCTTTACAAGACATCCAGACTTAAAACTGTGGCTCATATGGTCTCAAAGAAATTTGCTAAAATATGGGGAGGAAAAAACTCCATTGCTGGCTCTCAGGAGTATATAAAAGACCATTAACCCAAGGTTCACAAACATGTAGTGTAAAATCTTGACATGATTCATTACTAACCAGTGTGAAAAATGAACCCTGTGAGCAATTTCATGTGTGGTCAATAAACATTGTTTTATTCAGTTATGTGTATGAAGGACTGAGATAATAATGGATTAAAGTAGAATAAAAGAGACAAAGCATTGCATCTCAAACCTAAAGTGACAGTGAATGCCGTCCATCGTCTCGCGCTGGCGACAAAAGCCCCGTCTTCCACCGCCAGGTAACGTGTACTGACTGTCTGTGACCGCAAGCGGTTAAATAACGACACTTTTGAGCCTGAGGAAATACACACTGCAGAAACAAACACACATTTGTACAAAAACTAAAACTATGGGCAAACAAAAGAAACACCATAATATTTAAACACTCACTGACATATATGCATACACATTCATACTGACAGGAAGAAAGCAAACACAAATGACTGATATACTTTGACTAATGCCAGTCTGTTCTTTTTCTAGAACTTTGTCTCATTGTCTGTCTCTCCCACAAGACGGTGAGGAATTCATCGTCACTTGACTGCTGCTCTCAGATGTCAAGCGCCTCTTTCTTCCCCGTAGAACCTCTCTGTGGATCCAATAGTCAATGTCAACAGCAGCTGCCCTCTTAGTGTGTGCTTTAGGATCAAAAGGTTAGAGGTCAAATGTCTGACTTCTGTGGCAATGGCTGCTGGGTGACACTATTTAGCGGCTTGACCTCACTTCTCATACATGAAGACACAGCAACACAAACTTACAGGGGTTCGGTTTCTACACCGGATGACCCTTTTATGTAACGGCACTTAGTCAGTGTAGACGTCATATTTGATTTGATCCAAATGAGGGATAGATCAACAGTCCATTCAATAGGTTGTACTGTTTTGTATTGTCATGTCAACTGTTTAGTTAACAACACAAAACAAAAAATTATAATTTGGGGAAAAAACATGGGAAACTGTGGGCTGTGAAAATTAGTCATGACTTATAACCTTAAAACTGTAAAACTGAATTTCAGTGGACTGAATGTCTATCGATTGCATCAAATTAAATATAGACTTTCAGAATTGCACACAAATACACACATGCACAGACTCACGGTCAGCATTCTTCATGGACTGTCTCTTCTGTGATGGTTTGGAGATGACTTTAATGAGTCTGCTGTTAAACATGCCGATTTCTTGCCCTCCGCTGTGAAACAGGTGTAGAAGCAGGCGGAAGTGCTTTCGTTTGTCAGTATCTGAGATATACAAGGTTTTAGCGCAGGCAAACATCTGAAAGATAGAATGAAATAGACACAAATGAGTCAGTTGTTAACGTTTTCAAAAGTTCAAAAGCTTGGACTTGAAAATAAAAGAAGTCTCTTATGCTCATCAAGGCTGCATTTATTTAATAACATTTTTTGTAAAACTGTAATATTGTGAAATATTATAATTAAATTATAATTTTTTTAAATGTAATTTATTCCTGAATTTTTAGCATCATTATTCGAGTCTTCAGTGTCACATGATTCTTCAGAAATCATTCTAATATGCAAATGTGTTGCTCAAGAAACATTTCTTCTTCTTATCTATGGTGAAACTGCTTAACATTTTTGTGGAAAATGTCATTCATTTCACCCCAGAATTCTTTGCTGAATAAAAAAATCAAGAAAACAGCATTTATTATAAAAATAAATATTTTGTAACATTATACATCTTTACTGACTTCAGTCTTTACTGATCAAATTAATGCATCCATGCTGAATAAAAGTTTTAATTTCTTACTGAGCCCAAACTTTTGAAAAGTAGTGTAACTGTCAGATGTATATACAGTCTTAGAAGAAATACTGTAAAATGTCAGTTCATATTTAGGTCTCCGACTTTTGGTAGCAGACTTTGATTTCTTGGCAAATCTGAACACAGTTTGAGACATTTTTAGTAGAGCAACAGCGCAGCGCTACGTCAGAACGTAGGCTCACTATTGGCCAGCATCACAATCATGACCAGCGTCGGCCAATAGTGAGCCTTTGTTCTGACGTAGCGCTGCGCTGTTACACAACGTGAACTCACTCAGAAGCCCACATAGAAGAAAACGAATAGTTGAATAAAGTGGTTATTTTGGGGGGGTTTTTGCACACAAAAAGTATTCTCGTCGCTTGATAAACTTAAGGTTGAGCCACTGTAGTCACTCGGACTATTTTAACAATGTTTTTACTTACTTTCTGGGCTGGCAGGTTTCAATTACAATAGAAGCATATGAAGGAGTGAGACAGCTCTCAGATTTAATCAAAAATATCTTAATTTGTGTTCCGAAGATGAACGAAAGTCTTACGGGGTTGGAACGACATGAGGGAGAGTAATTACTGACAGAATTTTCATTTTTGGGTGAACTGTCCCTTTAAGAGGAGGCACGTGGGAGTTTTCCACAGAATACAAATCTGAGAACTCAAATAACCATTTAATCTCATTGCTGTTTTTGGAGAGATATTAAAGAGATCTTGTTTATGATTATTATTTCCTGTGGGCAGGAATAAAGCAACTAAAAGATCAAGCCCATATTCTTTGTTCATCCAACTGCTCTTCTTACATAAACCTAGTGGTAATCCAGGTAGAATAAACATATGATCCCAGCTCCAAATCTCTCTGTACACACAGGAGTCATGTTCTCTCATAAGCCTGACAGACTCTCTCCTCTTTGATCGCGGTGTTTTGCCAATGTCTCACCCTCTTGTCTGTCTGCTCCTCAAAGCTCAGCTTGAAACTGTCTGTCCGTGGATCAGTGGAGCTGTCCAGACCCATGTAACCGAAAAGCTGACAACTGGACTCACCTAGACCTGATGCTGAGTGAATATAAATGGGAAAAAATTAGAGTGAATTACAATGGTAAGAATGAAGATGCTCTCACAGGCCACTGACCTTTAAGCTGCTCCTGTCTGAGTTTCCATCCGTGTCCAGTGAGGTACACACAAGGAGGGGGGCAGAAAAACCTATGGAAACACACAAACCATTATTTTTGGAATGAGACATGAAGAAAGAGGTGTGCAATAGTCTTACTTTCTGTAAATTATGTTCCTGTGAGTGATAAAATAACCTGCTGGAAAAATGGCTAAAACAACCATTTGGAACATGGTAGATGGTTTCTAGCTAGGCATAATCTCGTCCAAGCTGGTTAGTCAATCTTTATCAAGCTAGACAGAACTGGTAGACCATCTTGAACCATGAACAAACCAGCTTCCATGTTCCAAAAAAACAGTTTATGCTGCGATGTGATTTGTCCAGCAAAGATTTGGTTTAGACATTTTCCCAAAAGCTAAACCAGCTGATTTTCAGTACATTGTGTGTGTGTGTGTGTGTATGCTGGTAAACCCTGCATAATGTGGACAAAATGTCCCCACAAAGATGGTAATATCTAAAATTCTTGGAGACATTATTTGGTCCCCATGAGGAAAACAGCTTATAAATCCTACTAAGTCATGTTTTTTTTTAAAATGCAGAACGTTTTCTGTGATGGGTAGGTTTAGGGTTAGTGTAGGGGGATAGAATATACAGTTTGTACAGTATAAAATTCACTAGGTCTATGGAAAGTCCCCATAAAACATGAAAACGTGTGTCTGTGTGTGTGTGCATGCATGTATATTTCACTTTTTGAACATGTTAATGCACAGATGTAAATCATTTTTACCTTTTCTCATTCCCATAAGACTTCTGGGCCACTTTGGCATGCAAGATGATCACTGATTGGTCAGGTCTGAATTGAAGGTATTGCCTCACTGAATCTCTGGTTACTTTTTGCAACATGGAGAAATTTTGTTCCTCCCTAGTGATGCACAAAAATATTTCTTTTAAACTGGCATCCTCTCCAAAGTAAACTATCTGTGCTCTTCTCAAATATCCTATCATCTAGGTCTTTATTTTGTGACACAATTTAAACATTAAAATTAATGTAGAAAATTGGGGCATTAACAGCCTTTTTGGCTGTCCTTGACGTTTGTGGTTAGTTTTGCTGAGCTTTCTGACATTAACCACAGCAACAAGCAGTCTGTGATTCAGTAATAGATATTATAAAGTTTTATATACACTGAAATAAATAGTGGGTTGGATGTGTAGACAGTGATGCAGAGACAATAAGAGGACAGACCATGCCACTTTCCAATCATTTTTGAAAAAGAACGTTGTTTTATAGAGCTAGAAAATTTGATACACATATTTGGGGAAATATATTATATATAAAATAAATCCTTTTATCATAGTTTCCCTTTTAAATCATTTTAGGCACAGGAGAAGATTCTTATAATGCTTGTTTTATTAAAACTTTTAGAAAGCATCTTTCATGATCCACACAGGAATAAAAAAGTATCATGGGATAGGATACATGAGTATGTAAATGACAGGTTTTTCATTTTTCAGGTGGACTATTAAGCAATTTGCTCTCCATGTACATTTCTGATGAAATACGATGAGGCCCATAACACTTAATTAACTAAGTTAATATTTAACTTTGATTAATTGTTTCATATGATCTATTTGCAGTTATTCATTTCACTTTTAAGTATCTCGTTTTATTACTCGAAATGGTTTATTTAATTAATATTATGGGAATCTCCTGCCCTAATTTTGTTCAGTATTTTTAACAGTGCATACTTTTCTGATTAGGAGCCCAATGATATAACTGTGGTATTTCCCAGCAGAGTTAAATGTTTTTATTGAAATCTCACATTATTCCCCAGGCTTCGAATGTTTCAGTCTGTCTGCCTGGGTTTTATATTTGAGGCATTCCCAAGAGGATTTGGGGTCAAAGGCAGTAATGTTAGGCTACCTCCTACTTTGAGCGCATTTAGGATGGAGGTCAAATTGGATCCCTGTGTTTGGCTGATATTTTTAAAGAGTGTTGGTAACCACTGATTTCCATAGAAAAGAGGGGAAAAAACTATGAAAGTCAATGGGGACCAGAAACTGTTTGGTTACCAACATTCTACAACATATATTATTTTGTGTTCAACACAAAAAAGAAAAATTAATACAGGCTTGAAACAACTTGAGGGTGAGTGAATGATGACAGAATTTTCATTTTTGGGTGAACTATCCCTTTAAACGACCAGTTAAAGTAGGCCTATCTAAAACACACTTTCCTTTCGTAGCTATAACTGCACTCTAAGATCTTAAACGTTATTTGTCGACTACCCTAATACAGGCACTATTAATGTTTCATAGAACGAATAAGAAAATAGCATCACTGTAAATGAAGTTCAAACTGATAAAGTCAGCTCTGTGTTCACAAATGGCACTTCAAGAGCTCGTGCATCAATCGTGGACTAAAGCAGAACCGCAAGGAATTTCTGAAGGCTCACTAAAAGAAAGCTAATGTTCTCTATCCTGCAGCAAGCAACCCCCCAAAGAAATCCTGCCTGCTCTTCCCATTTCGGACGGGGGTGGGATCTACATTTCAAACGTTCTCTGCAGATTTAATACCTGGCCAATGTCCTGACTGTTCACTCTATCCCCGAATAATCGCCTGGAGAGGTTACTACTGACCTTAAGGAACGGCTTGACACTTTTAATAGGCTTCCTGAACCACTTCAGCGTCGTATTTTTGGATACCGTTGCACACTTCTACAGTAGAGTTTGTACCTGTGAGATTACCTGAGGTGAGTGAAGCACGCGTCTGATGTGTACAGGTGAGGGGCTTCAGTAGAGTCCACGATGGCCAACCCTGGAGAATTAAGAGGAAAATATCGTTGTTTCTTGTTTTTTTACTAGTTTTATTGAGTTGTAAATTAAGCAAAACTACTGAAACTGTTTGTTTAATGACATAGAGACTGACCTTCTTAAAAAAAAAATGTATTACTTATTAGCAGTTTTGAAATGGTTAAACCTATTCAATGTGTGCAACATGCTTAGCTGAGCAATATTTTCGTGCTATTTTTTAAACGGTGCTTTCAGGCTAAACGTCTTCTGCAATTTTCCCTGAGGAAAAAATATTGTTTTATTTAATTAGGCTTTATAATAATAAAAAATACTGCATTTTGAATACACCAACGTTCACGTATAATTTCAATCGATCTCAAATAAGTTAAATGTTTGTATGTAAGTTTTGAGAATGATGACATAGCTACTTGGAAATAAATAAATAATTGTCGCGATATTTAAAAAATACACTCGATTTGTTGAATATATATATAAAATCTAAATGTTATGTGACCCATTTTTCAAGATAATTGTATTGTTATGGTCGCATCTCGTGCTCCTTTTATACCTGCGAAAAGTGAATTTGTTTAAAATAGCATATTAACATACTATTCATACTATTTCTGCAGTATGTAGGCCTATGCTGTGTGTGCACTAACTGTTCTGTATCCATTAAATATGATAGTTTGCAATATAAAAGCGCACTGTGGAATACTGACCTCCCACAATACAATGTTCTCAAATTAGCCTACGATTTCCAAGTATTAGGTCTTTGCAGGAGAGTAATATTTCTGTCAAAGCTGTTAACTGTAAATTTCAACCCATTATTTGTAATCTAAACACAGTTGAATATAAATTGCAACATTTATTTAATGATTGATTGATTGATGACCTGAATCGTTGAATTAAACATGCAACATTAATGGAGTTGACTAATGTTTGAAACTTTTATTCTTGTATATTTTATTCTGTTAAACATAATATTAAAGCAACTGTGACCGTAAATAGTAGCCTATACTGTGCAGTAAGTACTCCATTCTGAACACAACACAGCCAAGAGCTGAACGAATCTAAATATAGATCAGCATGTAACAGACTTTGTCTCAAAACCTAGTGTGCTGTCAAGCTAAACAGCATTTCCACAATGCTGTCTAGATAGGCAGCTCCCTTGGTTTTGGGACACCATCACATGCTTTAGGTGCGCAGTGGTTGGCTGGAGGCGAAACCGCTATTAGTAGCAAAGCATCACATCTGCTTTCAATCCTGCTTTAACAAGAAGCTGCTGTTAGTTAATCTAACTGTGAAGCTGTCAGTCAATCTGCTGCCAAAGAAACCATGCTTGTCATTTTCCTCCATTTGCCCTCTTCCTCTAATGCTCCTGTCTTCTCTCTCACTGCCTCACACTGGGTTTTTCTTTGGTCTGTCTGAGAGAAATGTTTACACTGTGAGGCTTTAACCCATGTAGATCCCTTTGGGCTAGAGCTGGGATCTGGGAAGCAGTCTTCCAAAGATATACTCAGCACACTGAAAGAAATGTGCTGTCACTCTTCTTTTTTTTTACTGTCTGTCACCTTTTCTCACTCCTCTACCATGTTGGGAGGCACTGTCAATCTCTCAAGACTTTTTTTTTTTTTTTTTTATGCTCAGAGATTGCTGAAACGGAAACCTATGATAGGGTCATATTTCACACCAGAATCAAACTTATACTACTTAAATAATATAAAGCATATTTTTGGTACCATTAAGTTTAAGACAGTTTTTAACAATGAAGAACATTTCCCCCACCATGGGGTTTTGTACTGCCTTTAATTTATACTGATATATGATTTATGCTCAGAATTATTTGTTAATTAATTATTTTTAATAATAATAAATATTATTTACAGTAATATAAATACAAATATTATTAATTTTCTTAAAATAATGTCCACCATTGTTAACAAGCATGTTTCTCTTTTAATGTTTTATTTATTTTTAATTAAATAAATAAAAATATTATATAATATAATTTTTTTTATTTTTATTTTTATTTTTTTTGTTTACAAGAATGTCCACCGTTAACATATTTCCCACACTGACCTGTTTCTCTGTCTCCTTTCCTTTGGTCTTGCATGACGCTCAGGTGTACAACAGCCGTTTTGAAATCTTCATAAAGTCCTCTACAGTGCCAGACACTCCACTGTTGTTCATGCTTCCAGGTTTTACTTTATTCTCTCCTTTCGCAATGTGACGACAGTGTAACTGTCAGAGCTCTGTTGTAAGAAGACTTCTCCATCTCCAATTCCAATAACTGTGTTATCAGCCTTATAGGAGTATTTGTAAATCTATATAGATGTTTGTTTTTAGAGATAGTCACCTGTACTCAGGTGCTGAATTCTCACGCCTCCCTCCACGTGGCAAGCAGTTACTGATACAAGTGAACATAGAATGAGCCGTAAAGTCCAAATAGAAATAAATGTGGCTGACATTTATTGCTGATTATGTTGTGGAGAGAAAGCATGGACACCAAACCATCTGGCTTTCCAGTTACAACCAACAAGCAAACAGGATTCATATTGAAAAGGATAAGTGATTTTACACAACTTGGTAGTCACATGGAATTTGCATTATTTCCAGATGCAGGGCCTAACATTTTTAAATATGGGGGGTGTGTGTTCATTAAACCAGCAAACCCCTTTTACAAGGTCCTGCATGTTCTTCAAAGCCAGTTTAATGGAAACATTTGCAAAGTCAAAATTTTAAATCAGTACATGCAAATGGACTGGAATAACTGCACCTCTTTATATGTCTGCTATGCTGTGTGTAGTTAAAGATGACATGGGCTGCCATCCAAAAGTCATGGTGCTATATTCTCTGTAAACATTAAATAACCACTTCAATCTTCTGAATTTATTGGCTCTCTGCCAGCATGATGTGTGTGACCATACAGTGCTGAAATAATCAAAGCTGAGTTAAGGGTCTCCGCAGCTCGTACACACACACTCAAAGCCTATAATGACCACATATAGCACAGAAGGCTTCATTGTATTTGCACACAGGGGGCTGATGTCTGACGTTTACCTGGATGCCACTGAAACCGACAGTTATGTGCAGAGTCTTAATCAAGGCTTGGAGAAACCACAAACCAGCACTGGTCATAGAGGTCACTCTATTTCATGCTTAGAGTAGTATATAGACATGCATGTGCAATATCTTTTCCCGTCTATGTCTTTTTGAAAAATGTATGTCATTATTTACTCGCACACATGTTATTTCAAAACTGTATGATTTTATCTTCCAGATTGACCAAAAATGACCATAAAGATGCATGTTTGAATATGTAATCTGTAGAAGCAGTGTACATTTTTCTAGCACCAATGTTAACAAATGAGAGCGTTCACATCGGAAGCGTGACGGACACTACTGTTGAAATGTTTGATGTCGGTAATTTTAGAAGGTTTTTGAAAGAAGTCTCTTATCCTCACCAAGGCTAAAAAAATATACAGTAAAAACGGTAATATTGTGAAATGTTATTATAAACTTAAATATGTGTTTTTTATTTGAATATATTTTACAATGTTCCTGTGATGGCAAATCTGAATATTCTGCATCATTACTTCAGTCTTCAGTGTCTCATGAGCCTTCAGAAATAATTCTAATATGCTGATTTGCGGCTTAAGATTTAAAAAATATATATATTTTTAATGTTGAAATCAGTTGTGCCTCTTAATATTTTTGTGGAAAATGTGATACATTTTACAGGATTCTTTCTTTTGTAACAATATAAATGTTTTTACTGTCACTTTTGATCAGTTTAAAGTGTCCTTGCGGAAAAAAAACGTATTTAAAAAAGGGTAGCTCTTTATTTTACAGTCCTGTTCCGCATGTACATACTATGTACTTATAGTTATTACAATAACTGGGTAATAACTAGGTACCAACCCTGAACCTATCCCTAAACCTAACCTTAACCCGTGTAGTTATTACCAGTACGGTAACTACACTGTAAGTACACATACTGTAAAATCAAGTGTAGCCAAAAGGGTAGGTAAATGATGACAGAATTTAAAATTTTGTATTAAATCTTTCTGTAAGCATATCAGCTTCAACTCTGCAAATTGTACTGCTGAAAATCCTGTTTTTAATTGAATAGATAGGAATGCAGCACAGCAGTAATCTGTCTGGCTGTTTTATCTGCTGGGTTCAGAGACTGTAAAATTCATGCCAAACCATGCATGACACACTCTAGTGATACCATGACCACTGATAGTGATAACCCTTATCAGGCCCTTGGAGAGGTAGATCCCTTTGCGAAAGTCAAAGTGACTGACAGCACTCTGTTTACAGCGCCAGTGTCCCAGATGCAGTTATTTTCCAGCAATTGCTTCACACAGCGTTTGAACTCTGCCTGTGGTGATGTGATTGGCCCAAAAGTCTATTAACTCTTCCATGTTAACAGTCTGTTTAGAAGTGCTGCTGTGGACCATCTGTTTGGTGTCGCCGGTTTATTGCAAGCTCAGACTGGAATGTATGGCTGCCTTTAAAGCACAGATTTCCCTTGACCTGCAATTTTTCTGTTTCTTTCTCTTCTCCACCTACAGCCAGTGGGATTTTTACGGCGAGATTGGGCCTTTGTCGACGAAACATGACACGTGTGTTGGTGTATGTTGGTGTGCTAATAGCCATAATGGCTGCAACAGAAGCAAGACCTAAATCAGGTTGGTTGAACCGCCGTTATAACACTAATAAATCAATCTTGACAGTAACAGCGGTAGACACTACCTCAGAGTCTGTTTATTACACTAAGCATTTAGTGGTGGCACAATTGTGTTGGTATTGGCAAATCAGATGGCCATTGTAGAGCATGTTTTTTTTTATCAGCTAGATCTGTGGTTCTCAAATGATTCAGGATCCAGATTTTACATGCAAAGATAAACCAAAATGTATGTATTACATGAACTGCATCGGCTCAGTATGCAAAATTAATATTAACATGAGGTTTGGCTGAAAAGTAAAATGGACTGCATAATATTGTCTTTTATAATTTGAGTGTTTGGTTTCTAAATGCCTCTTAAATTCTCTTCAATGCTCTTAGCAGCCATTAATTCACCTAACAAAGCATGTTTATCCTTGCTTTGATGGTGAACCTTTATTTAATGTATACCAGATCTTTTATTTCTGTTCATTTCTTTTTCTTTGTTCATGGTTACCAAGGAGCAGGTCAACCATCTTCCTAATTTGACTACTAAATGACAGATTAATTTGGACCTGAAAAGAGTTTGATTAGACAACATTTAATGTCAGCAGTCAAAGTGTTTCCTACTCCCTTTTAAAATGTATTACAAAAGTCATTAAAACCATTTTGGGGTTCCCTAAAGAATCTTTCAGTGATCAGTTCTTATAAGAACCATTTTTTTTTTCCCTAAGTGTCAAGAATATTTTAGTAATCCATAGAATCTTTTTTCCACTATAAAGAACCTTTTTTGAACCACTGGGAAGGTTCTATGGATGGTAAAGGTTCTTCATGGAACCATCAATGCCAATAAAGAACCTTGTACATGTACTTGCTTTCTCATACTCACTTTAAACAGTGTCAATATTGTCCTATTGTGGTTTTTAATTCTATTTCCCCACATTTTACAGCTGAACCAAAGTGCAAATCTGGTCCGGTTGACCTTGTGTTCATCATCGACGGCTCTCGCAGTGTTCGCCCCCATGAGTTTGAGACTATGCGCAAGTTCATGATTGACATCATCCATGAGATGGACATTGGCCTGGAAGCTACAAGAGTTGGTGTGGTCCAATACTCCAGCCAGGTCCAGAACGTCTTCTCCCTCAAAGCCTTCAGCAAGCCAGCGCAGATGGTCAAAGCTATCAATGAGATCATTCCATTGGCACAGGGCACAATGACCGGCCTGGCCATCCGCTACGCCATGAATGTAGCCTTCTCTGCCGAGGAAGGCGCCCGTCCCAACGTTCCCCACGTAGCTGTTATCGTGACGGATGGTCGCCCTCAGGACCGCGTGGCTGAAGTGGCAGCTGCTGCGAGAGAGTCTGGGATTGAGATCTACGCCATTGGTGTCGCCAGGGCCGATATGACATCACTGCGAGCAATGGCATCACCACCGTTTGAGGATCACGTGTTCCTCGTGGAGAGCTTTGACCTTATTCACCAGTTTGGGCTTCAGTTCCAAGACAAGCTTTGTGGTAAAGTGTTTCTCCATGTGATATAGGCTCAAAAACCACATTGAATGAATCTAGACATTTGTGTTGAACTTTTTAACTTTTCGGATTCTTTTCTACCTCAAACCTCAGCTCAAAGTTGCATGTTTTCCTTCGCAATAACAAAAGATATACAGTACTGTTTGAAAGTTTCGGGTTGGCACAAATTTGAAAGCTCTTGAAAGAAGTTTATTATGCTCACTAAGGCTGCATTTATTTGATCAAAAATGCATTATTATTACTACATTTTATTACAATTAAACATGTCATTTATTTATGTGACTTATTTGAAAATCTTTTGGGTAACAATTTAATTTAGTGTCCAATTCTCACTATTAACTAGTTGCTTATAAGAATGCATATTACAAGGATATTGGTTGTTAATTGGTACTCATAAAGCACATATGAATGCCTTATTCTGCTTGAGTTTATTCTACATCCCTTAATCCACCCCATACCTAAACTTAACAACTACCTTACTAACTATTAATAAACAGCAATTAGGAGTTTATTAAGGCAAAAGTCATAGTTAATAGTTAGTTAATAGTGAGGATTGAACCCTAATCTAAAGTGTGACCATCTGTCACACTTTAGATTAGTTTTATTATTATTATTTTTCTGTCACGCCAAAGTTTTATTATTATTATTATTATTATTATTATTATTATTATACATTTCTTTTAAAAAAAGTATTACTGACCCCAAACTTTTAAATGGTACTGTATACATTTAAGATACATCGTGAAATAAAATATATTTAAATATAAAAATAAATAAATTCTTAATTTTTTATTCTTTATTGTTATTTTTTTCAACAAAAATTGACTAAAGATAGTGGATTTTAAGGAATTGATTAGTTTAAAGGAAATTTTTGTCAAAAGTCAAAACATTGGTCGTGAACATTGGTTCACATTGTCCTTTTGATCTTTAAATCAGTCCCACCTTTAATTGTTTTCTCGTTGAATATCCTAATTCAACAAGGATTCAAATGCTTAAATCTTATGCTGACTTTAAGCATATGAATGCTGTTGCTTTTTTTGCCCTGTGATTGTGACCACTATGATATAGTTTTTCCTGCTTTCGCAGTTCTCATATATGCATTGAATTTGCAGGGATGGACTTGTGTCTGGAGTCAGATCATGGCTGTGAGCACATCTGTGAGAGTTCGCCTGGTTCCTACCACTGTCTGTGTCTGCCTGGATACACACTCAATGAGGACGGCAAGACCTGCACGCGTGTGTACCCTTACAAATTACACATCACAGAAGTATGACATATTTATCATTCCAGTGGTGCTCAACAGGTGTGTGTTTGCTTCTTGCAGCCATTGATTTATGTGCTGAAGGGAAGCATGATTGTCAGCAGATTTGTATCGCTTCCCCTGGGTCATTCACATGCGACTGTAACACGGGATACACACTCAACGACGACAAGAGAACTTGCACAAGTTAGTGATGCACGTGCTTGATGATATTTTTTGTGTTTACGAGCTGCTTTTGTTGTTGTACAGTTTGAGATGACTAGTGAAAATCCTTCTATTTTTATAGTTTAAAAAATAATGATTACAAATTATATCTGCGTAACAATTTGAGTGAATTGTAAAATCTACATAAACTTCTATTTTAGTAGACTATACAGACATGGGTTACGTTCGGAATAGCATACTACCATACTATTCATACTATTTAAGCAGTATTATGTATACTGAATACAGAATGCAAATTTTGTGTATGCATGGAATATCTGGACTGCATTCACTAAAGTGTGCAGTATATAATATATACTGCACAGTACTATATAATATATAATGCACAGTATATAGCATGCAGTGTGTGTACACTAGTATTCCATTCCGAACATCAGCCGAAGGAACATCATACTAAATGTACACCTCTTCTGCAGGTATGCAAGTACAGTATGCTTGCTTACTTGTATACTTAAATCCAAACTTAAAGATCCCAAGAAATCACAGAGTGAATTTCTCTCCTGTATAAACATATTTTCCTATTGAAACTCCTGTTATTGTAGTATTTTTTTAAGTACTGTTTACTATATAAAAAATTGGCTTTTTATTTTAGTTTAAGTTTTAGTAATTTTGTTATGTGATTTTTGTCATTTAGTAGTTTATTTAAAAATATATATATATTTCTATTTAGCTTTAATTTATATTTATTTCAGTTTTAGTAATTTTAGTACTTTAACTGCCAAAGCAACATATCTAATTTTAAGTTTTACATCTAATATTATATTTTATTTAAACTTTATTTTAATTAACAAAAACATGTTTTTATAGTTTGTGGTTAAATTTTTTTTTTTTACAGTACATGTACTAACAGTGTACTTACAGTGTAGTTACCCAAGAAAGTACTGTTTATATAAGGTAACTACATGGGGTTAGGTTTAGGGATTGGTTCAGGGTAAGCACCTAGTTATAACCCAGTTTATTGTAATTACTATAAGTACATAGCATGTACATGTGGAACAGGAATGTAAAATAAAATACTACCGTACTATTTTAGTTATAGTTAACAACACTGAATGAAGCAGGAAGTACACTAGCCTATCGAAACGAATAGACATGGACTAAAATCCAGAAAGCATGGGGTCTTTAACACCTGATTACTCAGACTTCTCTCACTGTTCTCTGCCCGTTCCAGTGATCGACTACTGCTCGTTTGGGAATGATAGCTGTGAGCACCAGTGTGTGAGTGTCCTCAACGGTTTTAATTGTCGCTGTCACGAAGGATACTCACTCAACGATGACCTGAAAACCTGCACAAGTTAGTGAGAGCAACCAGGACACACATAGTTCCTCCCTGCACTTACAACACTTTTTTAAAATGAGTATGCAGTATACAGTATATGCTGTGTAGTATGCAGTATGTGACTCATTAGTATTCTGCACTGCATATTAATATAGTGCAGGTGATTAAAGAGAAACTGACGTTTGTTGGATGTTTGCATAGTAGCTCTGTGCTAGTATAGCCAAATGCAAACTTAGAGATGAATCTTGCCTCTGTTTTCTCATCACCAAAGTTTCATGCTTTTGTATGCTTGTTCCAGTGATCGACTACTGTTCATTTGGGAATGATAGCTGTGAGCACGAGTGTGTGAGCGTGCTTCAGAGCTTTTATTGCCAATGCCGTGAAGGATACTCACTCAATGAGGATGAAACAACGTGCACAAGTCAGTGAGGGCACACACAATTCACATATGAACGTTTTATATACCCACAACACCACAAGCCTATAATCACATGCTAGACATAGACATTATCCTAACTAACATTTTTTCAAGCACATGGAACAGTCTCTAATGCAAAGAGAACGTTTGCAATGTCATCACAGCTTCCGCATGGCTGCTATAAAGCACACGCTTTATACTTATCTATCCATTTCCTTCTGTTACCAGCTGGAACAAAAACAAAGTGTTTTAGTGTTTTAGCTTCTGGTTCTACACAGACTTTATAGTAAACAGTAAAAACTGCCAAACAATCTAGTGCTGCTTATAAGCAGTATGGAGAAGCTAATTGATTAGCCTATTATCTTAGCAAGCTACAATCAAGTTACTTTTTGTTAGCTGTGCTACAGGCTACTATCAAAAAGTAGCAAACTAAATTAAGGCTATTCTTGACAAAAAAGTAGTTATCTGGACTGGAACAAAATGTGTTCACTGCAAATGCTACACTGCAACTTGTAGGCAAAAGTAGCTTGTTACTGGAAAAGCACAACTGTTTTACAGGCAGCTAAGCTAAGTTATCTCTGAAGCTAGTTATTCTCCAGCACCTCTCAAGAGACACATGCACATCGTTTTTGCAGCTTAACTATTCTGAAACACAGCTTGTATGTTTACTTTGATGTGGTTTATTTGCTCTTCCTGCTTTGCCAAAGCTTTCTAACTCTTCTCTGCCCGTTCCAGTGATCGATTACTGCTCATTTGGGAATGATAGCTGCGAGCACGAGTGTGTGAGTGTCCTCAACGGCTTTCACTGCCATTGTAACGATGGATACTCACTCAACGATGACATGAAGACCTGTACAAGTTAGTGAAGGCCATCATCAGTTTTTAAATTCATGGAATCAACGGAATTCCTTCAAAATCTGTTTTCCTTCTATTTTTCTTAATTGTCTATCATTAGTATTGGGGCAACCCATTGCTAAATTGCAAAGATGTTAGATTGAACACCAACAGATGTGGATCCCAAAGGGTCTAAGGATCTAATATGCTTCCTCTCACTGTTGTCTGTTCTTTCTCAAAGCACTTACAGCTTCTGTGAGGGATTTTAGATGGGATTATATATAAAAGTCCCCAATGTGAGCATGTGATGACCAAATCAAGATCATTGATAGACACTTAATAAACATTTAGAAGGAAACTTAAGTTAGAGCATTTAAACGCTGTAAATCACAAGTTATATATGAGATTATTTTGAAAATTGACCACATTCGGCACTGAATGTCATATAATTGTATTCTAATCCATCTAATCCATATTTAGTGATCGATTACTGCTCATTTGGGAATGATAGCTGCGAGCACGAGTGTGTGAGTGTCCTCAAAGGCTTTCACTGCCGCTGTAATGATGGATACACACTCAATGATGACAAGAAGACCTGCACAAGTTAGTGAAGGCAGAATATCATTCTGCTCACAATCTACCTTCCTTAAAGGGATACTCCACCCAAAAATGAAAATTCTGTCATCATTTACTTACCCTCAAGTTGTTGGAAACCCGTATGAGTTTCTTTCTTCTGCTGAACACAAAGGAAGATATTTTGAAGAACGATTGTAACTTTGACTTCCATAGTATTTTTTTTTTCTACTATGGAAGTCAATGGTGCCAAACAACTGTTTTTTGGGTGGAGTATCCCTTTAAGAATCAATTCCCTTCCATTTTTTGTCAATTGTTTAGCATCAATATTTCAGCCATTGATTGGTAACCTTGTAAGAGCTTTTCAAACAAGTGGCGTTTTTCCAGTTTGAACACTTGGTACATTCAAGTCATGTTGGAAAGATCACATTCACGAGTTTAACGCACACGAACTTCACCACAAAGTCATAATTACGAGTGGGGGAAACTGGATTTTCTTTAAGCCCTGAGATTCCAAGTTAGGGGCATGTCAGTGAGAGTCTGTATCTGTATTAATGGTAAATTTGAAACAAATTTGTTTGATTATTGAAAATATTTGTTTTCATTTATAATAAAATCTACGTTGCATGGACAAAATATGATAGTATTGTACAGTTACGGTAGAATATATAATGATTTGTACAATTTACAGGCCATTCAAAAATTTAATAAAAACATAAAGTAAAAACACACACAATGCACATTTTATGCATCATTTTGTAGATTTAGAGTTTAAAAACAAATCTTGTTGAATGTTATGCAGAAGAGGTGCATTGCCATTTTGTTCCAACCAAAGCTATTTGAGATCACCTGACGTTGTAATTACGACTCATAAATACAAACTTCCCAGGAGGACTTGAACGCACTGACTGTTCAAACAGAGATGCTCTTTAGATTGGAAAAAAATCCTTTACTTTTTCTATGTTGATTGAGACCAAAACGTTTCTTTTTAATGCACCATTTGTAGTGGACTTATTTACGCTTTCTAATAATTCATGGTAGACAATTGAGAAATATTGTGAAACATTCGGAAGAAACTTTCCTTTGAAATACCCAAATGCTGAAAAAATGTTAATTAGGGATTCATTAAATATTTACTATATTCTGCACAGCATGTAATATCCTTGAATTCTAATCCATCTAATCCATATTTAGTGATCGATTACTGCTCGTTTGGGAATGATAGCTGCGAGCACGAGTGTGTGAGTGTCCTCAAAGGCTTTCACTGCCGCTGTAATGATGGATACACACTCAACGATGACAAGAAGACCTGCACAAGTTAGTGAAGGCTCACAATCCATTTATACATTCACTCGTCTAATTTCCTCGCTTTTTCCTCAGTTGTTTAGCATTAATATTTGGGCCATCCATCGCTAAACTTATAATACCTTCTCAGAATGAAGTGTTTCCAATGTTCAAGCAAGGGTTTCCAAATTGATCTCCAACAGACTTGGTCACAAAAAGAGCTGTGGTTTTATCTGTTATAATCTAATCATGATTTAAAGAACTGCGGAAATTTTGTTTAATTAAAAGAGACATGTTTATCCTGTTTGGCCAATTCCCTAAATCCATCTAATCCATATTTAGTGATCGATTACTGCTCATTTGGGAATGATAGCTGCGAGCACGAGTGTGTGAGTGTCCTCAAAGGCTTTCACTGCCGCTGTAATGATGGATACTCACTCAACGCTGACAAGAAGACCTGCACAAGTTAGTAAAGGCCTCATGATTCAAATCCACACACACAGCCCAATTTGATACTTAAGTACAAAACCAAAATATTTCATATCTTTTATGATTCCAGTAAGTCCATGCTTAACTCCAAATCCATAAAACAAGCACATCTCAGTAGAAAAATAAATGTAATAAAAAATTCAAGTTTCCTTTCTATGCTTCTTCCTCTTACAAAACATTTTGCTCTTTGCCAACTACTTTGGCTGCTCGTCTTACTCCATATTTTGAGCTTCTCTGCTTCTTTCTGCCCGTTCCAGTGATCGATTACTGCTCATTTGGGAATGATAGCTGCGAGCACGAGTGTGTGAGTGTCCTCAAAGGCTTTCACTGCATTTGTAACGATGGATACTCACTCAACGATGACAAGAAGACCTGCACAAGTTAGTGAGGGCAACATATCATACATGTATACTATTAATTAGAAATAAAATGAGATATACACTACCATTCAAAAGTTTGGGGTCAAGTAAGATTTTTTTTTGTTGTTGAAAGATATTAGCACTTTTATTCAGTAAACATGTACTCAATCGATCAAATATGACAATATTTGTTACAAAAAAATCTATCTCTATTTCCACAAAAATATTAAGCAGCATATTAAGTGATTTGTGAAGGATCATGTGACACTGAAGACTGGAGTAATGATGCTGAAAAATTCAGCTTTGTCATCACAGGAATACATTACATTTTAAAATATATTCAAACTGAAATTTTGTTTAAATTGTAATATTATTTCACAATATTCCTGTTTTTTATCAAATAAATGCAGCATTGGTGACCATAAAAGACTTCTTTCAAAAATGTCCCAAATTTTTGAACAGAAGTGTAAATCTGAAATAATTGGGAGATAAAGTTGCAATTGTAAAAAGTCAAGTCACAAAGTTATTATTTATGTTATTTTTTATTTTATGAGGCAGCAATTGGCTTCCACAGGGTTTGCTGGTAAAAAGCAACCAGTACCAAAACAGGAATTAACAGCAGGGACAAAACAATCAATCAATCAATAAAACATTGCAAGGACAACAAAACAACCATAAACACATATGTTACATTAAGCCAGGTTTCACAGACAGGGCTTGGAGTAGGCCATAGTTAAATTAGGACATTTAAGTAGCTTTTATAAACGTGCCTTAGAAAAAAAACATTACTGATGTGCATCTTCAGACAAAACAATGACACTGACATATTTTAAGATATATCAGTGCAAGTTTGCTTTCAGTTAAACCAGCTAATGCATCCATTTTAGTCTGGGACTAGCTTAAGCCTGGTCTGTGAGACCGGGCAAATGAGCTTTAGCTGTTAAAAGTCTACTTCTTAAGCATTTAACAACAACTTAAAAACAGTAACTTATGGGTGCTTATCTGTGCATACAACTTGTGTATTGCTTGCAGTGTTCTCTGCTTTTGTAAAGTGTGTTTCTTGCCATCCTCTTCCTGTTCCAGTGATCGATTACTGCTCATTTGGGAATGATAGCTGCGAGCATGAGTGTGTGAGTGTCCTCAAAGGCTTTAACTGCCGTTGTAAGGACGGATACACTCTCAATGATGACAAGAAGACCTGCACAAGTTAGTGAGAGTAACTGGTCCACACGATCACTGTTCCAGATCTATGCACACAAAACTAACACAATGCTAATCATGCATGAATTCTCTGTTTAACTTGGCAACAGGCTGCGTAAATCGTGTAGCTCTCATAATGTTGTTTTTTCTTGCCGTAATAATTTCTTAAAATGGACAGCTACCTCATGAACTTGCATGTTTTGTTTTTTAGTCACAACAGGGGGTGCTGTTTATAAAATATTTAGTTCTAATTATGATTTTTTCAGAATCATTAAAATATAATATTTAATACCTTTTTGAAGCAATTGACTTCTGATGGTAGTTAGTTTTGCATGACAGATTTTAAGGAGATATTCTCTACCCTATGCCATTTAAGTATAAATCTTTGCTTATTCTTATGGGGGGGAAATGCTTGCATTATGATCAGACCCCTCAAGGAAAGTCATTTCCAATTTAGTGGATATTTTGCTCACTAAAACACTATTTCCTTTGTTTTTATCTCTTAGTGATCGATTACTGTTCATTTGGGAATCACAGTTGTGATCATCACTGTGTTGGTGTGCTCAATGGTTTCTACTGTCGCTGCAATGAGGGATACACTCTTCAGGAGAACGGAAAGACCTGCCAGTGTATGTATCAAGCACCGCACTGATCCTGTTATATTGACTGCATTAAAGTGGCTTATAGGAGTCCCATTATGCCTTTTTCATGTTCAACTTTCTTTAGTGTGTAATGCTGCTGTTTGAGCATGAAAAAGGTCTGCAAAGTTACAAAGCACAAAGTTACTCCAAAGGAAGTTATTCTCTGAAACGCCTCTTTAGTCGTTCAGTATTCCTAATAGTAAACACTGTATTCCTAATTTAAATAATTCCCACCCAAAGCATATGCAAAAAAAGGGGCGAGGCCTCGTTGATTTGCTTTAGTTAGCCGACCAATCAGAACACACTGTGCAATAGTTGCGAGGTGTGTTGAGACTTATTATTCATTATGATGACATTTCCAAAACACGCTCGAAGTGGCTGACCACTGAGCACACTGCATGTTTTGGAAGGAGGGGCTTCGTAGAGACTGGAACTAAATATTAAGCGTAGCGTCAGTTCTGGCAGGTCACGTTAGTCAACTCGCATCAGCTGACTCTCAGCTGATCCACGTCTACCTTTAGGAATACGACGCCTATCACTGTATACATATACACTCACCTAAAGAATTATTAGGAACACCTGTTCAATTTCTCATTAATGCAATTATCTAATCAACCAATCACATGGCAGTTGCTTCAATGCATTTAGGGGTGTGGTCCTGGTCAAGACAATCTCCTGAACTCCAAACTGAATGTCAGAATGGGAAAGAAAGGTGATTTAAGCAATTTTGAGCGTGGCATGGTTGTTGGTGCCAGACGGGCCGGTCTGAGTATTTCACAATCTGCTCAGTTACTGGGATTTTCACGCACAACCATTTCTAGGGTTTACAAAGAATGGTGTGAAAAGGGAAAAACATCCAGTATGCGGCAGTCCTGTGGGCGAAAATGCCTTGTTGATGCTAGAGGTCAGAGGAGAATGGGCCGACTGATTCAAGCTGATAGAAGAGCAACTTTGACTGAAATAACCACTCGTTACAACCGAGGTATGCAGCAAAGCATTTGTGAAGCAACAACACGCACAACCTTGAGGCGGATGGGCTACAACAGCAGAAGACCCCACCGGGTACCACTCATCTCCACTACAAATAGGAAAAAGAGGCTACAATTTGCAAGAGCTCACCAAAATTGGACAGTTGAAGACTGGAAAAATGTTGCCTGGTCTGATGAGTCTCGATTTCTGTTGAGACATTCAGATGGTAGAGTCAGAATTTGGCGTAAACAGAATGAGAACATGGATCCATCATGCCTTGTTACCACTGTGCAGGCTGGTGGTGGTGGTGTAATGGTGTGGGGGATGTTTTCTTGGCACACTTTAGGCCCCTTAGTGCCAATTGGGCATCGTTTAAATGCCACGGCCTACCTGAGCATTGTTTCTGACCATGTCCATCCCTTTATGGCCACCATGTACCCATCCTCTGATGGCTACTTCCAGCAGGATAATGCACCATGTCACAAAGCTCGAATCATTTCAAATTGGTTTCTTGAACATGACGATGAGTTCACTGTACTAAAATGGCCCCCACAGTCACCAGATCTCAACCCAATAGAGCATCTTTGGGATGTGGTGGAACGGGAGCTTCGTGCCCTGGATGTGCATCCCACAAATCTCCATCAACTGCAAGATGCTATCCTATCAATATGGGCCAACATTTCTAAAGAATGCTTTCAGCACCTTGTTGAATCAATGCCACGTAGAATTAAGGCAGTTCTGAAGGCGAAAGGGGGTCAAACACAGTAATAGTATGGTGTTCCTAATAATCCTTTAGGTGAGTGTATAAGCTCCTTCAGTATTATCAGCAGCTATCGCGTTTCTCAGGAGCCAATTACCCTCCTCCATCCCCAGCTCCTCCTGTCAGTCAGGATTTGGCATTCTGATTCCCCCTGAATCTGACTAAAATTCTCTAATTATGTTGTACATTATAATTAATAATGATATCTGCATATATTCATGTTGGTTCTGTTCTGTTTACCCTACGGGGGGTTATTGCTGCTCTTATCCATGCTAGGCTGCATGGATGCGTGGGGAGTTCTTGCCCAGAACAGAACCATACCGCCAATCCAAACTGTATGCTAACTGTCAATCGTATTTGACGATAGTGGTCCTGACAGAAAAAGCGTTACTGACAGACTGGGAAGAGAGGTGCTGCAACAATGTAAAATATGTGAAAACTAATGTGTGTTTTGAACATTCAAGTATGAAAACCTATTCTAGTAGAGCCCAAAAACAAAATCAAGACTTTGAAAAAGAGCATAATATGTCCCCTTAAAGAAGTTTTGGTATTAATATACTTTCTCTTTTCCCAGTGTAATGCACAGAAACAGCTGTTAGTAGGTTTTCCCAAAAAAATTGCAAAAAATAATAGTAGGTCTAAGCAGTGGTAGAATTAGCTTAGTACATATTAATGTCTATATTTTATTGGTTACAACAACAGCATGCTTTTCAAAAGCAAAACATTTACTTTTCTAACTATCATTCAAGCTTTTTTTGCTTTCACAACATTTGAGTTAAGATAAGATTTATTGACCTTCCGTGATTATCAGATTAATCCACCTCATAAATATAATCTGTTCCCAAACTGCGCTCAAATTGCTCAACACTGTATGGTTAGCTTTAAAACTGTTCAAAATCAGCTGGCAAGGAAGTGAAGCGCCCCCTCTTTAAGCCTGATGGCCTTCCCAGACCTTGGCCTTGAACAGCTGGAAAGGCCAAAAATATCAAGTGTGTCGTTTATCACTTTTTAAGTTTACCTAAAGGCTCTGGACATTTGCTTTAAAGGGTCCAGTCATCTTTTCACCAGATTTCCTCTCTGTCTGCTAACAATGTCATATTTTTATTGTTTTTAATTTTGAATAAGTGTCAAAAACATTTCTTAAAATTATGCATGTATATGCATTTATGCGTTAAATATGCATTCACTCTTTAGTGTCACATGATCCTTCAGAAATCATTCTAATATGCTGATTTGCTGCTCAAGAAACATTTCTTATTATTATCAATGTTGAAAACAGTTGTGCTGCTTAATATTTTGTGGAAACCAAAATATGAATGTCTTTGCGGCCACTGTTGATCAATTTAATGCATCCTTGCTGAAGAAAAGTATTCATTTCTTACTTTCCCTAAATGATTTCGATGTGGTTTAAGACACGCTCTTCATTTTTATGTCTTCTGCAGCGGATAACCTATGCAACACAGTCGAACATGGTTGTGAACACCAGTGTGTGAGCACTCCGGGATCATACCACTGCATATGTCCTGAGGGCCATGTGCTTCAGGACGACGGCAAGACCTGCGGAAGTAAGGAACGCTTTCATTCAGACGACCCATATTACAGATGAGATTGTCCTAAACATTAGTTTAAAAGGGGAAATGCCTAAAGCTGAATTCCTAAAGCTGGAAGAATTTCTATTTGCAATGTATAGATTGGTGTCTGCAAGAACTGCATGCTTTGTTGTTAAAGGTGAAGTATGTAATTTGTTCAGTGTTGAAATACTTTCTTTTATCTCAGTTTAATTTTCAGAGATCACTTTAATTAAGGAAGCTGTATTACCATTAGTATTACTATTGCTCATACTTTTATGAAAACCAACGTATTTGTTTCTAAACCGAGGCTAAATATTAAACTTTGCACATTTCACCAATGAGTTTTGCACAGGGAAGCACCTGGTAGAATATGAAAAATTATTTTTGCAGTTATATTTTGTGGCACAACAATTTTACACAATAAAGACACTTTAAGACACCTTTATAAATCTAAGAAAGTCCCACTTTCTCTGCTTAGCATTACAAATATTTGTCACAGTTCAGAAATACATGTTTTGTTTCTTTGTCCTCTTCAAGCCTGTCGATCCTCCAACATTGACCTAGTCCTCCTCATCGATGGTTCCAAGAGTGTGCGGCCACAGAATTTCGAGCTTGTCAAGCAGTTTGTCAACCAGGTGGTGGATCAGCTGGACGTCTCCCCTAAAGGAACACGCGTGGGTCTCGTCCAGTACTCAAGCCGAGTGCGGACAGAGTTCACGCTCAGCATGTATCAGACAAAAGAAGAGATCAAAAAGGCTGTGATGAATGTGGAATACATGGAGAAGGGAACCATGACAGGCTTGGCTCTCAAACACATGGTGGAGAACAGCTTCACCGAGGCTGATGGAGCTCGTCCTGCTGGGAAGAACATCCCACGGGTCGGCCTGGTCTTTACGGATGGCCGCTCACAGGATGATATTCAAGAGTGGGCCAAGAAGGCCAAGGAAGCAGGTATTATTATTTAGTTAATTATTTTTTATTACAAACACTTTAGAATATTTTTTGTACACAAATTGTAGTTAAAGAATTTATCTTTTATATTAAAAATATTACTTAATTTTTCTTTATTTGTTTACTTCGAAAAAATCACATTTTAGTCTAGTCTAGCTAACATTTAGTTTTTTTGTTGTTGTTGTTTTTGTAAATATTATAATCTTTTATATATTTTTAAATGTTTCATATTTTGTATTTATTTCTAGAACAGATTATAACAAAATAAACAAATTAGATAAATTATTTTTTAATGTAATCAGAAATGTTTAAAATATTTGAATATATATATATAATATATATATAAATGTCCTTTATCAAACTTGAAAAAAAGTCACATTTAGTCTAGTTTAGCTTTTTAAACATTAAGGTTTTTTTTGTAAATATTATATTCATTTATATATTTTGATATATTTTAGATTATTTATTTTTAGGACAGATTGCAAGATATTTTTTTGATCAGATATGTCTCTAATTGTCAAAAACAATTGCGAACCTCCTATAAAATTAATAAAGATATACATTTTGACAAAAATTTACTGTCAAAAAAGCTTAAGCTTAAAGCATAAGCATCTTCTCACTTACCATTTTATTGAAAAATAAAAAATTATATATATATATTTTTTTTTTGCTTAATTTATACCATTTTTTACTCATTTCATGAAAGGTCTGTCCGTTGGAACATTGGATTTGTCTTGTGTGTTTCAGGCATCACCATGTATGCTGTTGGTGTGGGTAAAGCAGTGGAGGATGAGCTGAGAGAGATTGCCTCTGAGCCTGTGGAAAAACACTTCTTCTACAGCGCCGACTTCACTGCCATCAGCCAGATCGCAGAGAACCTCAAACTCAATGTCTGCGCAGGTGCGTGTGAAACACTGAGAATACACACACACATAGATCTGTATTAGATGTTGTTCTTTAGCACCATCTAGAGCCTGATACACACACACACACACACATGCATTATTTACCTAAGAAGGTGTCAATGAGTATCCTATACATACTGTATATTCATTATAAAAAGCATTTCCCTCGCATCTGCATTTCTGCCAATGCAAATGCAAAATTGAGGGAAATTCTTTTCATAATGAAGATTGGTTATTTCATTCTCACACATTTTTCAGCTGAGAGTCAAGGAGAGATCGAGGTGAAGAACCCCTGCGCTTGTGAAAGTCTTGTGGAGTTCCAACAGGTTACGATGTCCACCCTAGACCAGCTCACCCAGAAACATATCCTTTATATATTTATTACAAATCCTTTAAACAATATGCTTTCTTTTCAGCACATGCAACTACACCACACAACTCCTACACAACCTTAACCCTGTTTATTAAGGCCAGCATCATTTCTACTATTTTGAAAAACCCCTAACCTTTAGAATGATTTCTGAAGGATCATGTGACACTGAAGACTGATGCTGAAAATTCAGCTTTGATCTCAGGAATAAATCACATTTTCAAATATATTAAAATAGAAAACAGTTATTTTAAATTAATAATATTCCACTAATATTTACAGTGTTTTTCCATCAAATAAATGCAGCTTTGGTGAGAATAATTGGTGAAAACATAAACATTTTTGCAGACCCCAAACTTTTGACCGCTAGTGTATAACTAGTGGATTTACGCATTATTACAACCAGCTAAAGTGTTTAACAGAAGCCCCTCTGTACGGAGAGAGTCTAGATTGTGTCTGTCCGTCAGATCTGTTCCAGACTGGCCCCTCTGCTTTGGCTCCTGACATAAACCTCTGTGACCACACGCTTCAATGGCTCTTTGTTTCAGATCTCTCACTCAGCATCATTTATCCAAGCTCAAAAGAGCCCTTGTCCGTGTCTGAGGCCAGAAACAGATGTTTCTCAACTACTAGATGCAGATGCACGTCTCCGCTGGATCCATTTAACTAGAATTTGATGAGATTACTAAGGAAGGATGATGCTTCATGGCTCTCATCACAGTTAGATTTTGCTGATAGATGTCCTTCACAGTTGGATGTAGTGGTTTGCATGCTTGCTTTGATACTTTGAGCTTTGTTGCTCTCAAGTGATACCGTTCCCAATCTAATTCCCACATCTTCTCATCGTCTGTCTTTTCTCTCTACTGCATCTATAAATTAAAGTGGCAGAGAGGCCATAAGGCCACTGAACACCGGCAGTGTTGTTTCCAGAAGCATTTTTTCGATTTATTTCTCCCATAGGTCTTTGTTAAAGCGTTATAGGACATGAACCAAGCCAATTAGTTATGAGGTGAATCATAACATCACAAACTTTAATTGGAAGCAAGAAAGTATTTTAAAATCGGACCAAAAATACAAGACTGTGTAGTAGGTGAGTAGTTGGGAGTTGGTGGAGCTAAAGAGCTCATAGGCATGTTTTGCTTTTTGTGACGCTGTGATTGGTGGTATTTTCTGTACAGCATCATGGGTAATGTAGTTTTTCACCACAAATTCTTCTGTCAAGCAAGATTATTTAAAAAGAATAAGTTAAATTAAAATAATGCAAACAGAAGCAAATGTGCATGCTGGCAAAATCAGAATGGGCACATGGGCTGATTACGAGCTACAGGCCAAACAAGTGAAAAATGTCAAATTTGGTCGAATTTTAGGTTTTCACAAAAATTAGTTCATTAAGCCCTCGTGTAGTGATCCCAATGCTCCAAATAGCAATTAAGCATCTAAAAGTATCTATATTTGAAGAGTTCAGATGCAAAAGCCTTTAAGTGCCATTTGAAATTTTCTTCTAGAATGATAATTTTTATCAAGCTTGTATATTTAAGTTCAGTAATTTCACTTAAATGGCAATGAAGATTACCTATTAATTGTCATTTAAGTAAAATTACTGAACTTAAATATACAAGCTTGATAAAAATTATCATTCTAGAAGAAAATTTCAAATGGCACTTAGAGGCTTTTGCATCTGAACTCTTCATTTGTATGTTTTCTGAGAGGTGTACCTTCCTAAATCATTAATAATTGCACTACTCTCTTCTCTCAGCATTCCAACTTTGTGAATATTCATAGCGAATTCTATATGGCATGAGTCTGAACCAATGAAATGTGATTTTCAAATCAAAGCTGATATAAAAAAAAAATAGCTTGTTGCTAATGGTATGGTATCATGGAAGCATCCATCCTCTGAAAACACGAAAAGTAATTTTCAAGCTTTTATTTTAATTTTTCATCAATATATCCCTGTTTTGTAATGGATATGGATGATAGTGAGAGTACTCAATAGATGGCTAATGCTTTAAATGCACTGCTTTCTGAGAATCTTGTCAGAGCAATTGACATGCAACATTTTGCTCAACTTAATGACTACTTCAGTGATAATGTGCCACCACCAAAACAAGATGATTGTGGACATTAATGTGGGAAATCTTGAACAATGGTTGGGCATGGACACAATATGAAACTGTCACGACTGTATTAAAATGAACCTTGCTAGCTGTGCTTCTAAGGAAAAACACCCAGGATGTCCAAACAAGTGATTAGAAACCACCTAGAACACATTAGACTTGTATCAGCAAGTTTTTGCACTGGCAAACATCTCTCACATCTTAAGAAAATGTAAAAAAAAAAAAAAAGAGTTTGAAAAAATGTAACGCCTTCAACAGCCATGCAGAAAGGTAAGATGCTAAGTATGATTATATGATCATTTATTATAGTATATTGCCTTAACTGTATGTCACTGTCAGCTATGACCAAGCGATTGGAAGTGCTGGAGAACCAGTTGCTCACAAGAAAATGAAAGAGCACGTCACACAACCGTCTGGAGGAGGAAGGGGCCCGCTGGGGGTCAAGGGCCCTACAATCAAAAGATCTACAGGTGTAGATGTCTGAGGCATGAGGCCAAATCATTCTGCTGCCATGTTTGGACATGGCTAATGTTGTTCCCTATTTATACATGATCTGTATTGTATGGTTTATAGAGAGGTATGTATTTATGGCAAATTTGATATTAGCATTTATACACTAAAAAGGGAAATTAAGTTTTTGGTACCACTCTGAGATATTGTCATCATTATCATGTTTGCATCTGTTTTTTATCGGCACCAAATTTGTGTGGATCTATAAAACCTTCCGTTTATGCACATGTATATTACAAAAAACAACAACAATTAGTTACAAATGACACTCTTAGAATCATTAGTTTTCAGACAAAATACTGATACCAAAAGAGAGAGACACAATAAGCCAAATGAAGCACTCACTCCATTTTACCAAAGCTGTTTCCCATCAATGTTGTGTCAGAGGAACATGTCTGATATTTGTTAATTGTTTAACTGGACTGCAAACAGATTTTTGACTCAAGAATGGCCTGAATGGTTTGTTAACACTAAAATGAGATTTATGTAAACAGGGTAGTGTGTACAAGTGCCCCTTAAGATTGCAGTTTTTTTTAATATTATTGTTCTTATTGAAATGTAATTTACACATACAGAATCCAGTTAAGATACCTCAGAGTACTCTGGCCTCAGGTTTTTATGTTGCAAAAAGGCCCCATTATAAGGCTCTTATATGTGAATTCTTGTATGTTTTTGGATATTTCCTAATAACACTCTTTTTTAAAACAATTAAAGCGTGTGTGTATTTACTCTTTCACATTGGGAAATAAAAAAGGTATAAAGATGTCTTAGGAAAGAACAAGTTTCATAACTTATATATATATATAAATGTTAAATAATAACCTGGTTATATCGGGATATCAAAAGATGTCAAAAGTCTCAATAGAAGCAACCAAATCAAACCACTTTCACAAATACATTTTGAAACTTCACAAACACAGCACCACTAGTCTTTTTTCAGAAATATTTTTCTTGTAAAGTAAACTTGTGTTATCTATCTTTAAAATAAATGTCACTTGTTTTGACATGTTATGTAGCATTAAAGTGTTTTTAAGGGTGGATTCATTGTCACAATGTTTTATAGGACACTATTAAATAGGATAAAGTTTATTATTACTAGATATGACATGCATCCTCAATTTTTTCAGACTTCCTGATTGATGAACATTTACATCAGAGCCTTAGCATTAACATCTCAAAACAGGATCTCTCTTGATGCCAACAGACCTTTAAACATCTAAAACAATCTCTGTTATTATGTTCCATGATCTTTTCTGCATCTCCCTATAGACGTGTTAATCACTCCCAGGAATACAAGCTTCAGAACAACAAGTGTTCCTGACTGCTCTGACCTTCTGCCTGCGGATCTCAAGGGCGTGAGACGCTCGAGTCTCTCCTGCCATCGCTCTGGCTCAGACTAGACTCGGTGGAGGTTGTGAAATGTCAGAGATTCCCGCTAGTCTCAGTGGAAGCGTTAATTACCCCAAACACACTGCAGCTCAGACGCTGAAAGGACAAATGTCTTGTTATCCCAACAATGCTCCCTTCTGTGAATGATTGGCTGTTTTAGGAACACAAACACATGCTGAGGGAAAGGTCACAGGTTTCCAGAAAGGCTCGAGTTAATTGTTTGTTTTTTAACAGCCGTGTGATATGAAGATGATGTGAAGACACGATGATGCAACTTTACAGCCTCATTGGGATATTCACTAATATGTATTTAACTGATGATAAGACTATATCACAATCATGGATTTGGCTAAACCTGTCAAAGCCAAAAACAAAATAAATCCAATGATATTTCATATTATCATTTATATCATTAAAATTTGCATTTCTTTGAAGGCAAATAAGAAAATGCATAAAAAGACAAGACAAATAAGACCATGCATAATTAGCAGGGATGTTCTTTGTTGCATTCATTATTTATTTTAATTATGATTTATTTATTGTTTCAGTAGTGATAATAGATAGTTAGGTCTACTGGATAGATAGAGGTTACATTGATTTTAAGTTTAGGTGTTTTTATCTATAAAACTACAATAAAAGAAAGGTTCAAATGTCATGTTGGTCTGGATGTTACACTCTAAAAATGCTGGGTTTAAAAATGCATTTTTAGAGTGTAATATCACACCCTAAATTGATCAAAATGCATATTAAAGATTTGAGGAAATAAAGATCTTTAAGGTCTTTATCATGGTGCTTTCTTTGCCACATCAAATGTACTTTTTCTTTATTATTTTTCATATGGCCAAAGGATATTTGCAGCATATTGTGACAAAAGGAGCTTGATTATTAGGTTATCCATATACTCTTCGATTCTGATTCAATCTGTCAATCTGTATAGTGCAGTCACCATCAGCTCAGTGAGGCCTATTGGCTTTCAGTTTAATCAATATTTGCACAGACAGGCTGCAAACTCAAAAGTGCACTGAGATGAAAATGTGTTTGCATGCCGCATCACTATTAAACAAAATAAAACTTTAAAATGTGAAATATGATATTTAATGTTTGCATTTTGAAACCTTGATAAAGAGTGTGATCATTATTCTCTATAATTAGAGACTTATTGTCGCATTTTATTTTCAGTGTTGCTTGCAAACATTGGTCTTGAATATACAGCTACTTTTGAATGGCTGTCGGTGGAGAAAGATGTTTTTTTGTAGCACAATGGTGCAATCACAGAACTTGGAAGAAGAAAAAATGGGCAAAATTTGTACCTTTAGGGGTACAACAGCTTATCACTGGGACAGGAGGAGGACAACTTTGCACCTTATGCAGCCCTTAAAGGGGCATTTGAGTAATATTAAGATAATAAGGTACAAAGATGTCCTTTTAAAAGTACTCTCAAGCATTTTCAAGTCAAAAGTTTGTCCTGAGGTCATGCCATTTTGCTTTAAAATAATTATTTGCTTTAACTCTTCTGACGTCACATGAGGTTAGTCATGCGCAGAGACCATCCTCTATTACCAAGACGAGCATCACTTGATATAAAATGAGACTCCTTTTCGTCAGACTGCTTTATGACAGGCTGGGAAGTCTGCAGAGGTATTACAGTAAAAACATCTGAGCTTTATTTGACTTTTTGATCAATTTAATGTTAATTTGCTGATGCAATTGAATTTTATTTTGAGAAAAACATTGTTCTATAGACATTCTATATCTTGATGCACAATGTTTAACCTTTCGTGTTGTCTATTTTTTCCAGAAAGTTGTGTTATTAAAAGATGAATGTTTCACTGGTGGGTAACATCACCCAACCCAAGATTTTGCGGGACAGCTTTGGCACAGCGGTGGCTAAGAATGTGATAGTGGTTAGTTTGTGCATCTCCATCAACTACATCAACGGCACTCTCATCCACACCTTCATCAAGCACGAGATCTTCAACGGAAACCCTCGGTACATTCTCTTCATTCACATGGTGTTCAACGACATGATTCAGCTGATGATTTCAGTCCTTCTTCATGTGTTGAGCTACATTGTGTTTACCATCAATGTCTCTTTCTGCTGTGTTCTATTGATGAGCGCTATATTCACAACGCTCAACACACCGCTGAACCTGGCCGCCATGGCTATAGAGCGCTACATCGCTATCTGCAACCCTTTGCGTCATGCTCAGATCTGCACCGTACCTAAAACATACATCCTTATCGGCCTAATCTGGAGCCTGAATGCCATCCAGGCTCTACCAGACCTGTTCGTCCTGTTGGGTACACAACCGCGAAGCTTCTTCTACAGCAACATCTTCTGCTACAGAGATTATCTGTTCAATAACCCATATATGATAGAGAAGAGAAAATTTGTGTATATCATTTACCTGGCATTTGTTGGGCTGACTATAGTGTATACTTACATAAAGATCATGTTTGTTGCAAAGGCCACAAGCTTGGATGCCGGCAAAGCTCGAAGTACCATCATCCTACATGGGATCCAGCTTCTGATGTGCTTGCTAACGTTTGTCGGGCCCTTCCTGGACAATCTGCTGCCGGGAATGTTTCCTATGCATATTCTGGAGATGAGATTTTTTAATTATTTAGTCATCCAGATAATGCCCAGGTTTGTCAGTCCTATTGTGTATGGCTTGAGAGATCAAACATTTTGTAAGTACCTGAAAAGATACTTACTGTGTACAATGTTTGAGGTGAGGAGTACAATAAAAACTCCCCAACCCAAAAGGAATTTGGCGAAAGTTTCCGATAAATCCATATGAAGAATCACTAAATCGCAATATTGTAAAAAAAAGCAACATTTGTGAATTAATCTGATTTAGACATGTGTGGATGAAAATAATAAATATATACTGGTCTACATATGCAGTGATTACTGATTAAAGCATATAAAAAGCAAATGATAATTTGAGTGTATGCATGGCAGCTGTATGTGGCACTTTACAGACATAAAAATTGTCAATGGTAAAAGTCCCTTTATGAAAAAGAAAACACACATATAATACATGTCTAAATCTGCAGTGTTTCATCTATATAAATGTTTCATTCACGGTAACTGCCTTTCACAAAGCTCTTACTATAAAACTTTTTCTTTGCATCTCTTCTCGTTCAGTTGAATACATTTGTCTAATATTTAATGCATCTGAACTTAATGGTTAATCAATGAATCATTTGGTACAGATTTCTATAGATATTGATTCTATAGACAGTTTCTGTACAACTTGTTTACAATTTCCGATATGGATAACTAAATGTAATGAATTCTTTTTACATAAGTGATTTATAATAACCAGGAAACAGTCGATGACTGTGTAACATCAGATTGATCAAAGATGCATCAGGGGAGACAAATACATCAAATACAGCATTTTACATAACGGCATAGATATTCCACATTACTGTAACTCACACATATAATGTTCAGCTCCAGTATAGATTCAGTCATATGCCACAGTGTATTTACTGTATTGGCAGCAAACTCTGTTCTAGCACAAAACCTCATAGCAGTTTCATAACCTCATCACAACTTTTGATAGATACTATTACAAACATTATGGATTCAATTACATAAGTTAATGTAAGTGTATTTTCTAATGTGGCAACTGTAGCCTGTATTACTGTAATTATTTCAGTAATAATTAATTATTACTGAAATATTGATTTGAAAAAGGTGATTTGAAAAATGTATCTTGCATTGTTTGCTGTTGAATGAACTGATTGTTAAAAGTACTAAATTGAAAGAAGATCATACTGTTGTGTTTCCGTGATTAAACCAAAGTACCAAAGCGAATAAAAAACTGCAATAATCTGTAATTCTCTCATCACATATCAGATCACATAATGTTTTTTGTTTTTTTTCATTAATATGATCTGTAATGTTGGTTACACCAGATGACAACAAAAACATTACTGACCTATCCTTGCTGATATTACCTCCATTTGTGTGTGTTATATGTCAAAGGTTTTTTTGAAGGATCATGTGACACTGAAGACTGGAGTAATGGCTGATGAAAATTCAGCTTTGCATCACAGGAATAAATTATATTTGAAGTATATTAAAACAGAAAACAATTATTTTAAGTTTTACAATTTCACAATATTACTGCTTTCTGATCAAATGGATGCAGGCATGATGAGCATATGAGACTTTCAAAAACATTCAAAATTGTAATGTTTCCAAACTTTTGACAGATAGATATAGAAAAATGGCCTATTATTGTCACAGTACAGAAGGAATCAACACAGGTCAGTAGCGGAACGCAGATGTTTTATTTGCAGGAACTGGAAGCGTGAGCAGGAGAGTGAGAAGGTTGAGTATAACTGCAGTCAGGTAACTTAGCTGGATGGTAACAGGGATCTCGATGTGATTAAAGATGGCTGAACGAGCTAAAGGAGAGTGACTGACGACTGAACTGTGGTGTGGATGGTGACTGCTAATAGGGTGCGATATCTAGCGTGATTGCTCCCAGGTACGGGTGATGGTGGAGTGTGTGCAGGTGGTGAGCAGGGAGGATTCTGGGAAGTGTAGTGCGCACAGAGGTGATGGACTGGTGACTGAGGATGTGACAATTATAAGGCCATTTTTCCATGGCCTCCAAATTGTTCTACTCCTCTGATTAACCTTTGTCTATATATGGAGGCAAAAATGGCCTTTTCCATATGAAGTGCAGTAGATTCAGATGTGTATTTATATCTGGCTTGATCCTGCTGTAGAATAAACCATGATGAATTACTGAAAGAACCGTCTGAATTCTTCCAATATACATTTTTCTACGCCTTTGTGTTTTCCCCCTTTATTTCCCCCAGTGACATAGGGCCTAACTGATGTCATCATCTACAATCAGAGTGTGTGAGCATTTAAAAAGCTGCCATGTCTTCACCGGTGCTGGTGCTTGCCAGACAGGGGCGAGTGCTGGACAAGGGTGAGTACTGGGGTCTGACTAGTTACCTTTGCAGGTCTTTTTTCCATTCATTCGCTCTATTTCTATTCATTCATTCTGTGCTAACTATGAATGATATGCTACTGACATCTTGACTGAATAGTGATTTATTCTACATAGTTACATTACATGTAGCAGATTTCTGCTACTTAGTTGATGGTTTTTATCTACATCATAAACCCAAAATACAAAATCATACAAATTCTTTGCTTAAAGGACCTGGAAGCATGCAGAATTTAGCTGATTTATGCATAATTCATTATTTGTGTCTTATACAAGAATGTTATAGGAATATTTTCTTCTTCTGCTTTTTAAAAACATGTGATAACATTAATATTGAATGTTTTAATGCTATATGTTTTTCAGTGGTTTATTTGGTGCACCACCATTCATGTGTGTTCTAGATATGATCAAATATGTATCTTGAATGCATGTCACTTTGGATTAAAGCATCAACCAACTGAAAAATGTATGTATAAAACCCCCAAACAATACATTGAAATATTAACTGTTGTTCTTAAACTCCTTAATTTTTTTTAAATGTATTTATTTATATTTAAAAATATAAATATTTATACGTAAAACCCCCTAAATATATTAAAATATGAATGGTTGTTAATTAAAAAAAATATATATATATTTAAAAATACTAATATATTTGTATTTATAAATTATGTAAACCCCCAAATAATATCTTGAAATATTAATCATTGTTTAATTTTTTTTATTTATATTTAAAAATTTAAATATATTTGTATTTCTAAATATAAATATGTATGTCTAAAACCCCACAAACAATATCTTGAAATATTAAAAGTTGTTAAAAAATGCTTTACCTTTTTTTTATGATTGGCAATCTTATCATGCACTTATGTTTTTTTTTTTTTTTTTAGACTCGAGCCCTGAATGATGAATTCAACAGTGGGCCAACAACTCCTCGTGCGAGACACGTTCACTGCGGCCTTCATGAAGAACTTCATCGTGGTCCTGGTGTGGTTCCTCCTCAGCTACATCAACGGCAGCGTAGTGGCCACGTTCTTCAGACACCAAGTCTTTTACGAGGACCCTCGCTATATTCTCTTCATACATATGGTCATTAATGACGCAGTGCAGCTCACTGTAACCATTGCTCTGTTTGTGGTCAGTTACGCCTTGTACACTATCACTGTAGGAGTGTGTTGTTTCTTTATCCTGGTGGCAGTGTTCACCACCCGCAGCACACCTGTGAACCTGGCCGGCATGGCCCTCGAGCGCTACATCGCCATCTGCCATCCTCTACGCCATGCCCAGATCTGCACCGTGCGCCGTGCCTACATGCTCATAGGGGCCATTTGGTTCGTATCTGTGGTTCCTGACATCACTGACCTATTCGTGACCTTAGCCACAGAACCTCTGAGTTTCTTCCAAACCGCTGTTTTTTGTCTCAGGCCGAATGTGTTCAAAGACCCGGTGCTGCTGTATAAGCGGCAGGCGTTCGATGGGATTTATTTCTCTCTGGTGTTCCTCACGCTGCTGTGCACGTATCTGCGGGTCGTGTTCGCGGCTCGTGCGCTCTCCACCGAGAGAACGTCCGCCAAGCGGGCCACCAACACCATCTTGCTCCACGGGGTGCAGTTGCTCATGTGCCTGCTCTCTTACGTGTCTCCCAGTGTGGAGGGCGTTTTACACATCATCTTCCCGGGACGCATCCTAGAAATCCGCTTTGCCAACTATCTAATTGTCTATATTTTGCCACGCTTTTTGAGTCCAATCATATATGGAGTACGGGATAAAAAGTTCCGCAAGTATCTAAAGAGGTATTTTGTGTGTGGTCGCCCTGTAGACACAAGAGTAGAATGCAAAGGTGAAGAAGATTAAATGGATGGTTAGTTTTCTAATATTACAATGTGCCAAGGGTTTGGAATCTGATATGTGACACATTGTGTTTCTGTCTTGGCAAATGTTTAGTTTTAAATGATTCCCCATGTATTGTTTAGCAATTCCCAGATATTCAGAAAATGTTCACTCCTAATTATTTTGAATAAATCTGAGCTTTATGTATACATTTATTTATATATTATAATAAGACATGCATATAGACCATCATTGTTTTTAAAGTGTCGATTTGTGATATTGTTTTATTTATTTATTTGTTTGTTTAATGGTAGCCTAAAATGGTAACATAATATTAACAGTTTTTATTCATGTCAAAAATATTATTTAGCATCACTGAGTCACTCTAAATACATGAATGTATACCAACAAAACACATTTTTATTTTTAAATCAGGTGGAATAGTTTAAGGTAACAACTGCAGGTTACCACTTTTTAAAGTGTCTCATTGGTTTTATCTTATATTCTACAAATAGAATATTAAATGTTAAAAAAACTAACTTTTTCACTTTAAGACTAGCAATAGCAAGCTAGCTTTAAAAACATAAGATCCCAGACTCTTTTCACCATCTCCAAAGCCACACCTCCTTCAAAACACATGAACACGTACAGCAGGGAGCAAACAAAAGAGTCACGAAAGACGGCGTTAAACTTTCTCATGTCTCAAAGCACATAACATTACAATAATAATGAACATAAACACCTTAAAGAGCACTGACCTGTACCACCTGACTGCTGCAGATTCATTTTGCCGTTGATAGTGTAAATTCAAGTCACAAACCGCTCCGAGTAACGTCACAGGTTTCCATCTCTTCCAAATGACAGTAGTTATGGTGTGAGCGCAGCATAAGCTGTTGTTTTGGTTCAGGAACTGTAAAAGGCGGCTGCTGTTTCGTTTGTGGTGCTCGGTGACTGACGTCTGTCTAACTCTGCAGAGCATGAAACACGCTGATGACGTGTGATGTCTGCGCTAGCAGGTGCGCGGAGGAATGAATGCAATGATTGGATGAACAGTTTATGGTCCTACGCCTTCCACAGAAGATATATATACATATATACACTCACCGGCCACTTTATTAGGTACCCCATGCTAGTAACGGGTTGGACCCCCTTTTGCCTTCAGAACTGCCTCAATTCTTCGTGGCATAGATTCAACAAGGTGCTGGAAGCATTCCTCAGGGAGTTTGGTCCATATTGACATGATGGCATCACACAGTTGCCGCAGATTTGTCGGCTGCACATCCATGATGCGAATCTCCCGTTCCACCACATCCCAAAGATGCTCTATTGGGTTGAGATCTGGTGACTGTGGAGGCCATTTTAGTACAGTGAACTCATTGTCATGTTCAAGAAACCAATTTGAAATGATTAGAGCTTTGTGACATGGTGGAAGTAGCCATCAGAGGATGGGTACATGGTGGCCATAAAGGGATGGACATGGTCAGAAACAATGCTCAGGTAGGCCGTGGCATTTAAACGATGCCCAATTGGCACTAAGGGGCCCAAAGTGTGCCAGGAAAACATCCCCCACACCATTACACCACCACCACCAGCCTGCACAGTGGTAACAAGGCATGATGGTTCCATGTTCTCATTCTGTTTACGCCAAATTCTGACTCTAACATCTGAATGTCTCAACAGAAATCGAGACTCATCAGACCAGGCAACATTTTTCCAGTCTTCAACTGTTCAATTTTGGTGAGCTCTTGCAAATTGTAGCCTCTTTTTCCTATTTGTAGTGGAGATGAGTGGTACCCGGTGGAGTCTTCTGCTGTTGTAGCCCATCCGCCTCAAGGTTGTGCGTGTTGTGGCTTCACAAATGCTTTGCTGCATACCTCGGTTGTAACGAGTGGTTATTTCAGTCACTGTTGCCCTTCTATCAGCTCGAACCAATCTGGCCATTCTCCTCTGACCTCTGGCATCAACAAGGCATTTCCGCCCACAGAACTGCCGCTCACTGGATGTTTTTTCTTTTTCGGACCATTCTCTGTAAACCCTAGAGATGGTTGTGCGTGAAAATCCCAGTAGATTAGCAGTTTCTGAAATACTCAGACCAGCCCTTCTGGCACCAACAATCATGCCACGTTCAAAGTCACTCAAATCACCTTTCTTCCCCATACTGATGCTTGGTTTGAACTGCAGGAGATTGTCTTGACCATGTCTACATGCCTAAATGCACTGAGTTGCCGCCATGTGATTGGCTGCTTAGAAATTAAGTGTTAAAGAGCAGTTGGACAGGTGTACCTAATAAAGTGGCCGGTGAGTGTATATATATATATATTCAGACCTATTAACTTAGTGATTGCTATCAGGATGTGAAGAGACTTTCAATCAGCATAACAAAAAAATTTTATGGAACAAATTGCCTACCCTGCCTTTAACTAAGCAAAACAATTCATTTTCTTTGTTTTGTACGTCACGTTAGAAAATTGTGGCCTATATGGAAGGAAGACATTATGGCCTTTACAAGAACCAACCTGATCTCATTAGAATTTGTAAGATTTTGTTAGAATTTTAATACAAACTTGTATGAAAACATATGATTTGGAGGCAAGACGTTGCACAGACTCAAACTCAGACTCAGATCTCACTTTTTCCAATTAAGATCGCTATCTTTTTTTTTTTTTACTTTTGCAGAGTTTGAGAGAGTGATACATGCATTTGACTACTGCAATTCTCTTTATATTGGAATAAGTAAATCTAATATTAATAGTCTACAATTGACCGGCTCCCAGAAATTTGACTTTTTGTATTTAAAGCTCTGACCGGATCGGTACCTCAATACCTCTCTGACCTTCTTAATCCAAATACATCTGCTAGATTTCTGAGGTTGTCTGATCTGAGCAAAGTTAACCCTTCCAAGATCCAGACTAAGATTGAGGGGTGATCGTGCCCCATTTCCATTGCTGGGCCAAAACTGTGGAATAGTCTCCCGGTTTCTCTCAGATTAGTTTGATCAAAATCTGAATGTCAATCAAGGTTAAAAAATATTTTACCCAGGCTTATAACTGCTCTCATAGTCTAAGAGTCTAAGTCTCTTATCAATGTTTTAATTTCTTTTCACTCTTTCTTGTGCTTTATAGTGTTTATGCACTTTTAATGTTTTGATGTCTATTTTAGTATGGCTGTAGGCACAGTGGTCAACTACTGTGCTTTATAAATAAAAACTTTGATTTGGCAGACAAAAAAAATCATATTTAAAAGCTAACTTAACTTGTGTTGGTTTACACCTCTGTTTACATCCTTTTACCCCTGCATGGGAAAAACAAACCAGTGCTATGGAGTAAAATGTCAAACCCCTGAAGAGTTTTCAGGGCATTCTCCAATCAACCACCTTCATCTATATCACATCCATATATGTATACAGTATATAAGATTCAACACAGACTGGGACTGTCAGGGAAGGGCAGGGGGCATTTTAGGTGAGAGGGGACTTGACTAACCAACATCGCTTTACTCTAGTTAGCATTCTTAAAATGAAGCAATTTGGATAATACCTATTACACTGGGATATATTTTGCCACAAGACTGGTTAATGACATTCATTCTTTCAGGAAACAAAAACATGTCTATTATGTGTTCTTATTTAATTGTGCAGCAGTAGCTCTAGCAATAGAAATGTGTTTTTTTGTTGTTGGTACTTGCTTATAAGGTACTAGTAAATCATTATCATGCATGTCTTTTAATATGGCTTTTTCTGTATTTAGCTTTACTTACTGATTAAAAGATGCAGAATGTATAGCCTATAATATTGAGTTGCACACATGCACTGTGTCTATAATATGTGCTTTATCATGTCAGGTTGAGAACATGAACTCCAGTGCTGTCTCAGAGTACGGTAACTCTACTTTACTCCTTCTGAATGTCATACCGCGAGACAGCTTCAGCGCTGCTCTCACTAAAAACATCGTGGCCATGCTTGTATGGCTGGCGCTCAGTGGCCTTAATTGCAGTATGGTGTCCACTTTCCGCAAGCACAGTTTCTTCTATGAAGATCCACGTTATATCATGTTTATCTGCATGGTCATTAATGATGCCGTACAACTGACACTGGTAACCGCCTTGTATGTGGTAAGTATTAAGATTAAATATGTGGCCAAAAATGAGTTAAAAGACACTTAAGCTACACTTATAAATGCCGGAATGTCATTGCATTGGAAGCAAAATCAAAGCTTGTATTTTGTTTAGCCAGTTTAAAGTATGCTGCCATTCAAATGAGTCACTTATACTCACCAAGCCTGAATTTATGGTCAAAAATATTGTGAATATTCTGAAGTTTATTCCAATTTAAAATTAATGTTTTTTATTTGAATATATTGTAAAATGTATTGTATTCCAATGATGCAAAGCTGAATTTTAAAGTCTTCAGTGTCACATGATTCTTCAGAAATCATTCTAATATGCTGATTTGCTGATCAAGAAATATTTATTATTATTGTTATTATCAATGTTGCGCTATAAACCATGAAGCCTTTTTTTCCAGGATTCTTTGATGAATTGAAAGTTCAAAAGAACGGCATTTTTGTAACATTATAAATGTCTTTACTGATATCAATTGAATGCATTGTTGCAGAATAAAAGTATTAATTTCTTTCCAAAAAAATCCATAATTACCCAAACTTTTGAACACTATAGTGTAAGTGTTTTTTAAAAAAGCAATAAAATTCTATAAAATGAATATACCCTGTCTAACTTGTGAAATAATTATTTTGTTTTGATATTGTCTGTTTTTAGAAAGCTAAATACAAATGTTCATTTTACTTTTTTTTTTGGTTTAAGTTTACTTACTAATGAAGAAAATCAAGTTGAAACTCTGAAAACTCTGAGTAGAAGTTTAATGGATGAAAACTAAGATGCTTAAACATAATGAGTGTATAAAGAAACAATGTCAGTGTCTAATATGTATGTTGTTTGTGGCCCTTTCCTCCTGTTGTAGGTGAGTTATGCCTTCTCAAAGATCTTGGTGTCTGCCTGCTGCCCGCTGGTCATGACCGCTGTGACGACCACCCGCTCCACACCGCTCATCCTGGCCGGCATGGCCCTGGAGCGCTACATCTCCATCTGCTTCCCGCTCCACTACAGCCACATCTGCACAGTCACACGCACCGTGTGGATCATCGGGGGGATCTTCCTCCTGAGCTTCACTCCTCCGCTCACCGATCTTCTCATCACTGTCGCCAAAGAACCACCACTCTTCTTCCAAACGTCCATTTTCTGCGATCAATCGCTCCTATTCCGAGACCGCTCGATCTATTACAAGAACTGCGCGTTTGATAGTGTGTATTTCTCTTTTGTCTTCTTGTCTTTACTTTATACGTACTGTAAGATCGTGTTGACGGCCCGTGCGGTCTCCACTGACCAGGTGTTGGCCAAGAAGGCCCGTAACACAGTCCTGCTCCATGGGGTTCAGCTGCTATTGTGCATGTTGGCGTTTGTCGTGCCGTCCATGCAGGCTCAGCTCATACAACTGTTTCCGATGTATAGCCTAGAGATACGCTATGTTAATTTTCTTCTGGTCTACATCATTCCACGATTTCTCAGTCCAATGATATATGGATTCAGGGATGAGAAGTTTCGCAAGTATTGGCTCAGATTCTTTATCTCTAAAGCACAGAGAGTCAAACCAGTCAGCCATTTCTCTCAAAAGCTTGGATGATATTCCATGAATGATTTGTGGGTGACGCCGATTTCTGGATGGAGTTCATGTGTAGGAGACATTTTAACATCCAACAGGACATTAGAAGCAAGGGCTGATATTATTGAAAGGACATTATTTTTCAGTGGAACAAATACATATAATCATGCACTGAAGTAATGAAAAATAACTGTTTGAAAAGAAAACAAACTGTTAATCATGTTCCCTGCACATTGTGTAACTGTTGAACAAAGTTTTGGCACCATCAACATTTGATTTGAAGATTTGAATATATAAGGAAAACATTTCACGGGTAGTTAACACCATGTCCATAAATTCTCGATTTTAATGCAATATAGGCCTATATGCATTTGTACCTGTATATGAGCAAATTATATTGCTATTTTAGTTGCTACAAGGTGAACGTGATTTCACCAAGTACAACATCATTGTTGATCCTGAAACAACATTCCAATCAACCAATCAGATTTAAGGGACAAAGTTTACAGTTTATGTCAAGTTTAGGCTCACAACCAAGGTTATAGGTGCTTCTACATCAGTGTTATTCACTTATCATTTCCGTCTGGTTTTATGGAGAACTTATGGGTAGGGTTTTAATACAGGAATGTTGTTCCTGAAACAATATATGTTAATCCAGGAACATCTTATTTGGCAAAATCAAGTGTTGGCATTGTCTTGTATAAAAGTCTTCATGTAAGTTTTTTTTACCATTTACTTAAATAGTCTTGCAGTGTAACAAATTCATTTTAAAACTACAATATTCCATGTAGTTTCTCAAGTAGTATGAGGTTACTCACATTACATTTAGATTTATGCATTTATCCAAAGCGACTTACAATAGAGTTACAAAAGCAATCATCAATGAGCCAAAAATACTCGTAATTCAAAATACAGGTCACGTGCACATTACTAAACCAACTACATGAACGCAAAAAATACATAGACAGGGCATGCATCTTGATTAATCTCACATCATCTTAAAGAAGCTCATTAATTCAGCCCAAATCCTCCGTTGTGCAGTTTGCCCTTGTGAGAGCACAGCAATTGCATTATCATTAGTATATATAGGGTATCATACATTGCTTTGAGGTTAGGGGCCAGGAATACGGAAGGTTTGTTTATGCATTCTTTGTCTTGAAATTTGTAAAGTTTTACCACTGTCTTACAAAATGTGAATGTATTTTCTCTTCATCTTTAAATTATTAATTGTGCTTTTATAATTCTTACGTATTATTATCTATACTTCAAGTGAGCTAGTACAACTTTATACTGATAATTGAATTGTTAGTGAGTTTTGAGACTTTACAACTATATGTCAGTGTACTTAAATAAGTAGTTTAGCCACCAGAATTCTTCAGCTATTGGGATCATAACAATGAACAGCACCATTCCAGTGAATCAGTTTTATGACATGTTCATCCAACGCTATCTCACGACCAATTCGTCCGAATTTGACGAGTGATTAAAAGATGGCTAATTCGTACGAATTCGTACGACCTCACTCGTACGAATTTGTACGATTTGTCTAAACCCACGTGATGGGTAGGTTTAGGGGCGGGGTCAGGGGTAGGTCATTCGTACGAATTCATACGAATTGGGCAACTCGTCAAATATGTACGATTTAGCAAAAATCGTACGAGTGAGGTCGTACGAATTGTTACGAATTAGCCATCTTTTAATCACTCGTCAAATTCGGACGAATTAGTCGTGAGATCGGGTTGGTTCATCAAGAATTTCATGGCCATTGAGCGTTACATTACCATTTGCAAACCCCTACATCACTCACAAATATGTACAGTTCAGAGGACCTACATGCTCGTCAGCAGAGGCAGCTCTGAGTGATATATTCATTGCATTATCAAATCGACCAGCAAGCTTTTTTCAACTGCCATTTTATGCCACATGTTTATGGGATCAAAATCCCGCCAAATGTATTGCGGCCACGGATCAAAAAATAATAAGCGTGATTCAAAAATGTAAAAACACATGTAAAAATATATTGCACAAACTGAAAAAAATAATGCAAAATTGTCAGAAAAGCAAACAACGTGGTCACGGGTCAAAATATAATAAGCGTGAATCAAAAAATAACAAGCATGAATAAAAACTTTAAACACATTAAAAACTATTTTGCACGACACTTAAATTTATGTTCATGTTTTTCGCTCTTCTTTCCGTGTTCTGCGTTTGCTCTTCCAAATGTTGCAGTTCGAGTTTCATGTAAATTAGGGCGGGCTTAAGCGTCACCATTGGTCCACTAGTTCTAGATTGACAGCTCCTCCTCTAGCCAATCAATCGAAGAGGGGAGTTGACGTCACTCCAATGTGACTCACGCTACTGACCTTTGCGCTCATGCGGAAGCGTCGAGTATAAACAATGCTTTACGTTTTAACCAGCTCAGCCACAGTAACAGCTCATATTAGCCAGCTAAACTTTTACTACCCTGTTAGAAAAAATATGTAGTTGGATAGTTTCATGTGGTTCTTCTCCCTCGCTGTATCATGGGTTTGCTATGTGGGGAGAAATGTGTTGGTTACGTTCGTGAGACAATCAGCTGATTACTATTATTATATTATAAAGACCCTTTTATTAAGACCCTTGATCCTCACCTGACTATGGCTTTGTAAACTTTATCCATGATGTGGTTTATAATGGACTGTGGTACAGAAACTTGGCTTACTCTGGCTATTCTCTGCTGTCTCAGACGACGATATGTTTGTCCCGTTTTAGGAACTGCAGCTTCTTCGAAAGGGAGTGTGAGCAGTGGGCTGAGCCGTTAGTGCAACTCGCAACCGAACCACTAGATGCCGCTAAAATCTACACACTGCACCTTTAAACTTTGAGGGATGGGAGTACCCACCCCCATCTACCAGTGGCGGCTGGTGGGTTTTAAAGGGGTGATTGATTATGATTTTACTTTCCTAACATTAGTTAGTGTGTAATGTTGCTGTTTAAGCATAAACATCTGCAAAGTTACAAAACTCAAAGTTGAAAGCAAAGGGAGATATTTGACAAAAATCACTTTTTAAGGACTACAACAAATGACTGATTGGGACTACAAGACATTCCTCCAGGGTTAGTGACATCACAAACCCTAAACTTTACATAAACCCCACCTCGCAACAAAGGACTCTATATGGCCGAGCTGTTGAAGCTCCACCCTGTGTGCCTGCCGGGAGCAGCAGCTCATTTGCATTTAAAGAGCCCACACATAAAACAATGCATTTTTGCTCACCCTCAAAAAAGGACAATTTTAATATGCTATAAAAATGATCTGTGGGGTATTTTTAACTAAACTTGCAGATACACGCAGATATATCCAACTTAGGCATGTGGTCTTCCTTCATTTTTAATTTGTAGCTGTTGTTTGAATGGTAGTTTAGTAAATTAGTTTGCGATCAAATATTCAATATCTACTCTGCATAATTACATCAGCGGTAGCAGTTCAAACTAATATCACGTAATTTACGTCTCGTCGATGATTGGTTGATATACCAAGGGAAGCTATAGCCTCCTCTACCATGTTACTTTTCTCAACACTCCTAATCGCTGAAATGAAATACTCGATGGTGATTGGCAATTTTCCAGAAAAAATTCCAGCTATGGATTTGCCTCCCCCTACCTTTCTCTATCCCCTCAGACTCGCGGTTCGCAGATTTGGCACATTCGGGCAGAGCGCGGTGGTTACACTTACAGAGGTGAAATGACTAACAATAAATACATTCTGAGACATGAAATTAATAACTGGGAATTTTATTAACATTAAATCATCCTTCAAAATTTTGGGTTGGCTGGGCCTCCCTTGCCTCCCCTGATGAGCCGCCACCGCCATCTACAACGTCACCGAGGCTCGCCCCAGCAATCAAATCGCTCAGCTTAACCGTTAGTCACAGACTCAAGTGTCTTATATCGTCCTTGGTCCAAGACGAACAAAACGCACGTTGGTGGAATTTTGGGGTATTTTGAACTTTTTGAAAAACCTACTTTTGTGAAATAGTCCTGGAGTTTTCGCCTGACCGGAACCAAACCAGCGCAGAAAGATTCTCTGGAGTCTGGTTGTTAATAATTATCAAAGTAACAAAAAATAATTTATTCACATCCACGATTGGATGCCGAAGTGGTCAAGGCCACTTTTATTAAAATGGCTATCACGCTTGAACAGAATGAGCTAATTTCACAAAACTCGATACACCTATGTACAGGCACAGTCTGTGGTCGCGTGGAAAAGGATACGGCGACTGGCCACTTGGTGGCGCTATAAAATGAACAAACAAACACGAAAACGGTTATAGCTAAACAACAGTCAGGTGCAAGGTGCAGTTTTTGTCCAAAGTGCCGTGATTGTCTATGAGGACATTTGTGGATCTCGAAAAATACTGCCGCCGTCAGCCAATGAAGTTTGAGCACATATCGGACAAGGTTAACGGAGGCCAATCGGAACGAAACTTGGTGGGCCTGTTTGACTCATGGACATAAAGGTCTGTGCAAAATTTGAAAGAAATTGGCCAGCAGGTGGCGCTATAGGGTTTTAAGCCTCATTTGTCACACTGTTTCACACATACACACAATTTATATCATATGTTAGAATTTCCTCGTTCTGAACAACTTTGACTCAAAAGCCACGACTCTCGATCAAATCGTAAGTTAAATATTTGAGATTATTTAAAAAACCTACTTTTCACCTTTAATTTCACTGTATTCCTGTTTTATGCCTGTCTCAATATTACCAGCGTGCTCGCTCTTTCTCCCTCTCCCTCTCCCTTTCCCTCTCCCTCTCCCTCTCCCTCCCCACTCCCTTTCTTACTCCTTCACTGTCTCCTCTTCCTCATCTAAAGTATTTAAACTTGTCAGTTTTTACATCTCGAAGCAAATCAGTCGACCATGCAAGGTGGGAAGGTAAGCGCTCTATGTTTAACACATATTTAATATATATAATATGTTGTGTTCATGTGTTGCTAATAGCTTCTCACTCTTAAATATTCTGTTAAAAGTGTATTTATTTAATTTTCAGATCAGATGACACAGATGGAAAATATTCATCTTACTGCTTGATGGACAGAAAGTTGGGGACATCATTTGGAGGGAAAAAAACAACAACCAAAAAGCCAAGAAAAAATATTTTCACACATAAGAGTCACAGACCTTCATGCCAGTGCAAAAGAATAATGAATTCTACAATGTTTCAGTACACCACAGAAGACAGATATGCAGAAGCTTTTGCAAAAAATTTCACCACTGTTCTTGTCGGGCTCATAGTCAACTGCGTCAATGGAATAATTGTTTTCACGTTCTTCAAGAGTTCAATTTTCTACAATGATCCAAGATATATATTATATATTCACATGGTCATCAATGATATGCTCATGGTTTTTTTCAGTGTAAGTCTTGTTGTGATGGCTTATGCATGGCCAAAGGTTCCTGTCCCGTTCTGCATTACACTGCTAATAATAGCCTCAACAACTCATAAGAACACTCCTCTGACTTTGGCCGGTATGGCCGTTGAGCGTTACATCGCAATCTGCAAACCATTGCATCATCATCAGATTTGCACAGTGCGCAGGACATACATCCTTATCTCTCTGATTTGGGGTGTAGGAGTTTTACCTGGATTGGCTGACTTGATTCTCCTTTCAATTGTTCGTCCTTTATCTGTTTTTACAACAAGTAGTCTCTGTAGTACAACTAATGTGTATAGCACACCATACCATGAAGACCAAAGCAAAATTACACATGGGCTTTATACATCTGTTGTGTGGGTAATTCTTGTATTCACATATTGTCGAGTGCTTATTGCGGCCAGAAGAGCCTCCGCTGATAAATCCTCAGCAAAAAAGGCCCAAAACACCATCCTGTTACATGGAGTACAGCTTCTGCTCTGTATGTTGTCCATCATTACTCCTATCATAGACAAGATTTATAGCCAACTTGTACCTACTCTACGGTCAAAAATCACCTTTTTCAATTATCTTCTTACAAACTTATTACCAAGACTACTTAGCCCCCTCATTTATGGTGTTCGAGATAAACAATTTTTTAAATACATGAAAGGACTTTTTTCATGTAGGTTACTTAATGTAAAAGTTGAATCAACTAAGCAGTGAGCTAAAAAGGTATCATCATATAAGCATAATTAGTAATTATTTTATTATTCTCCCTATGCAAAATATATTTTTAATATGTGCTTTTCTCTTAGTTATTTTCTTATTCTGATTTTGTAATTATAACTTCTTGGCCAAGTGGAATTTAGAGAAAAAGTGTTAAGGAATATTAAGAATTATGTTTGTAGCATTTAAAAAACTGTTGTACGTTTTACAAATAAACACATGCATTGAATTCAAATACAGACTTATGTTTTATGGAATATATCACAATTGTGAAATTACATTTCTTAATGGCTTTATTTCTTATTTTACTGTATAGCTTTTTTTTTGGATTTCATTTGAAAAGTCAATACAGGCTAATTTTCTTCTCTGTAACTCTTACAACATAAATAAAAATGCCAAAAAACACTTTTTATTCATTTTATTTTTGTATGCACACTGTACATATGCTTTAATAGCCTGATTAAATACACAATTTGTATACACTGTGTCTTCCCAACATTATGGTGCCAACATTTTGTACAAAAATACATTAACTTGTCAAAGTTTCATATGAGGACAAAAATTATTCTTGTAAAATAATTAAGAATCATAATGTGCTGTGAAGACTCACCCAACATTTTCCCAAAATGTTTATTCGACAATTGATAATTGGAAAATAATATGCTTAATTCTTCTTGCTCAAATTTTTTTCTCATTTACCTTAGGAAATTTAAACCCAAACATAAGCTTTATATGGAAGTGTAGATTGTTCATTGTATTGTTCATTGTTTCAGTTTTGCTCAGAAAGTTGATGTGGCTGTGGCTATGTGGGGAGCAGGAGGAGGTCGAGGGACGTGAGAGAACGACGCGAGGCCGGTGGCATGGTTAATGATGAAGGACACCTGTGAGACGCACGCACCGGTCTCGTATCTCTCACGGAGGAGCGGAAGCATAAAGGAGGAGCGACGCCAGTGAAGATCAAGAGAGGAACAGGCCTGATTTTATGTTGTGTTGTTTTATGATGTGTGGCGGCAGTCGACCGTGAGGGACTGTCGTCTTTACTTTCGTTTTTGTATTTGTTTATTATTAAAATTGTTGAACGTTCGCCGGTTCCGCCTCCTTCTTCCCATAACATCTGAACCTCCTCCTGCTCGCCACAGGCTATATCTTATTGGACTTTTATCATTTTGATTCATACTTAAATTTACAATAACTGATCTGTATTGCATGCTCTACAAAAATCATATCCTTTGTATTTCTATATCAGGTGACACATCTTTGGGATATTTTAACATAAAATTATTTGATTGTATTGAATTAAAAACCCAAAAATGCAGTGGGTCCACCAGACCCACGAACACTGGCTGAATAACAAAAATATGAACACCACACAAGGGTTAAATGAAAGTGGATGTCAAGTGAATGAATGTAAATAAAATTAAAAAAACTGCCATGGTTTTCTGTCACAAATTGACCAAATGCACTCAACCCACTTGCAACCTTGGGGCGTGACCTCTAGTCTTCCTTCAAGACAGACTTACCATACAATGAAGGTCACTTCAGGTGCCTTTTCTGCTGAATATTTATGTACAGCTGAGGACTGTACATAATGTCAATGTTTTCGTATGTGAAGAATACATCCTATAGATTTACCGGAGGTAGTACAACATAGAGAAGTCTCTGTGGAGTGCTTCACCTAAGGGGGAGAAACTAACAACCACAGTGACTGGTGACGGAACGAAGCTCTGTCCAAGGGAAGACACAGGGTTCAAGCCAGGGAACCGAACAGTGGACAATACACATATGGGACCACCATTAGGGAGTCACTACATATGGAGCACTAACCCAAGGGCTCACCTGAAAGGGGTATATATCAAAGCTAATGGGTCTGGTGAGTAGTTCCTCGTCAAAAACTCATCTACCAAAATGTGCTTAAATGATGCAAGGTTGGTCCAAGGTTCAACATTATAGGAAACTTTAACTTGAAACTAAACGTGCATGATATCGCCTTAGCGAAGGGAAAGGCGCTGATGTAAGAACTACACCCTCCCAGTCGTCTGAGTTCCCAGAACACTGGACGGAACTGGTTCCATGCGTCGATTATTAAATATTGCAAAAGTGTTGGGTGTAACCCAGCCTGCAGCTTTAAAGATGTCTACTAGTGAGGCACCGTTCGCTAAAGCCGAAAAAGCAGCGACAACTCTGGTGGAGTGAGCCCTCTTTCCTAAGGGAAATGGTAAGCCTTGAGAAGCCAGGAGAAATGCATCCACAATCCAGCGGCCCATTCTTTGTTTAGAGACAGCCTTTACCTTCTGCTGTTCTCCAAAGCAGACAAAGAGCTGGTCTGATCTTCTAAAGCTATCCAGATAAATGCGCAAAGTGCGCGCTGGACAACAGAGATAGGGCTGGTTCTCCCTTATCAGGAGGGAATGCTTGCAAGGTTATCACTTGATCCCTGAAAGGGGTAGTGTGAACCTTAGGCACATAGCCGCGCTGGGGTCTCAGGATCACGTGACAATATACCAGTCTGAACTCAAGGCTTGTATCATCAACAGAGAGGGCTTGAAGGTCCCCCACCCTCTTGACCGAAGTGAGCGCAGTCAGGAGGGTCGTCTTCATAGAGAGGGCACTGAGCTTGACTGACTGTAAGGGCTCAAATGGATCTTTCTGTAAGGCCTGTAAGACCACTAAGAGATCCCAAGAGGGGACAAGGTGTGGCCCTTGGAGGATTCAACCTCAGAGCACCTTATAGGAACCTAATAATTAGGTTGTGTTTTCCCACTGACCTGCCATCAACGTGTTGTGATTGGCTGCTATAGCAGCCACAAACACCTTCAAGGTGGAGGCGGATAGGTGTCTCGCATCCCCGTTAGGTTCAGCCAAAGGTGTCGTTCCTAGACCACCAAAGTGGATATTGCCCTTGGTGTTTCGGGACGCAACGGTTTCCAGCAAGCTCATGCCTCAGGCACAAGACATTGCGTCAGTGCATCTGAGTCAGTCCCTTGACATTACGTCGTTGGGACTCTCGCATCCTCTGAGGAGGGAAATAGACGAATCAGCAGAGTTGTTCCCTGCCAGTTTGCTTCAGCTGACTACTTGAAGAACACCAGAGGCCAGTCTTGAGAGGCTATGTCGACGATTGGCAAACGGATGGTGGTTCGGCATCGAGATGTCATCCTCGCCATTATGAAAAAGTTAGGGTGAAGGCTGAATGCCAAGAAGAGTGTGCTTTCTCCAGCACAGAGAACCACTTTTCTAGGTGTGGTGTGGGACTCAACGTCAATGCAGGCACGTCTGTCTCCTGCTCGTATTGATTTGATTCTCACTGCCATAAACAAGATAAAGCTAGGCCAGTCACTCACTGCCAAACAGTTTCCGAGACTGTTGGGTCTGATGGTAGCTGTGTCCAAAGTGATATCTTTTGGCCTGCTGTACAAGAGACCCTTGCAGTGGTGGCTTAAGACCAAGGGGGTTTTCCCAGAGGGAAACCCACTCCACATGATGATATGGAGGAAGCCTTGGTTCTTGTCCCAACGTCCCATGTTAGGAGCCCATTGTCATTGCTTCATGCTAATGACAGATGCTTCCCTCAAGGGCTGGGGAGCGGTTATGGAAGTCCACTCAGCTCAGGGTCTTTGGAGGAGTCATCATCTCTAATGGCACATAAATTGCCTGGAAATGATGGCTGTCTTCACAGCATTGAAGCATTTCCTCCCAGACCTGAGAGGCCATCATGTGCTTGTTCGCACAGACAACACATCAGTGGTCTCATATATAAAGCATTAGTGGTTATGTGTCTGTGCCGCTATGCAAATTGGCAGATCCTCCTGTGGTCCCAAGGAAAACGGTATACATTCTAGGGTACCAAAACTTATGAGCAGACATCCTGTCCAGGCAGGGGCTGAGGCCCGGGGAATGGAGACTTCACTGCGAGGTGGTGAAGTGTATATGGGAGTTTTTTGGCCAAGCGTAAGTGGATCTGTCCGCATCTAAGGATATGACAAACCCAGCTCTCTTGGGGATGGATGTTATGGTACAGACATGGCTGAGGCTACGTCTGTACGCTTTCCCCCCGAATGCTCTGGAACCTGTGGGTTTGGCCTCTGAGGGGCAGAGGTTGTGGAGACCATACTTTATTTCTTTACCACAAATTCTTTTCCATGTCACATCAAAATCTAAATGCTGTATTATAATCAGATGGACCCATTATTACACCATGAGAGCAATATACTGTAATAAAAATATACTCTTTCTTTCCTTCCCTTACTCCCATCATCATCCCCCCCATCCCCCCGCACCCCCCCCCCCCCCCCCCCCCCCTTGCTGTCTCGTGCTCTTTTTTGCTCCTCCCACTTTTACATCTTAAGTGAGCATATAAACTTGTCCGTTTACATCTGGAGCCAAAACTATTTACTAAGCAAACGGTAAATTCACTCTTTCAGCAATGTCTTTAATTTTGTATGTATATTCTTCATATACAGGTGAAACTCGAAAAATTACAATATGTAATTTTCAGTAATTTCAGTAATTTAACTTAAAAGGTGAAACTAATATATTATATAGACTCATTACATGCAAAGTGAGATATTTCAAGCCTTTATTTGTTATAATTTTGATGATTATGTCTTACAGCTTATGAAAACCCCAAATTCAAAATTAGAATATTGTGAAAAGGTTTTCATATCTGTAAGCCATATAATCATCAAAATTATAACAAATAAAGGCTTGAAATATCTCACTTTGCATGTAATGAGTCTATATAATATATTAGTTTCACCTTTTAAGTCGAATTACTGAAATAAATGAACTTTTGCACCATATTCTAATTTTTCGAGTTTCACCTGTAATTGTTAACCTGCTAATTTTTTCTTCATTTAATTTTCCTATCAGGTTAAATAAATGGAAAAATCCTCAGGATAAAAAAGATTGTATTACAGCTTGATGTTCTTTGGACAGCCATAAAGACATTTTTAAGGAAAAGAAAGGGACAACAACTGTCAAAAATCTTACTTTCCAAGAAAAAAAGGACTGTCATATTAAACTGAACTTGACACCAGTGCAAAAGCGGAATGAACTCTTCAATGCTTTTATATAGTCTACAAGAAAAATATGCAGATGCTTTTGCAAAAAATTTTACCATTGTTTTTCTTGCAGTCATAATTATCTCCATAAATGGAGTGTTTGTATTCATATTCTTTAGGAGTTCAATTTTCTACAATGATCCGAGATATATATTATACATTCACTTGGTTATCAATGATATGCTCATGGTGTGTTTCAGTGTAATTCTATTTGTGATGACTTTTGCATGGCAAAATGTCCCTCTCCCGTTCTGCATTACACTGCTAATAATAGCCTCAACAACTCATAAGAACACTCCTCTGACTTTGGCCGGTATGGCCGTTGAGCGTTACATTGCAATCTGCAAACCACTGCATCATCATCAGATTTGCACAGTGCGCAGGACATACATCCTTATCTCTCTGATTTGGGGTGTAGGAGTTTTACCTGGATTGGCTGACTTGATTCTTCTTTCAATTGTTCGTCCTTTATCTATCTTTACAACAGGTACTTTCTGTAGTTCAGCATCTCTTTATAACACTGCGTATCATGGAGAACTAAGCAAATTGATGAATGGCCTTTACTCATCTGTTGTGTGGGTAATTCTTGTATTCACATATTGTCGAGTGCTGACTGTGGCCGGAAGAGCCTCCGCTGATAAATCCTCAGCAAAAAAGGCCCAAAACACCATCCTGTTACATGGAGTACAGCTTCTGCTCTGTATGTTGTCCTACATTACTCCTGTGTTAGACAAAATTTTTCTCCAAATTGTTACTGATCAGCAGAAGAAAATCTTATTTTTCAATTATCTTTTAACAAACATTGTACCAAGACTTCTTACACCTCTGATTTATGGTGTTCGGGATAAACATGTTTATAAACATATAAAGGGACCTTTTTCATGTAAATTACCTATTGCAAAGGTTGAATCAACCAAATATTGAGCAAAAATTACTTTATCTTGCTAGTTTGCTTTCTTAGTTTACTCTGCGGAAAACAAAGACATTTTCATGGGTTCACTACTTTTTTGTGAACACAGATAAAAAAAAATTTTTTTACACTCCAGCTAAAAATTATATGGGGTTTAAACTATGGTTGAATAAGGGAATAGCTAGATTGATGGACTTATATGAAGACAATATTTTAATGTAATTTGACAATCTGGTATCAAAGTTTCATATACTCCGGAAACATTTTTTTAAAAACCTGCAGCTTAGTACTTTTATTTTTTTTTAAACTAAATAATTCTGTGCAACTCCTTTCATTATCCACACTGGAAACCTTTTCCACACAAGACTGTTTCAGTAAAGGGCGAATTACCCAATTATATAATATACTCGTACAGAATCATAAAGAAAATTCTGAAAATAAAAGACGAGCATGGATGCAGGATTTAAATAAAGACATTTCATTAGATGAGTGGGGTACAATATGTGTAAAAGCACAAACTCAAACTATAAATACTAGTTTGAGGCTCTTACAATATAATTGGATAATGATAACTTATTTCACTCCAGTTAAATACATGTAACCCTAGTATTCCTGACTTATGTTTTAAATGCAATAATTTCCAAGGCACATTATTTCATTGTGTGTGGGAATGTGGTGGTGCAAAAGTTTTGGAGGAAAGTGACTCAGTATGTATCTCAATTTACTACTACTCCTATTAAGCCCGGTAATATGTATATTGGGGGTCTATGTGGACAATTGCTCTCTGCCCGTCAAAGAAAAAAAAACTGGTGGATTTGTGGATTTGTAGATTTTTACAAGCCAGGCGTTCAATTGCCCTTTGCTGGAAGAATACAAGTTTTCCTTCCCTTGACTGAAAAACTTGATATCCAGTTTGGCCCTTGAGAAGCTTACATTTATGCATTTGGCAGACGCTTTTATCCATAGCAACTTACATTGCATTTCAAGGTACACATTTACATTCATATCAGTTCTTGCTTTCCCTGGGAATCAAACCCATGACCTTGACGTTGCAAGCGCCAACGCTCTACTGTTTGAGCTACAGGAAAGCTACATATTACCCCTTTTCCACCAAAGCATTTTGAGAGCCGGTTCGGAGTCGGTGCCTACTCGAGAACCAGTTCTTTGTGTTTCGACAGCCAAAGAACCGGTTCTCGGCCAGGAAAATTGGTTCCAAAGCGGCACCAACTCTTTGCTGGACTAGAACCGTTCTTTTACCACGTCATACTTATGTCGTGGACTGGGGGCGGGTTACTGTGAACAACAACACGATGGGAATGGGAAAGCTAAGACGTATGGCGACGTACACAGTGACGTAACGACGTCGTTGCTGGGCTCTCTAGTCAGTGGAAAAACAAACTGAGAAGGTTCGCAAGTTGAACCAACTTTGAACCAGCACCAGTTCCGAACCAGTTCTTTTTTGGTGGAAACGAGGTGACCAAGGGGAAGTCTTCAGAATTTTACGAAATTTGGGAGATGTTCTTGAGATTTGATAAAGGAGGAGATATTGAAGAGGCTATAGATGTGTGAAGTTGTAGTATATGCTTAATGCTTAACAGGAGTGTGTGATATAAAGCCCTGTATGTTTAAGGATTTTTTTATTTAAGTTCCTCTTTGTTCTCAGTTAAGTTGTCCGTGTCAAGTCAACATGCTGTTTCATTGCCTTCTTTGTACCTGTGGATTACCTGAGTATGTGTGTTCAATAAATACTTTTGTTTTGGAACATTCTGCATCTTTTTTTAATCTTCATCGGACCTATACGTGACAGGTGTCATGTACAGTATATCATTTCAACTAAACTTCCCGGCAGTTCCCCGCAAAAAAAAAAAAAACATTCGGGGCTAGACTAAATTCTTTCGAGGCTAGAAAGATTCTTATTTTCTAAATTCTCATTCCCATAGCCATACTAAACACTCCGAGAGTTGTTATGAAATAAATACAAAGTTCTGTTATGAAACAGGAGCAGACTGATAGGTCCTTAAAGGACAAGTTCGGTATTTTACACTTAAAGCCCTGTTTCAAGATCGTTTCTGATGAAATAGAACGGTTAAGATTAAAATTTGGACACATGCTGCTGTCCCGAGAATTTTCGGTTTCTGTGGTTTCGGTTTCTGTGGTCTACATTGTGCAGCAACAGCATGTCTTACATGCTCACAGTAGCGTGTCTATGTATTTGCAGTAGCAAATGCTGCTGTAGTCCGTCCGTGTTACCAGTATTACACAGTTTTGAGTTCTCGAGTCCTCGCCCCGGACAGCACGCCAAAAACGCATCACCTTTACTGCACTTTTTACATGTAAGTGTGAACTCGTGAATCACGTGACGAGAGTAATGCCTGCTACAAACTGTGCAATTTCGGCAATCCTATAAGATCATTACAAATCACACTGTTTCCGTTGTTTATAACATTCATCTGGGAAAGCCATTTGTGCCAGATTGGTAAGGACGTAAGGTAAATCATTTATATCTACGCCAACACAGGAGAATAGTCTACATCAATTTCTTTCTAAATATGCTAACTGTTCATTGTGATTTTGCATTGTGACCCTCGCACTGAGTTTGCATGTTTTGATGTCCACATATTCTTGTTCAAGAAATTACAGTGGCTGTAGCATTTCTATTGTAAAGAAGTGCCCCAATATTAAATATTAAGTGGACATTTGAATGAAATTTTGTTTGACCAATATTAAACAAGGATTTGATCTATTATGTATACTACATTATGTATTTTAGTAGTGTTGTTCAAAACCATATTATTTCTTGCTTTTGATTGCCCCATTATATGTATTTTAAGTCATTTTAAAGGCTATTGTTTGCCTTAGGTCTAAATTTATTACCACAAAAAAAAAATCTGATTACTTGATTAATCGTCGAAATAATAGACGATTACTCGATTACCAAATTAATTATTAGTGACAGCCCTACAAGTAAGTATAGAAGAACAAAACATCAGCATGGACTAGTGGTAAACAAATAGAGCAAAATGAACTTTGGCAATTGTGGTTTTTATGTGCGCTGAAAAAAAGAGGAGGAAGCGAAAGAGAATATGGACACTGTCATGGCTAGGGAAATGAGGCCAACTTGGCATGCCAATTTTGCAAATGGAGCTTGAGGTAATTAAGATTTAGCGTTGATCAATACGCCATTTCATGTTGCATTTTTATTGGCTATTCAGTGGACGTAGGTCGTAGCAGCAAACACACTGTGAGTTTGACGTCAGAAAATATTCGCTGGCTATCTTTGGTCGCAAGAACGTAACAATGGCCGTCTTTGAACCTCTCACACTGTATGACGTAGGACTACCGGTTAGGAGCCACGACCACAGAAATCGCAAAGATTTGTCATCTTTTGTCTGGGACAGCCCAAAATCGAACAATGTGTGCCGTGCATAAGGAGAGATGACTGACAAGATGATGGCGCCATGGCAGAGAATATGGTGCACAGCAGATCCTAAGCGTCATTGACAAATATCTTATTTTGTGAAAAATGTGCGGTCAGTACACAGCTCCCTATACACAGTGTGCAGAAATCATCACTCTCTTTCCTTCCCTCCCTTCCTTTTCCCTTGTGTTGCTTTTTTTCCTCCCCCCTCTTTTACATCTTATCTGAGTTTATAAACTGGTCCGTTTTCATCTGTAGCCAAAACTATTTACTAAGCAAACTGAAAAGAGTAAGTTGTCTTTATTATTATTTTTGTATAATCTTCATAACTTATAATTGTTAATCTACAAAATGTTTCTCCTTTTTTCATTTCTATATCAGATTAAATCAATTTAAAAATCTTTCGGATAAATAAGCTACCATCGTATTAGCTGGATGTACTTTTGACAGTCATCAAGATCGTTGGTGAAAAGAACATCAACCGTAAAACCTTTACACCTGTGCATGAGGACAATGAACTCTACAATGTTTCTATATAGTGTACAAGAAAGATATGCAGATGCTTTTGCTAAAAATTTCACCACTGTTCTTCTTGCAGTCATAATTCTGTCCATTAATGGAGTGTTTGTATTGACATTTTTCAGGAGTTCAATTTTCTACAATAATCCAAGATACATATTATACATTCACTTGGTTATCAATGATATGCTCATGGTTTTTTTCACTGTAATTCTTTTTGTGATGGCTTATGTATGGCAAAATGTCCCTCTCCCGTTCTGTGTTACACTGCTAATAATAGCCTCAACAACTCATAAGAACACTCCTCTGACTTTGGCCGGTATGGCCATTGAGCGTTACATCGCAATCTGCAAACCACTGCATCATCATCAGATTTGCACAGTGCGCAGGACATGCATCCTTATCTCTCTGATTTGGGGTGTAGGAGTTATACCTGGATTAGCTGACTTGATTCTCCTTTTAATTGTTCGTCCTTTATCTACTTCTTCAAAAGTTACTTCTTGTGGTGCATCAATTCTGTACAGCACAGCATACCATGAAGTACAGTCCAGATTTATAAATGGCCTTTACTCATCTGTTGTGTGGGTAATTCTTGTATTCACATATTGTCGAGTGCTTATTGCGGCCAGGAGATCCACCACTGATAAATCCTCAGCAAAAAAGGCCCAAAGCACCATCCTGTTACATGGAGTACAGCTTCTGCTCTGTATGTTGTCCTACATTACTGCTGTCATAGACAAGATGTTTATCCCACTTCTTCCAGTTGACCGGGCAAGACTAACCTTTTTAAATTATCTTCTAACAAACATTTTGCCACGACTACTTACTCCCCTGATTTATGGTGTTCGAGATAAGCATTTTTACAAACACATGAAGGAACTTTTTTCATACAGATTATTCATTGTAAAAGTTGAATCAATCAAAAATGAGCAAAAAAGGACAACCAGGCATTCAGATGTTTCATAAAAATGCATCACAATTGTTGGTAAAGCATGCATACTGTAATTCTTCATGTAAGTGAACCAGATGAATGTTTTGCCACACAGATGTAAATGTTAAACCTAAGAAAATGTACTGCCATGCTGTTATGCAATAAATTAACAGTGTTCTTTAATTGTAAACAATACTTTTCCATGATTTTTAAAGTGACATAATGAATTTATGTGTTAAAATGGCACTTTAGAAAGTAAAGAAATGTAATAAATGTTTATATTAAAACATACAGTAAATGATTATGAGCAGGCGGACCATAATTACCTGTACACTCCTAAAAATCTTGTGTGGTTTATTTCCTATACAGTTGTATTACCGAAATGTTTCAGCTTAGCTGTGTACAATGAAAATAGTGCAAAGATGTTAGACAAAGTAAAACTATAATCATGCTTCTGTAGTAAATGCAAAATTATCATCAAACGTCAAAAGTACAAAATAAAGTGTAGACAATTCTTTCTTTTTTTTTTTTTTTTGTCTGGTATTTGGTTTTAATAAAATGAATTGTGGAGACCGCTGACTTGCAGCAGTATGTGGAACTAAACATGGTCAGGATGTGTTGTACCGTTTTGTTTAGAACAGGGAAATAGGCTGCAGGCATCATCTTTCCTAAGAAAGTGTCAGGGTCACAATTACCAACCTGATCTTTCAGAGCCATTTCTTGCAATTTAATCAACTCCATTTTGTGATGCAACATTTGCCCACCCGAAGATCTGTTTTGCTTCCTCTGAAAACTTTAAAAACATTTGTGACCAAGAATGGGTTCAGGGCCCGTATTTATCAAGCCTTTCTGAGAATTACTCACAAGAACACTGCTGAGAATTGACCTAAGAGTAAAAAAATTATTGCCTCAAAATCTGCACTTAACAGTTTTCAAGCATTTCAGTTGTAATTTAAGTGAAGTGTAGGACTAGATCTCAAGTCACAATCTTAGAGATGATTCACAATAGCTTGCTGTGCCACAAACAGGATTTTGGATGACGACATTGGCATGGACCAATCATTGAATAGATTTAAGAATATTCTAAGATAAATTCACATTGAATGCTGAAGTTTGGAGGAGTTTACATTCAACACACATTTGACAATAAATAATTTTCAAGAGAATACTGTGGTGAGGGGGGCGTGGTTCAGCGGGAGAGAGAGAAAGGAGGCAAGCAGTACGTAAGTAGGTCAAGTGCAAATGACGAACACCTGTGTCTTGTTGCAGTAAATGGCGTGGAGAGACAGGATATAAGCCGCTGTCGACTGAGAGACGAGAGAGAGGAGGACTGAGGACTCGTACAACGCAACAAGTGGAAAGAGTGATTGCCTGAGTGGAAAGAGTTTGAGAGCTGGTTTAAGCGGAAAGAGTGTTATTGTGATTATAGTTGTTATTGTTGTTGCTGTAGCGAGGCTACGATGAATGCGCTGTGTGTGCGCCTTTTGTTTATTTTTGTTTGGAAAAGTATGAGTTCCAGTCACGCCAACCCCGTCTTCTTCTTCCCATAAAATCATCACACTTGTGCCGAAACCCGGGAGGAAGAAGATTGTCGGGGGCGCCGCCGTCATGCAGTCACCATCGCTGGTAACGGCATTTGCGGACATCATCCATTCGCTCGCAAGTCTGCATCAAGAACACCATGAAGCACTGGTGGGTATAAGGGACGACCAGGAACGACAGTTCCAAGCCCTGGTCCAAGCCCAGCAGGATGACTGCAAGCTGTTCCGGATCTGGATTGACCGGGAGGTTCGGGCCAACACATTGCCAACCTTCACGGCCACTCACGTGCCTCTCAACAAGATGGGGGCGCTGGATGATCCGGAAGCTTTCATCGAGCTATTTGAGAGGTCGGCAGAGGCATGTAGGTGGGCCATCGCTGACTGGTCTGTGCGGCTTATCCCTTTGCTCTCAGGAGAGGCGCAGGTGGCCGCACAGCAATTGCCAGTCCAGAACCTCCTGGTCTATGAAGATCTGAAGCGCGCCATCCTGCAGAGGGTCGGTTGGACTCCGGAACAACACAGACAAAGGTTCCAATCACTGGATCTAGGAGAAACCGGCTGACCCTTCGTGATGGCGCAAAAGCTCCGGGACTCCCTGCCGCAAATGGCTGATGGCCGGGGGAAGCGACGTCACCGAGGTCATCGATAAGGTGGTGCTGGAGCAGTTTGTGGCGCGGCTTCCAAAGAAGACCGCGCAGTGGGTCCAGTGCCACCGCCCGACGTCGCTGAACCAGGCCATCCAACTGGCGGAGGACCAGATGGTGCCGTGCCCCGGGGTCGGCAAACCCCTACCAGCAGCTTCTCTCTCTCTTTCTCTCTTCCCCTGTGTCTTCCTCCACTCCTTCCCCCTCTAAACCTGTCCCACTCCCTAGGTCTCGAGGGGGTTTTCCGCCCCGACCGATACCCCGATGGAGGAGTGGGCCAGCCACAGAGCCGACAGCTAGTCCCAGACCCCTGCCCAGGGGCGGGGATGACATCCAGCTGTGCAGCCACACCTCCCCTTCCTCCACTCTCTCCACACCATCAAAGCCTGATTCAACCAGAGGCATTGGATAATAGCTACATGGTTAAGGTACGGTGCATACACGGGGAGGTGGTGAACTATGCCTTAATGTCGATGGCTATTCAATTTCGGGGACAAAAGCATAATGTAGATGTGGCAGTTAGTCCGCACCTCCGACATGCACTAATTTTGGGGACAAATTGGCCAGGTTTTAGTATATTACTGGGGTATTTATGTGCGGATGTCTCTTGGACAAAAAGGGAGTGGGGAAGGGGTGCGGTCGGTCAGGTGGGAGAACCTGAGCCGGGACCTCTGGGAGCTGAACCAGGGGACCAGAGCGCTCTTGAAAGGAGGATCCTTACGGAGCGTGATGATTTTCCCCTGGAACAGTCCCAGGACGAAACGCTCAAATGCTTTTGAACAGGTCCATACCATCGACGGACAGCTTCTCCAACCTGGTCGACCGCTCTCTTATCCTTATTTTGCTATTTTAAAAGATAAGTTGTATCGAGTGACCCAAGACACTCAGTCAAATCAGGATACAACCCAGCTGTTGATACCAAAAAGCCGTCGGGAAATGATTTTCCAGGCGGCGCATTGTAATCCTATGGCCGGGCATTTAGGACAAGCAGCAACACTTAATCGTCTAATGACCCGATTTTTCTGGCCAGGCATTCATGAGAACGTGCGCAGGTGGTGCGCGTCTTGTCTTGAATGTCAATTGGTGAATCCGCCGGCCAATCCAAAAGCACCATTGTGCCCACTCCCCCTTATGCAGGTCCCCTCCGAACGAATTGGCATGGACCTCATCGGGCCATTAGAACGATCTGCACGGGGGCATCGCTTTGCAGTAGTCCTGGTGGATTATGCAACCCGATACCCAGAGGCAGTGCCCCTCCGCAATATTTCCGCAAAGAGCGTTGCCGGCGCGCTGTTTCAATTAATCTCCAGGGTGGGAATCCCGAAAGAGATTCTCACCGATCAAGGCACAACGTTCATGTCACAGACAATTCGCAAACTTTACGAATTATTGGGCATTAAATCGATCCGTACTAGCGTCTATCACCCACAATCAGACGGTCTGGTGGATCGATTTAATCGCAATATTTACTAACTTTGCATTATGATTTGTTCTCACACATTTTGCAATGCAATGCAAAGACTCTAAAATACTACCACAAACTAGTTAATAAAATATGTAATTAATGGTGAAGTTTCAGACAAACCTTCAATAAACTGCACTGATTTGTCAATTAGTTATAATATTCTCTGTGTTGCTTTGCATTGCAAACATTCCACTGTCATAAAAGTAACAGCAAATGTTGGATCGATGTTTAATACTGAAAAGCTAGTGCGATCTAAGGGCTAATAATTCAAGCACGCCATTAACGTATATTGGTTGATTATTGAGTTATTTAAATGTGTAATTGGATGTTTGTGAATGTAAAAATGTCCATTATATTTTGTGAATCACTTTGTAATTTGTATCTTTTATGTTTCTTTCAGTTTTACAGTAAAGTAAGCACAAAGAAGAACGTGTGAGGGAGCTTTATTATTTCTGTTAACTATCTGTCAACGCTTGGTTTAGAACACCATTGCCAGGACAGAATAATAGCCAAATTTACAGTGACCCAGGGGCAATGACCAACGTACTAAATATTTATAATCTGTGACCTTTCCACAAGCCATAAATAACACATGAGTATCACTGTACCGATTAAACCTCGTATGAGCTTCAGACTGCCCTCAATCCAGAACGGTTCTTCTGCTCAAAGGTAAGTCTAAGACTTCTTAAAAAGGAATAAGCTAAGCCTAGAATAGTTCACTTCTTAAACACTTTCTCCTCTTTCTGATCCAGATCAAAAGAACCGGAAAATGAACTCAACGATCTGGATTGTGGATAGTTTTGAAGAAGCTCTTGCCAAAAACATTGTGATTGTTAGTCTTGGTTTTATCATTAATTTCATCAACGGAATGTTAGTAGTGACCTTTTTTTCTAATCTAATGTTTACAAGAGACTCCAGATACATTTTATACATTCACCTGGTAATCAATGACATGCTCATGATATGTATATCAGTAACTTTATATGTGTTGACCTACACTTCACTTGTTAATGTTTCGTTGTGTTGCATATTGATTGCTCTTGGTTCAACCACCTTTATGATCACTCCTTTGAATCTGGCTGGTATGGCCATAGAACGGTTCATTGCTATCTGTAAACCACTGCATCACTCTCAGATTTGCACTCCACAAAGAACCTACATCTTTATATGCTTGCTATGGGTTTTAGGAGCTATACCTTCTCTGGCAGATATCATTATTTTATTTTCAATCCAGCCCATATCTTTCTTCAGGTCTGTTGTACTTTGCTACCCATTCAATTTGTTCCCTTCCAAAGCCCACAAGGATCGCACCACTGCTTCACAAATTATCTATATGTCTTTGGTGTGGATAATTCTCATTTACACTTATTGCAGAGTCATGTTCACTGCTAGAAAGGCGGCTTCAAAGGGTTCAGCAAAAAAGGCTCGGAGTACGATATTGTTGCATGGCGTCCAGTTACTTCTTTGTATGCTTTCCTATGTCACCCCTGTTTTGGATATGATTGTCACTCCTTTCTTTCCTTTTCACAGAACTAAGATCACTTTCTTTAATTATCTAATCACAAATATTATGCCTAGATTACTGAGCCCATTGATTTATGGGGTGCGAGACCAAAAGTTTATGAAACAAATGAAGGAATACTTTACATGCAGAGTTATTATTGTAAAAATTGTGCCATCAAAATTATTAATTGGCAACATTTTATTTAATAAATAAAATTATTTTTAATTATGACATTTGTTTTATTTGAGATTTGAAAATCTATAAAATGTTTAATGACACTTAAACTTGAAAGTGTATGAAAGCAACTAAATAAGATAAAATATCAAACCATGTGGCATATACAAATAAATGATGAACGAACTTTGCTCAGAACTAACTTCAAATCTCTGAGTCATTTTCCTCAATGTCTTTTAATGAGCCGGTGTTTTGGTGATTTTTAGTGGATGTATAAAATCAGTTCTTCTGAAGTTCACAGTTAATCCCATTAACTATGGGAATTATCCCTTAAGAAATCACAACTACAAATGTTGTCTTTATATTGGACTGTATTGTTTTATCAATTAAAATGTCTTCATAACCAAACTACAATATGTGAAAGCTGCTTCTTAATGTTGATGATAAATAGTAGCCTACTGTATTATGATTATTACTTTTAATAAAATATTGGAGTGTGAATTCTGATCCTTTGTGTTTTAAGTTTACAGTTTTATTGTAGGCTACTATTTTTAACTGATTACTTTCATTTTGTGCTGAGGTTAACAATAGTTTAACGTAGGCCTACACTGTCAGGGTCTTGCTCTGGCAGCTTTGTCTGTGTTGTCTTTGTTTCATGTCTCTATGTTTGTGTTGTGCTTGAACATATGGTTGTGTTTGTGTTGGCCATGTGCTCCTCTGTTCCTGCCTCCTTGTTTCCCTGTACCACGCCCTCTTGTCTTGAGTCCTCGTTTGTCTGAGTGTTGTCACCTGTTCCTCATGTTCTCTGCTCCCTTGTTCCAGTCCTCGTTTACGTGAGTGTGTTCACCTGTTCCTTGTCTAAGTGTTCTCACCTGTTACTCTTGTTAACTCCCCTCATGTGTTGCCAGTTCGTTAGATGCTGTACTACATAGTTTGTTTCATGTGACTAAAGTCTACAGTGTTTTATTTGTAGAAGTATTTTGTGCTTTAGTTCTGCCATCGGTCCTGTCTGTCTTGTCTTCTGTGTCTCTAGTTACAGTCCTGCTAGCAGTGTCCCTGACTGCTTACACTCTTGGCTTTGGAGGAAGCCTGGTGCTGAGCCTGAGATCCCTGAGTGCCTTGCTGGAGTACTTACAAGTTCCTGTCTGGCTACTGCTAGTATTGAGGTCTCATTCTGCTCAGCCATTTCTACTCTCCAGCTTCCAGTCATCTTGCTAGTTACAAGTGCTGCTCGGCTAGTTGCTACGGCAGTCATTGTGTCTCATCCCTGCCTATTGGACTGTTCACCTCTCCCACCACGTTCTGTCATCTGTCTGCTGTTTGTCAATAAACCTGTTAACACTCGTTCTGCATTTGAGTCCTCCTTCATAGACCCGTGACATACACTTGGTTGAGATTTATCTGACAAAATTGTTTTGCAAAAAAGGGGTAAAGCTGCAGGTTTTATTTTACTGTGCAAACAATGCATAGAAAAACAAATAGCTCAGGAAAAAAAGCATTCCTTAAATACAACATAATCAGCTATTAATATTTAGTTGGTAGTGTTTTTGCATGTGTTCATAATTTCTTTGTGTGACAGCCTGGGCAAAAATTATGTCTGCACAATTTGACATTTTTCAGTCATGTAACTGCTCTAAAACACACAGTTTGTGGATCCAAATGCATTGTTTATATAAGGGGTAGTCCAAAATCAAAAATCCATATAACAGGCATAGGGTCAAACACACAAGCAAACAATCCAAATAGACAACAGCACAGCAGGAAAACACAGACAAAGTAATGGGGAAAAAAACAGGCAAACGAGTCAAAACTATAAATACGAGACTGAAAAAACAGGGGTGTATTCCAGAAAGCAAGGTTAACTTACCGTCAGATAAACCTTGAACTCTTGGTTGGTTAACCCCAAACTTGCTTACTCTGGGTATGTCGGTTCCAAAACACCTATGTTGAGTTAGTTTAATCAACCTCCTATTGGTAACCCAGAGTTAATGCGCGCGCACGACGAGTACATAAAGACATTTTCAATGGATCGCCGATTTCAGGAGTCACCATGGAAACCAAGGGAGAAAAAAAGCGAGCTACATACGATACTTCGGTGAAACTGAGTTGGAGGTTTTAATGCTTGCTTATGAAGACTATAGCCTAAGCCCATTATAAAAAAAAGCAATACTGCTGCATCAGCAAAAGAAAGTTGGCTTGGCAAATAATAATGGACAGAGTAAATGCTTGAGTTTAGAAAATTATAAATTGGGAATTTTCCCTTTGTGAGTCACAATGAAAGGGGAAAATAGCCTACCCCATTTATAATTTGTGACGCAAAAATTCTTTGGGGGCATGTAGTAAAAATAGACAAGTATTTACTTGTTGGCCTCCATACATTTCTTAATATTACAGTAGTAATGCACATAATTGGCTAGTTATATGTTGGCTTCTAGTTTTATCAGGTGTAATCCTTCTGGAGCCAGAAGAAGTGTGAGCCAAGTCAAAATGAAACACAAAAACATTCTCCAGCAAGGTAATATTTTCTAAACTTACTAAACTTGTTACTGACATTTAATACTAATTTAGTATTGAATGTAATTTAGTTTTCTATGTAGCCAATAGAAAGAAGGGAGCTGAGGAGCTGGCACTGTCCCTTAATAAAGGGCGACCTGTGGTCGATGGGATTCCAGGGGGCAGTTCGTCAGACTCAGCTACCAAGACAAGTGGCTTAGTAAAATGTAGGTGTACCATATTAATACTTATGATTTATTGATGTTTACACTGTTTTTGTCAGTGTTTTAATAAATAAAATCATCAACACTGTCACCATTTTAAAAAGGCATTTTGAATTCATTTTACAGTCATTGATTCACTTGTGCAGTATGCATGCTGCTTTTACTGCATATGCTGTATACTGTAATCGTATTACTAGTACTTAGATGCTCCTAATGTCCTTCTTTATTAGTTGTATTTGCTTAAGAATATACATTGAGAATTGAATATGCATGATTATCATGGTTTAATTATCTTGCAGTTGCTGATGGCCACATTGTTGGATCCTCCTGCAACACCACACTCTGTCACAGTTGTAAGTGATTATTGTCTTTAGGTTTCTGTTTGCTAGACCAAGCATCCTTCCTTATTTTCACTGTAGGATGATGATGAAGAGACCACTTCTGCTGTGACAGAAACAGAAAATGTGGGGAGGCCCATAGAGGTATGATGCATAAAATGCATTCCCCCTTTTTTACACAAGAGAATAAATAAATTGTCATTGTCATTTTACAGAATATGGCAGGAGATTTTAATACAGATGAGGGTCCATCTACCTCCACACAGAATCTTAGCAGTGTAAAAAATGTTCTGCAGTTCTCCTTCCTCATTTAAATATTTGGTTTGTATTACAGACTTTTTCAGTCTTGCTAGTTGCCTGCCAAAAAGCTGTATAAGGTCCACCTTTAAAAGCAAATCAGAAAAAGTGACATGGAGATGGACCTTATACAGCTTCAAATGGAGGAGAAAAGGCTTAACCTAAAAAAGGCCAGACTTGAAATTGAATTGCTGGAGCACCAGCTTAAGGTGGGAAACAGCATGTGAACATTAATCTGTCATTTGTTGTTGAATGAAATCTAAAGCAATAAATACAAATGTCTTTTGTTACAGGAAATAAAGAAACAATGAACAACACTTGACTGTTAACTGGTTTTAATTCAAGTGATTTTGGCAAATCATGTCTTGTACCACCCTGCCATCTCTTTGGTCTACTGGGTTCACTGGGGGTTCCTCTTGGCCACATATTACCTAGTTAGTGGGGACCAGTGATGAGGGTGATTTAATGGTTTAAACACCCAAACATTTAGCATCCAAAAAATCTATTGTCACCTGCACATTGATGCTATGCATTGACTTCCTATATACATAGTCTCCTTCATTGATGGAAGGAGCTTTCATGTGAATGTGGGTTCCATCAATGCACCCAATCAAATTTGGGAACCCTGAAATTGAAAGTTATATAATTAGAAACATTTAAAATTCTTGTGACTGTATAAAGTAGGGTTAGATTAAGTAGTGCTATATGTAACTAAAATGGTCAGGGGACGCCATGCTCTGTCACCTCTCTGAAACAAACTAACCCTGGAACATAACCTGCTCCGGAGCAGGTTAAGTTCAGAGAGTGAGTTGCTATGACTACTAACATACCCTGAAAGTTACCTCCGTTTTTGGAACCGAAAGTTGAGGTTATCCGCTTACTTACTCTTAAACATACCCGGGTATGTCACATAACCTGCTTTCTGGAATACACCCCAGGCGTATAGGGTGAGTAAAGGGAAATGCAGTTCTTGATTGAATGACAATGGTCCAGGGAGGAGTGCCCTCTAGTGAATATCAAGGGCTTATTCATTGTGTTATTATCACAAATAAAACAACTGACTCCAAGCACAACTATGCATGCAATATGCTTACAAAATCTTTATAAAAAAAAATATATATATATATATTTAAATTAAAGGATGAAGATGTCAATTTTCCTTAGGTGGCCACTTTTGTGCTACAATTTAGGCTGAAAAAAAAATTAATCAACCTCCTGTCACTGTTTTTGATGAGATCAGTCTGCATAAACAAACATGTAAAACCACTGACAACACCATAGAAACTCCATAGCAATGTGCTAAAACAGTTTGCATGTCAGATGCGATTTCAAATGCTTGCTGTTATATTGCATTGATGTCATGAATGCAAATAGATGATCCTTGTGGGTAACTAACAGGCTTAATATTCATGATCTCTGCCCTTTCCAAAAACCATAAATAAAGTAGCACTCTACTAATTAAAACTGATGTGAGCTTCATTCTTCCCACAGTCCAGAACCGTTTTTTCAGCTCAAGGTAAGTCAAAACAGTTTAGGTGTAATTTAAATGGTTAAAAATTTTAGGGGAATTACAAATTAGGGGGGTATTGATTATGAGATAAGCTCCTGGAAAATGTAAACCTCAGTTATCATTAGTTATTTCTATCATCTGCTTGGACTAGATACAATATGTGCACTTTTTAACCACTGTCCTGTTTTCTCTCTCAGAAATGAACTCAACGATCTGGTTTGTGGATAGTTTTGAAGAAGCTCTTGCCAAAAACATTGTGATTGTTAGTCTTGGTTTTATCATTAATTTCATCAACGGAATGTTAGTAGTGACCTTTTTTTCTAATCTAATGTTTACAAGAGACTCCAGATACATTTTGTACATTCACCTGGTAATCAATGACATGCTCATGATATGTATATCAGTAACTTTTATGTGTTGTCCTACGCTTTACCATTTATTAATGTTTCGTGGTGCTGCATATTGATGACTCTTGGTTCAACCACCTTTATGATCACTCCTTTGAATCTGGCTGGTATGGCCATAGAACGGTTCATTGCTATCTGTAAACCACTGCATCACTCTCAGATTTGCACTCCACAAAGAACCTACATCTTTATATGCTTGCTATGGGTTTTAGGAGCTATACCTTCTCTGGCAGATATCATTATTTTATTTTCAATCCAGCCCATATCTTTCTTCAGGTCTGTTGTACTTTGCTACCCATTCAATTTGTTCCCTTCCAAAGCCCACAAGGACAACACCACTGTATCACAAATCATCTATATGTCTTTGGTGTGGATAATTCTCATATTTACTTATTGCAGAGTCATGTTCACTGCTAGAAAGGCGGCTTCAAAGGGTTCAGCAAATAAGGCTCAGAGTACGATATTGTTGCATGGTGTCCAGTTACTTCTTTGTATGCTTTCCTATGTCACTCCTTTTATGTACATATTTATTACTCCTTTTTTCCCTGTACACAGAACTAAGATCACTTTCTGTATTTATCTGCTCACAAATATTATGCCTAGATTACTGAGCCCATTGATTTATGGGGTCCGAGACCAGAAGTTTATGAAACAAATGAAGGAATACTTTACATGCAGAGTTATTATTGTAAAAATTGTGCCATCAAAATTCTGATTATATATAGGCCCTATGGGCATGATCGATTAGTCAACTAAAAGAGACTGTTGCTGTTAGTCGACATAGTCATTTAATTTTTTCTTGTTGCACATAGTATATGTTTTGAAGAGTGTATATCTGGAGCGGAAAACAAAATAATTTAATTTTACCTCAGACTTTGCGATCGTTTATTTCCGTGTCACTCGCGGACTCAGAGAAATGTCCATACGGAAGACAGAGGTAGCATTTTCACTTAAAACAGAAAAGTTTTGTTTTGGCAGATAACAATTAAGCTTGCTAATAGGCTATCCAATATCAATATTGTTAAAATATTGACTAGGCCTATGGTCCTGCACTGCCCATTGATTTTGTTGATTTTAATATATTGATGTATGTTGATTAAATGAATGCTTAAGTAGAAAGTTCAATGATCATAATAGGAGACAAGCACATGCAGCACATGGGGCTTATTTTTTTTATTTTTTTTTATGATTCATAAATTGCTATTTCGACTAGTTGGCAACAAAATTTTCTTTTAAAAGTTATGGAAATTAGTTGTGGCCTAATACAGGCCTAATACGTCTTTCTATGAAGCTACATGACATATTGTTGAATGCAATGACTTAAGTGTGTGGCTTAAAAGTGCAAATAGTTTATTTTAAAATGTTTTAAATAGTGCATTTTGAGGGCTCCAGTATATATGTATCCAAAAATTATTTTTACTGCATGAAACAACATGTTCCTCTTTAACAATCTGTTTATCCCCCATTTATAATAGGCTAAATATTGTTAGGGTATACAGTCAAAGACCCAGAACCAGATATGAAGAATGAAGACCCGGAGTCAGAATTATAAAAAATTAAAGAAAAGTTTTACTGAAGATAGTTTGCAGTTTCATCAGCAGAAGTCAGCTTCAAGACTCACACAGGAGTTCGTAGGCCGGAAGGAAATATACTGGAAAGAATACATTTTAATACAACAATTAAAGTTCGATATAGTAACGCTCATAGCTTGACCATATGTCCAGCGAAGGATCATATGTGTTGGACATATGTGTTCACGACGCCTTTAGGATCCATAAACCTTTCTTCTGATACCAGAGAAAGAGACAAATGGCCTTGTGTAGTACGTGGTGGTTTACGTGTCAGATGTGTCCTGCTCGTGGCAGGACTGGAATGCACCTAAAAGAAGCTGGTTACATCAGCATGCATTTAAGAATATAATTTTCACAAGCATAAGTAATATACATATATAGATAAATGATTAGGTGATATTGAATATACTTGATTACTGATTTTATAAAAGAAATATATAAGCATTCAAAAGGATATATGATTATATATATATATATATATATATATATATCGTTGAAGAGGCAAGGGATTTTGACCACCCCTTCAATATGACCAGATCATTTCACTTAAATCAGAGATCAAGAAAGTATTGTGCTATAAATCTGAATGAATTATCCTACAGAAAGCATGCCTGTATAAATCAAATGGATGTGTATATCTGTAAAATATTGGACGTTGTTTTATTGAGCTAGGCCATAAAGTAACTGCAGACTCCAATCACTGTTAGTGGCCTAATCTTGAGAAAACGTCAAATGGTATAAAAAACATAATTATTCATATAATTAATAAATATACCTTACTGCCCGACATATTAATAGAGATGTGTTCTTTTTTTTTATCACAAAAGATTGTGCATGGCCCGCATGGAGGTAAGCGCTGTTAAAAAAGTATCAGTTTTCACGTGACAGGGAACGTCGACACCACCTTGGATGATATTTTAAACCTGATAAATGGCAGAGTAAAACTTTATCTACGAAAATTTGGAGAATTATTTAGATTCATCTTATCTGACCAATTTGACATAAACGCCTGGTAGCTGTTCAATTCTAGCCGCATATTCCAATATTATCTTAGCAGCGCCGTCGTGATGTTTTTCTGAGGGATATGTTATGTTGACCTCACCTGAGGAATCTCATCGTCAAGTGACAAGAGCTTTCGAAGAGACAATAAACAATTAATAATTATCTTTAAAATAACTCATTATGTCCGAATGTGCGCGAGAGCCCAACTTGGCCCACAATGTCAGGAACACAACAAAAACAGAAACGAAAGTGAAACCCACTCCTCTAATAATAATAATACTAACAGTACTTTTAGAATGTAACTTGTAAATAATAAATTCCACTATCATTTAACTTCATCACAGTGGTAGTGAAGAATTGGATGTTTAAAATGGGACCACCCTACCATACATGACCATGAGAAACACTTGAGACCAGATGTACCATTCGCACTTGCTGACATGAACCCATTTATTGTTTTTTTTTGTTTTGTTGCATTATGTGTTCCTATGCATTTCCTTACGGCCTTAAGTTCAGTGTTCAATCGTGAAGTGGCCATTTAAGATGCTTTTCAGGTGTCTCACACAAGTGTGAAACCAAGGAGAACCCCTTCATCCATTGCAATCTGTCCAGACACCATTGGAGGTGACAGGATTGGTGAAGAAGGGACAGATTATGGGGAAGGTGCCACAGAAGCAGAAGATTCTCCATGAAGGAATGACATGTCAACTGACCAAGTCACAAAGGCCCAGATTGACTATGAACTCTGCTCACATTCTACATTGAACAACCGGTAGAATACCTTAATGCATTCATCCACCTGCTGAACTCAAACTACAAACACCTGGTGTGACTGGGTGTTCTGCGGGTAAACACAGCCCTCTGAAGGTTTCTAACGCTGCTAACATTGCAAAACGACAATTTTTGAGCTACATCTCAAAGACTACAACAAACGTCTAACAGAGTGATCATCAGTAAGGGCTCATCTGAATTTGACCCACGGCGTCAAGGAGGGATTAACTGTAAGACTTGAGAAATTAGAAAATACCGGACAGTCTGGTTGAGGAGCAACCACTCCCCGAAAAGACAAAGGAAACTTAACATTTAAACTCTCACTTGAGAAACTAGCATCCCGAGTCAATCACCTCCCCCACCTCGTCTCTCTCTCATGCTGAGATCACCAGAAATTCACCCAAAAACCTATATGGTTTTATGTGAATCATTATCATACAGTATTATACATATTTGGTATCATTTGAAATGTTTCAGTGCAACAAGTACAAAGGTCTCATTCTCCACAGAAGCAAACCAAAAGGTAATAAAGTTTTTAAGAAATATCTTGCTTACAGAGGAGGGTGTGTCTTCCAGGCAAATGGCATCCTGCTTCCAAAAGGTGTAAACTCAGAATGCAAATTCCCATTGTTAGCAAATGTTTCCATGTGAAAGAGGTTTCTGTCTCGGTCTGCATTTGTAATGAGATCGGTCCATAGTGTCTTTCATGTATGTATTTCTTGAGTCAGGTACATCTTTTACTCTTTATCTCTGAGAATTTGATGTTATTGTATTGATTATTTTTGAACTGATTATGAAATTACATACATAATAAATTGTAACATTTTATTTTATTCTGACTTACGAATCCTTTTAATCTACTTGGGAAAATAATTTTAGAGTATGTTGCCGCAAATCTGCATTGGATTAGTGACAGATTCCAGTTTTGAGTGGAGCATAGGGCACACCAACTGCGATTTTAGAGTTCAGTCTAATATTTGGCACTAATTCAAGTGTAGGTTTGTAAAGGCCTCTATCATACACCCGGCGCAATGCAGAGTTATGTGCGAGGTTGCGAGTGTGTTTTGCTAGTTTCAGCCCGACGCAGTTATCATTTTCACGTCCTGCGCCACGTTGTTTAAATAGCTAATGCATTTGTGCCCATTTGTGCGCCCATGGGCGTGCTGGTCTGAAAACGAGGTGTGTTCAGGCGCATTGTTGGCGTGTTGCTATTTTGAGGCAACTGAAATAGACTGCTCCATTGACAAACTGAAACCTGGTCTAAAGTCAATGCCACAATAATTTTTTGTTATTTAAAGAGCGTGTTAGTAATGTGCGCCTATAGGCGGGTCCACAACGCACGTTCACTCTGCTTATTAAACAAACAGGGACGCGCAGCAGAACACAAACATGCCAAATAATAGAAATAAATGATTGTGTACATAAAGATATGGTGGAATCTGGCTTGTCCCATAGATGGTCTGCTTGCACACTTTAACCTCGCGCACGAGCAGATCAAAGTCTGTCATGTAAATAGCAAACCGCCATGGCGCGAACGCAACTGGCATTTGAAGGGAATGAAAGATTAGACTCTGATTGGTTTATTGCATGTAAAGCCTAAAACACACCAATTACTCATTAAGAGAATAGGGACAACCATTTTAGACCATGCGCCTGGTGCACCGACCATTTTTCCCATCGTTAAATTAGCAAAAGTTGATTCGGACACGCCCTAAGTGCACTTACGCCCTGTGCTTTAGACCATGCGCTTAGATCATTAAAATAGGGGCCTAAAAGGGAATTTCCGTTTAGGACAGCAAAATGCTGCTCAACCAACCTAAATAGGGTGAGTATTACCTCTGTTCAATGTAATGTTACTTTAGTTAAGTGTACGTGGGAAACCATGGCATGACCAAACCAAAGCTACTATCAGAGAAGTAATCTTGGTTGCCTTATATCTGTTAGTAGTGGTCATGACCTCTATCTAAAGAAAACGTTACTTTAATTCAAGTGTATAGAACCAAGGGGGCTATACAAAATATCTTTGATTGTGTAAGCATGGTCACACAGGAAAAGAAGTAGAACGAACTGGCTTCAAACACTTTGTTCCCTTCAGAAAACTACAAACAGGGAGCCCTATAAGGGAAGCACCAGCAACCGGGAAGCAGATATGGCAGCAACATAAACTTTTAAAGAGGAGGTTGCCATGTTGTCATCTAATAGATGCTGCAAGAAACTCAATACTGTTGGCACAGTACAGTGAACTGGGTCAATTCCTTGATCCCCGCACCAAGAAGAAAATATCCTCCAACGAGCAGCATAAAGCTTTCGTGTTGAAGGAGCCCTAGCTTTGCCGATAGTGTTCACTACTGCTGGTTCACAATCCATTAACTGTGATCTGGACACAGGGGCCAAACCCAGAGCTGAAGACGAGTTGAATCCGGGTGCCAAACACGGCCATGGATCTGAGAAAGAAGATCCCATCTGATGGGAAGCTGCCATGGTTTGCCTTGTAACAGACTCAGAAGGAGAGGAAACCATTGCCTGGCTGGCCAGAGGTGCCACTAAAAGCACCCTGTGTGGTTACACCTATACAGTGTAATGTTTCCCACAGAAGTGGAAATGGAGGGAACGCATACAACAGGCAACTCGGCCTCTCGTGGACCACCAGCGGCAATGAGTGGTCATTTCCGATGCAAACAGGTCGATCTCTGCCTTGCCAAACCGTTGCCAAATCAACTGTACTACATCCGGGTAAAGTCTCCATTCCCCCGGGAGCAGTAGATCCCTGGACAGAGCACCCGCCACTTGATTGTAGAATCCCGTAAAATTAACTGTCCTTAATGAAGCCAGCCGGCCCTGAGACCATGTGTGGATCTTGCGAGTTACCTGTAAAGACGCAAGAGACCTGGTGCTGCCTTGATGATTCAAATTAAAGACCATCGACGTGTTGTAGGACCGGACAAGCACATGACGACCCATCAGGTTTGGTAAGAAGTGTTGTAGAGCTAAGTACACTGCCTTCAACTCCAGTGCTGCGTTCCAGTCCAATATTTTCACACCCTTCACTTGCTAACTTCCCTCTGTCTCATTCACTCGGATGTACGTCATGCTTACGTTGCATGAGTGCCCACTACTGGCGGAAACTGCAATGGGCTGAACGTCCTAAGCCCTTGATCCCTTGGGATCAGCTATGGAGTTGATTTATTATTAAAACATTTTTTGCCCTTTAAGGATTTGTTTAATGCAGCATCCTAATGTATATAGATGTGTTTGGGTTGTTTTAAATAAACAAATAATATATCAAAGAGTTGTTTGTGGTGGTGGTGATTAGACAAGATCTGCTGTGACGTCACAATCGTGTTGAATTGTGGTATATGGAGCTGCCAGAAGTGCACATATGAAGTAGACTCGCTCCCTCGGTCAAAATCGAGGGAGCGAGGGTCTGTCCATATAAACTTCCCTCGTCCACTTCACGAAGTGGAGCACACTTCAAAATGGCGGCAGGGATTCCCCCGAGGGGAAGTGCTTAGGGAAGTTCGCAAGTGCGTGTCTAAACGTGGACTGGAACACAGCACATGGACTTTGATATGTTCTAAGGCCTTCCTGGGTGACCAGTGACCACCAATTCCCCTCTGGTTCCACATTGCCCACCATCCTGTTAGTGAAGCATCAGTAGTGATCACTTCCTGATGAGAGGACACCAACCCTAGTGGCACTCCAGCTCTCAGAAATGTTACTCAGACATTGATTAGCTTGCTCAGGTGTGTTTAATTAGGGTTGGCGCTAAACTCTGCAGGACGGCACTCCAGGATCGACGTTGCCTATCCCTGCACTACTGCCTCTGGCGGTCAGTAGAGATGAAACAGAACCAGAATAGCACTCAGAATTGCAGAAAGACAACAAACTAGATTTTGAAATGAGAGACTGAACAAACCAGGCTTATATAGGGTGAGTAAACAAGGTAATGAGCAGCAGCTGAATGCAATCACACATGAGTCCGGGCAAAGGATTATGGGAAATGCAGTTCTTGATTGAATGACAATGGTCCAGGGAGGAGTGCCCTCTATTGGATATCAATGGATTATTCATTGCATTATTATCACACAAAAAAACAACTGACTCTAAGCACAACAATGCATGCAATCTGCTTACAATATCTTCAACTAATTTTTACTAATATTTGAATAAAGGATGAAGATGTCAATTTTCCTGAGCCGGACATAACTTCTGGCGACTATTGTGCTTCGTGAATAAAATCAATCTCCTGTCACTGTTTTTCATGAGATCAGTCTGCATAAACAAACATGTACATTTAATTCCTGCTTTGAAACCACTGAGAACACCCTAGAAACTCCATAGCAATGTGCTAAAACAGTTTGCATGTCAGATGCGTTTTCAAATGCTTGCTGTTATTCTGCAATGACGTCATGAATGCAAATATTAGATGATCCTTGTGGGTAATAGGCTTAATATTCATGATATTTGCCCTTTCCACAAACCATAAATAGCAAAGTAGCACTCGACTAATTAAAACTCATGTGAGCTTCATTCTTCCCACAGTCCAGAACCGGTTTTTCAGCTCAAGGTAGGCCAAAACAGGTTTAAGTGTAATTTGAATTAGAAATTAGGGGGGTTTTGTTTATGAGATAAGCTCCCGGAAAATGTAAACCTCAGTTATCATTAGTTATTTCTATCATCTGCTTGGACTAGATACAATATGTGCACTTTTTAACCACTGTCCTGTTTTCTCTCTCAGAAATGAACTCAACGATCTGGATTGTGGATAGTTATGAAGAAGCTCTTGCCAAAAACTTTGTGATTGTTAGTCTTGGTTTTATCATTAATTTCATCAACGGAATGTTAGTAGTGACCTTTTTTTCTAATCTAATGTTTACAAGAGACTCCAGATACATTTTATACATTCACCTGGTAATCAATGACATGCTCATGATATGTATATCAGTAACTTTATATGTGTTGACCTACGCTTTACCATTTGTTAATGTTTCGTGGTGTTGCACATTGATTGCTCTTGGTTCAACCACCTTTATGATCACTCCTTTGAATCTGGCTGGTATGGCCATAGAACGGTTCATTGCTATCTGTAAACCACTGCATCACTCTCAGATTTGCACTCCACAAAGAACCTACATCTTTATATGCTTGCTATGGGTTTTAGGAGCTATACCTTCTATGGCAGATATCATTATTTTATTTTCAATCCAGCCCATATCTTTCTTCAGGTCTGTTGTACTTTGCTACCCATTCAATTTGTTTACTTCCAAAGCCCACAAGGACAACACCACTGTATCACAAATCATCTATATGTCTTTGGTGTGGATAATTCTCATATTTACTTATTGCAGAGTCATGTTCACTGCTAGAAAGGCGGCTTCAAAGGGTTCAGCAAATAAGGCTCAGAGTACGATATTGTTGCATGGTGTCCAGTTACTTTTTTGTATGCTTTCCTATGTCACCCCTTTTATGTACTTATTTATTAATGCTTTTTTCCCTGTACACAGAACTAAGATCACTTTCTGTATTTATCTGCTCACAAATATTATGCCTAGAATACTGAGCCCATTGATTTATGGGGTCCGAGACCAGAAGTTTATGAAACAAATGAAGGAATACTTTACATGCAGAGTTTTTATTGTAAAAATTGTGCCATCAAAATTCTGATTATATATAGGCCCTATGGGCATGATCGATTAGTCAACTAAAAGAGACTGTTGCTGCAGCTAGTCGACATTGGAAATAGTCATTAACATTTTTCTTGTTGCACATTTTGTTTTGAAGAGTGTATATCTGGAGTGGAAATCAAAATAATTTCATTTTACCTCAGACTTTGCGTTTATTTCCTTGTCACTCGCGGGTTGACTAACGTTAATAAAGTGAACGCTTAAGTTGAATGAATGATCATACTGCGAGTCGAGACAAGCACATGCAGCACATGGGACCTGTTTTTTTTATGATTTATGAATTATTTAGGGTATTTCAACTAGTCAGCTACAAAAAAAAAATCCAAACATTAGGGAAATAAGTTGTGGCCTAATACAGGCCTAATACATTGTGTCTGATACATTACATATTGTTGAATGCAATGACTTTTAAGTGTGTGGCTTAAAAGTGCAATTGGTCCTACATTTTGAGGGGCCTAGATATGTATCCAAAAAAGATTTTTACTTTGTCTCATGTTGCATGTTGCATGAAACAACATGTTCCTCTTTAACAATCTGTTTATCCCTTTTATAATAGGTTAAATATTACCAGATAAATTAATTTAAAGCAGAGATCAAGATAGTATTGTTCTACATCTGAATTAATTATCCTACACAAAGCATGCCTGTATAAATCAAATCGATGTGTAGGTCTATATCTGTAAAATATTGGACGTTGCTTTATTGAGCCAGGCCATAAAGTAGCCTACTGCAGACTCTATATCACTGTTAGAGGCCTAATCTTGAGAAAGCTTCAAATGTTATAAAAACACATTATTCATATAAATTAATAAATATACCCTACTGCCCGACATACTGATTGAATATATATATTTTTTTAATCACAAACGATTGTGAATGGTCCATCCAGGTAAGCGCTGACTGAAACTGAACACGTGACAGGGAACGTCGGCATCGCTTTGGATGATATTTTATACCTGATAAATGGCAGAGTGAAACTTTATCTACGAAAATTCGGAATATTACTTAGAATCGTCTTGACCAATTTGAGATAAATGCCAGGTCGCTTAGCCAGCCCTGTCACTTGTTTCTTGTGCATTCTTCCATTCTAGCCACATATTCAGTTATTTCAATGGATTAGCAGCGCCGTCGTGTGGTTATTCTGAGGTAGATATGTTATGTTGACCTCACCCGAGGAATCTCATTCTCATCATCTAGTGACAGGAGCTTTCGAAGATACAATAAACAATTAATAATTCTCTTTTTAATAACTCAATATGGATGAATGTGCGCGACAGGCCAAGTTTCACAATGTCAGGAACACAACAAAAAGAGAAACGAAAGTGAAAGCCATTACTCTGAATCATATTAGGCGACTTTCTGTTTTGACAGAGGAAGCAAACGGCAAACTCCGCTGAAAGGTAAATTATTGAAAATGTTCCTTACTCGTTACAATAGCTCGTTATAGAATTATTCAGTTGTCATATTTATGAGTTCGTCACTGGTCACATTGCTGTTTGCTAATTTATCCTTGAAACTGTCAATGCATTGTTTACACCCAGTGTTTAACATTTATTTTTACAACATATTGGACACGCACCATAATAATACTAAGTTTTAGAATGTAATATGCATGGTACATGAATATGGAACTCAATTAGTAGCTACCATGGTATCTGACACATTACTTCCTTGTAAATATAGTAGCCTACCACTGATAATGATTTGTCATTCTTACAGAAAAATGGCTCAGGCTGATATTGACGAGGGATTATATTCTCGACAGCTGTAAGTGCATTGTAAAATATTCTTACGTGATTCCTTATCTTGGTTTCCCCATATTGATTTATTGATTTTTTTGTGTGTTTTTTTACTTTATCGTTGGAAGTTTCAGTTTACTTTAGTAATCATACTGAAATACTAAATGAAGGGTTCTTGAAACTGAATGCTTGTATTATACTTCCAGTGAAAAAAAAAAGTGCATTGTACTTCTTACAATTTCATTTAGACATTAAAGATTTATATTTTTGCAGATCCCTCGGATTTCAGAAATTTGTTTAATGGAATGGACACCTAATGTATCAGCTGTAATGTTGTCTAAATCGTTTTTTTGAGGTCAGGTTACTTAGTTAGTTTGAGGAATTCCAGTTCTGTATTTTCGGTTGCTTTATGAAAAGTTACACCTATTCCAACTAGAAGGGGGGGGGGGGGGGGGGGGGGGGGCGGGGGGGGGGGGGGGGGGGGGGGTTGGGTTGTATTCCTATAAGCAGCTGTGTCTTGTTAATAAAAAAGAAACATTTTCTCCAATTCTAAGTTGCTTACTTTCATGTGAAAAAAATCTCATACATTATTTAAATGTGCAAAATATACACATTGTTGCAGTATTTGTTATATTTAATTTATGCTTATTTTAATTTAGATTAAAAACCCTATAAACATATATATGTATTTACTCTGTTACACAAAATAAGTTCATTTTAAATGGCAACCTCAAATGTTTTAAATAATAAATCAGCATGTAAGGAAATTTCACTTTATCTCACAACAGGTATGTGATTGACCATGATGCAATGCGTCGCATGGGAAAGGCTGATATCCTCATTGCTGGAATGCGAGGTCTTGGCGTGGAAATTGCCAAGAATGTGATTCTGGCTGGAGTTCGATCAGTCACCGTTCAGGATGAGGGTGTGGTGGAGTGGAGAGATCTGTCTTCTCAGGTAATGACCTTTTAATGCAATTAAATGAAAAGTTCATCCAAAAACTAAGTAGTCTGACAAACCATCAAAGAAGACGCTTCAAAGATGCTCAGAGATGCTGTTTTTTTATGCAATGAAAATGAACGGTGATGTGTGCATTCAGACATGGTCCCTCAAGAACCATTTTGCCAAATGTAATGTAAACGTTGTCAAACGTTATTTGTTTTTGCGTGTCGTGTGACCAATAACCGTGTGATGCATTTGTGATGCATTCGCAATTAAATGCAACTGCAAATGAGATTTGAGAGCTTAGTGCAGCGGTTGATTCATTTTTATTTCCTACAAAAGAGCCACTCCCCTTTTGTGTTCCATGGAAAAAAGCTAGTCATATTTGCAAATATGCCATTCATTCATCCATCTTCTTCCGCTTATCTGGGGCCGGGTCGCGGGGGCAGTAGTCTAAGCAGAGATGCCCAGACTTTCCTCTCCCTAGACACTTTGCAATTTGCACATATGTAAATGCTTAATTTAGTTGTTATTGTAAGACCTTTACAAAGGATAAATTATATAATCTCTTTTGTCTTCAGTTTTACCTAAAAGATGCTGATCTGGGTCAGAACAGGGCCTTGTGTTCTGAGAAGCAGCTCTCTAGTCTGAACGTCTACGTTCGAGTGTCTGCGTGGACTAACAAACTCAACGAGGACTTCCTCAGCAAGTTCCAGGTGAGTTATGATCCTGTCTCATATGTCCATGCAATAATAATAATAATAATAATAATAATTGACTTTGAACCTATTTCTCATTTTGTCTTATTTTATGTGTTTATTACAATAGGTAGTGGTGCTCACAAATTCACCTTTAGAAGAGCAGCTACGTGTGGGAGCGTTTTGTCACTCAAACAATATAAAGTTTATTGTGGCTGACACCAGAGGGCTTTGTGGGTAGGCTGGATCCCGTTATTAAATAAAATATGTCAAAATGGTTAAAATAGTGCTTAATCATATTCTGATTTCTGTGTTTGGTTTGCAGGCAGTTGTTCTGTGACTTTGGCGAATCGTTTGAGGTCAGAGACACAAATGGAGAAACTCCAGTCTCAGCCATGATTGCTCATATCAGCAAGGTGACACGTGACTAAAATCACATTTTCACTTTCAGTTTGGTCCTCTTAAAAGGATACTCACACTCACGTTCCAAATCTATAATACTTTCATTTATCTTCGAAATACAAATAAAGTCATCTTTAATGCAATCTGAGAGATTTCTGTCCCTCCAATGAAAGCAAAATTTTGACAGAAGGGACAGAAATTTAATTAAAAATATCTTCACATGTTTCAAAGATGAACAAATTCTTATGGATTTGTAAGACATGACAGCGAGAAATTTATGGCAGATTTTCACTTTTTCATTTTCAAAACAAGTTGACCAAAATTTATTATTTTTTATTTAATTATTATTATTACAATTGACCTGTCAATAATTCTTTTTTTTCTTCCTTTTTACTATCCTTTAATTAATTAATTTGAGCTTTAAAATGTAACATTTTCCATCATAGGAGAATCCAGGCATAGTGACATGCACAGATGAAGAGAGGCATGAGTTCACTGATGGCATGTTTGTGACGTTTTCTGAGGTTCAAGGCATGACCGAACTCAACAGTTGTGGTCCCATTGAGATCAAAGTGAGGGGTAGGTGCTATGTGAAATATGGAAAATGTCTAGAGCTGAGAATGGAAATGGTGGATAGCATGCAGTTCATTTAATTACAAAGATATATGTCAATGTTTTTAGACAGCTACTCCTTCACTATTTGTGACACTTCAAACTTTTCCGAGTATGTGAAGGGTGGAGTTGCAACTGAAGTGAAACAGCCTGAAATCCTCAACTTTGTAAGTGTAACCTGCTATTGATTTATTCCATATTTAAGATGCTGTTGTCATGATGTACAGTTAGTATGCTTTTGAAACCTGGAAGTGTGTGGTGTCAACGTACAGCATTATAGCAAGGCAACTTCCTCAGGTAATGTTTAAATGCTTGCAGAAACCTCTGGATGTGGCTCTGGATGAAGCGCTCAGCGATCCTGAGCTTGTGGAGATGACAGACTATGGCAAGAGACAAAGACACCTGTCTCTGCACCTGGCCTTCCAGGCCCTGCATAAATTCACTCAGAAATACAACCGGACACCCCATCCTAGATCTCAGGTCAGTCATACCATGACACCTTTATCCTGGAAATGTGTTTTGAAGTACACACATTGTATCAAAATTTTCCATATTGAGACAAAGTATTGTAGGTTTAAGAAAGGTAATATTACTGTTCCACTCTGGAAAAACGGACTCTTTGATAATTATTGCCATATTTCAATCTTCAACAATTAAATGAAAAAAAAAAGTATTATTATACGATTCTTTTTTTTTATTTGCATGTGCAAATACTTGACAATTCAATTGCAATTATGTAAATGCAATGCATTAAGAAATCAAAAATGTTTTACTAGGTGATTTGATTACTTTACTAATCACTATGATTCATAACTATTTTCAAAGAACAATTTACATCATTATGAAATATTAACAAAAACATTTTTACTACTAAAAATAGGCCAGTAATTGTATTTTGAAATAATAAGCACCTAAAACTACAGTATATTATAATAGTAATGCAATCCATTGATCTGCATCATCACGTTTTTACACCCTTTAGGCTTGGTTTCACAGACAGGGTTTAGGTTAAGCCAGGATTAGGCCTTAGTTCAATTAGGACATTTAAGTGGCTTTTATAAATGTGCTTTAGAAAAAAAACAGTACTGGTGTGCATCTAGAGACAAAACAATGTCACTGACATATTTTAAGATGTCAGTGCATGTTGCTTTAAGTTAAAACAGCTCAAGCATGCATTTTAGTCTGGGACTAGATTTAAGCCTTGTCTGTGAAACTGGGGGTTAATGTAATGGTTCAGTAGCCAGACTACAGTTCATCTCTGTGTTTTGCTGCCCTCTGTAGGCTGATGCTGAAGTGCTGGTTACTATCACAAAAGAGCTTTGTACAGATGCAAAGTTTAAAGAGCTTGATGAAGATGCTGTAAGGGATTTATCTCTGGTTGCCAGCGGTGACCTGGCACCTGTCAATGCCTTCATTGGAGGGCTGGCTGCTCAGGAGGTGGTGAAGGTGAGTTTGATCATTTATCTTTACCCGACATTGATGGAATTTTCCATAATTTATGACACAACACTTCCCCGTCATTGATAGAATTTTTCTGCAATCCATGTTTTCACTGTTATACAGTAGGCGGCGCTATTAGTCATCTTCTGAAAGAGTACAGAATATCAAGATCAAAACACAGGCTAAGAAGCAGAAACAAGTGATAAACGCATTTTTAATGCACATTTCTAATTTCACTTTCCCCAGCTTTTTGTTCAAAATGTAGCTTTTTTTAATGAAATTTCACCACATTCAAGTGTTGATTAAAAATAATGCATTAAGGAAGCTATAATAGCATGTTTTTGATTAAAAGCAGAGGCTCTGTTCTTTCTTTTTATATATTGCATGTTCAGATATTCATACAACAAAATAATCTGGTGGTGCCATGAAAGTTTTGTGAAAATGATCAAAAATGCTAAGAGTGGCTAGCAACTTTTTTGAAAAATCACTGGCGGGGAAAGTGTTTATGCTAATTTACACCAGGATCACCAGTTGATGGACACATAATTTGAGTTTGTGAACATGGTCTATCTATATAAGCTATCTTTGAAATCTTTCAGGCGTGCAGTGGTAAATTCACTCCTCTCAGGCAGTGGCTGTATTTCGATGCCCTGGAATGCCTGCCTCTAAAGGAGGATGGAGTTGTCCTTACTGAAGATGCCTGTGCTCCTGTAAGCAGCAAGCAAGCTCATTCGCAGTATTTAGAAAATACAAAAGTCTCATTTCGGATTGTTTCTGAAGAACATACTCACTTACTTCTGATAAAGTGATCTTTATCCTCTGTGCTGCAGAGAGACAGCCGATATGATGGGCAGATTGCTGTGTTTGGATCTGATTTTCAAGACAAGCTGAAGAAACAGAACTATTTTCTGGTGAGTGTGTTTCTCCTGCTTCACCAGCAGAGGAGGTCATTACCCTTTTTGTGTTTCAGTAAACCCTGTTGGACGACTGTCAGTTATTGTTGATCTGTTATGCAGGGCAGTGAGCAGATCAGTGAGTCAGTGGTGCAGAATGCACAGGAAATATTTGATGTGTCGTGTGATATTTCCTGTTGAGCACTAAGGATATGTTGGTCAGAGTTTCCTCTGTGAATCAACCTAATATTCCAGATTTTTTTCAGGGGATAATTTTTTTTTTTTATTACTTTGGTGTCTCTGAATGTTACTAAAACCTGGACTTCTTTATTTTAGCACATAGTTTGTTTATGTAAGTTTTATGCTAATAAAGTAGTAATAAAGTAGTATTTTTGCTTTTAGCATACGCTACTGTTCAAAAGTTTGGGGTCTGTAAATACTTTTATTCAGCAAGAATATATTAAATTGATCAAAAGGGACTATAAAGACATTTATAATGTTACAAAAGATTTTTATTTCAAATAAATGTTGTACTTTTGAACGTTCTATTCATCAAAGAATCCTAAAAAAAACTATAACAACCATTTTAACATTGGGTTAATTGATAATAAGAATAATTTCTTGAGCAGCAAATCAGCATATTATAATGATTTCTGAATAATCATGTGACTGAAGACTGTAGTAATAATGCTGAAAGCCATCACAGGATTAAATTGCATTTTAAATATATTCAAATAGAAAACATTTATTTTAAAATGTCATAGTATTACTGTTTTTATGGTATGTTTGATCAAATAAATGCAGCTCTGGTGGTGAGCATAAGAAACTTATTTTAAAATAAAACATTCAAAAATCTTTTTTATGCGACCCTAAACTTTTGAACGGTTGTGTACATTTATGCTATAAAGTACATCACATGTAAACATAGTCCTTCCATATTTAACCTCTCCTTAAGTCCTGCTCCATCTCTCAGTCTTGGAGATTATTAATCAATATTATTCATCAATTCTCATCTAATGTCTATGTGATCAGGTTGGAGCTGGAGCAATTGGTTGTGAGCTGCTGAAGAACTTTGCTCTGATTGGTCTGGGTGCGGGAGATGGTGGAAAAATTACAGTGACTGACATGGACTCTATTGAGCGATCAAATCTGAATCGACAGTTTCTGTTCCGCTCTCAGGACATCGGGGTAAGAAGAGTTGGCACAGAATAGCTACACTGTTGATTTGAACTTCAGAAAATGGTTTTAGTACAATATCAATGACCGTAATCTAAAACAGGTCCATCTCTGAAATATGATTGATTGAGTCATGTCCACTTCACGTGCCTTAACTGTTGTGAAATCACTGTAATGCATTTACATTTATTCTTTTTATCTTTCTCAGAGGCTGAAGTCCGAGGTGGCGGCGGAGTCTGTTAAAGAGATGAACCCTTACATGAACATCATCTCTCACCAGAACCGTGTGTGTGCAGAGACAGAGGAGGTCTACACATATTCGTTCTACAGTCACCTTGATGGCGTAGCAGCTGCGCTGGATAATGTGGATGCACGTGAGTGCTGACTTTGCTAGTCCCATGATACACCATCAGTGTTTATCAGCCAGAAGTTTGTGTTTCCTTACACCTCATTCAAAATGAGAACGTAATATTGAGGCTACATGTCTAACACTTTACTTTCCCTGTCCATTAGGAGTCTATCTTGACCAGTGCTGTGTGCGAAACAAAAAGCCCATGCTGGAGGGAGGAACTCTAGGTAGTAAAGGCCACACTTTGGTGGTAGTACCACATCTGACGGAATCGTATGGACCCTCCACATCTGGAGGACAGAAAGCCATTCCCATCTGCACCCTCAAGAACTTCCCGCACCGTATAGAGCACACACTACAGGTAAGAAGCCATTTGTAATGGTGGACAGTTTATTTTATCATATTTTCTGTTTAACAGATTTACAGGTTGTTGTATTGACAAATATAGCAGCCGTTTAAGCAGCAAATTATCATTTCTCTCATTTTGCTTTCACAAACACTTCTGTTTGTTCCATTTTTAGGAGTTAAACTGTCCTGTGTTACTCCAAATATTGATTAAAAAATATTCTGAAAATGATTCCAACGATATTGTTCCTCTTTGTTGTTATCGTTATAGTTGTGGTGTGGACCTGAATGGTTATTAAAGCTTTATTTTTATATTTATAGTTATCGTCCTTGGTGAGAATGGCCCTTAACTTAAGTGGAAATATCCAGGCATAATATATAAAACAAACAAATAAATACATAAAAGAAATTTAAAAAACATTATGTAATATATCCTTTTATGGATCTTTTATGGCTTTTATGATCAAAATATTTCTGAATATTTGCAAATACACATAGTGACCATTTTAATGCAAAAATGAGGCTGTGTGTGTGAATCACAAATTATTTTTTATCATTTTCAGTGGGCCAGAGACCAGTTTGAAGGGCTTTTCAAGCAAACGGCAGAGAATGTGAACCACTTTCTCAGGTAGAGATAAATACATTTTAACTAGTCAATAGTCTAGAAGAGAAAAAAAATATCAAATGTGTGCAGGAAACATAAGCCCCTTTCACACAGCGCTTTGAACCCGGCAAATTGCCGGCAAATTGCCAGAGTGCCTTCTGTGTGAACGTAAACACGACCCGGGATTGATGCCGGGATCGATGCCGGGTTGGGGACCTAGTAACATTGCCGTGTTCAGACCCGGAACGCGCGCTGTGTGAACAAAAGCCAGAACCAATGCCGTATAAGTGGTGTGTCGTAGTGATGATTTACGAGCCTTTGCAATGATGTTATCGTGCGACTCAGTTACTCTAGAAGAAAGTTTGTGTTCGTCATCGATACAAGAAAGAACGAAAAAATGTCTGCAAACTGGACTGAAGTAGAGACCCGTCACATCCAACGTCACGCGTCTTTCCGGAACATACACGGGTTGTGTGTGAACGCGCTCTCTGATTCCGGCAAATCACTGGCAGTGTGAATGAAGCAAAATCAAACGAACCCGGGTCAAATCCCGGGTCACTTTAGCCGTGTATTTTCCGGAATCTCTGTGTGAAAGGGGCTTAGGGTGAAGAGGCACAACTGTTATCAGCAGATGCAGATATTGTGTCAGAGATTCTGTTCAACATTGTACTCCTTAAATGTGACCCAATCCTCAGCTATTCATTATTAGTGCAACCCTTGGCTGCTCCCTGGCTTCCTGCCACAAGTGTCAACTGTAGTCAGATCTCTTTTCCATCTGAAACGAAGTGAAGGATGTTTATAAAAAGGCGAGTGTGCAGGAAGTTGAGGTGCTGTGTGCTGCAGACAGATACCGCAAAGGGAAGGCAGCAGCATAACTGCCTCAATCTCAACTACCTCCTGTGTGCTGTCAGCAAAGGAGGGACCCCACCCAACTCAACAGCTTTTTTGTTATTGTAGTATCATTAATACACTATTACAGTTGTTTATTCATATTTTGAATTTGTTTGTACTGTTGTATTTTTCATTTTAGGTCAAATTTGGGTAATTCTGCTGTATGTTTTTGACACTTTTATTAATATTTTTAAAAAAGTTCTATATGATTTTTATCGAATTTATTTTTTTGAGTAATGAAATGTTTTGAATGGCTTTGGGGCCATATAAAGTTTAGCCTAAACGATTGATGTTGAAAAAATTAAAACAAAAAAGCTACTGATACTGCATAGCATACTGATAGATCTACACCGTTTTTCCATCTTTGTCTGCAGTGACCCAACCTTTGTAGATCGCACAGTCGCCCGTGGGGATGTGGAGGCTGTGGAAATGCTGGAGGGCGTCTATAGGTGTCTGAGCGAGGAATGGCCTCAGAACTGGGCTGACTGTATCAGCTGGGCCCGCAAACAGTGGGAAACGCTTTACAACCATCACATTAGACAACTACTGCACTGCTTTCCCCCTGACCAGGTAACATAGACAGCCAAATATACAAGGACGTGTCATAGTGGCTAAAGCTTATGGTTCCTAGGCTGTAATGCAATATATATATATATATATATATATATATATATATATATATATATATATATATATATATATATATATATGTATGTATACTATCACATGGGAGAATGGGGGGGAAATGTGCTAAATTGATATAAAAAATTGGGTCATTCTTAATAGTTCTATAAAAAAAAAATTATTTTACCAAATTATTATTCAAATTAAATTCTTTCTTTTTTATACATTTTTTTGGGATGAAATAAAAACCAAATGGTTGTGTCATGTTTTGTGAGATTCTCCCCAAAACTGTACAGTAAAACGCTTTGAAAGTATAAAAAAAGACCTACTAAAATGACTACGTACTAGTCTTATCAATATATGCATTAGACATTTTGATTATGAGTATGTTAAAAAAGTGAGTAGGCATTAGTTTTTGGATCACAAGAGTGATTGAATGTGTTAGGTTCACTTTGACCAGCAGTACCAGCAGGTGGCGCTGTTGTCTATAACAACAGTGGGCTCGGACCATGATTAGAGAGATGGCATGACAAAGTCACAATACCTTTAATAAATATTTATGAAATCCTTCACATCAAAATCAATCATTCATGTCATTATCTGAGGACTTATTATAAATCCAAAAGTCTTCATTATGTGAATTGCAGCATATTACAATAATTTCTTTATAATTATATGAGATTCTTATTCAGTGAAAAATATCATTTCTACCAATCATTTCTACTAGGAGTTTGTGCGTATATGGTTGTGTAACAGTATGGAGGTGGAGAGGTCTAATCCATAGCATCAGTGCCTGCACACAGAGATAAACATTCATTCAGAGGAGGGGTGATATGGGCAAGAAAACAGAGTTTTGAAACTCTGAAATGTCCTTTATCTTGCATGTCCAGATATAACAGTTGCAAACCCTGAAGTCGCAGATGTGTAGACCACAGTTTAGTTTCAAGGGTTTGTGCATGAATTTACTGAACAAGAATCAATCATGAAGTTCTCCTGAGGTTTGGATGAGCTTGGCATAAAAATTTCTCATTGTCAAGTCTTTCCTGCTGAAAAAAGAGGTATAAGCATTATACCTGAGGTATAAGCATTGGAAAAAAGAGGTATAAGCATTGGAAAGATCAACACAAACAATTCTTTCTGTTAAACTAGTGAAATAAGCTTTGTGTTACTGCTCTGTTGGTCTCCCTTTGTTCTTTTCAACAGTCTCTTCTGTTTTTTGTTAAAACACAAATTGTATTGAACACACACACACTTACACATGATAAACTCATTACTCTGTCTCTCTAAGCAAAAGGCTTGGAGACATGGGCTTTATGGTGACCAATCACGTCCACTTCACATCACCATGTGACTGGTGTGGCTGCAGGGCTTCCATTTGGTTCACAACACATGTAGACGTTTTCCATTCTTGTTTTCTGGAGCTGACTATATTGCGCTTTTAACAATATTTTTATATATTTAAATGAACAACATTAAGTAAATCAATGTATATACAAATATTTTTTAAATGAAAAATAGACAAGCATTTAATCATAATTATAATAAAAAAGTAAATAAATAAAAATAGAATTATTTAAAAAGTATATATAAAGTATTTTAAACTGTAATTAATTGATCCTACATAAACGTAATATTTTTTTTAGATATAATAATAATAGAACTATATCTTTAACAGTATCTTTTATATATTAAATGAACAACAATACATAATGCTTATACCTCTTTTTAAAAAATAGACAAACATCTAATAATACAGATAATAAAAATATTATTAATATTAAATAATATTAAAATTATATATATATATATATATATATATAAAATTGTACATGTATAATAAATATACATGTATATACATTTACATGTATAATAAACAATGAAATAAATAATATATTTAAAAACATTAAAAGAAAATGTAAACACTTTTCAAAAACACTTTTTCTCCTCTCCTTCCCCCTCCGGTCCTCACTAGGTAACAAGCTCTGGACTTCCGTTCTGGATGGGCGCAAAGAGATGTCCACATCCTTTGACCTTTGACACAAACAATGTAAGTTTTTACTGAGTAAATTCCCATACACAGTCTCTGGAATCTCCCATCATCCCCTGCAGACAGGAATGCCTAACTTTACGACTCACGGTTTTTCTCCTGGTGTGAATTATCTGATATTGATCACCTGAGATTAACAAAGCAAAGTGAAAACATGTTAAACCCCCGAGCCCTCACACAGAGACACACTCACACAGGTAAACACAGAGGCACATTAGCAAACAGGTCATGCTTTTCACAGAAACCCTTTCAGACAAACTCCTACATATTTTAATTAGGCTAGATATGCAAATGGTTCCGCTCTACAACCATTATTCAATTTTATGGCCCATTGTTTCCATTGTCTTGGTTCTTTATAAATGTTATCATCATTTGGTAAGATTTGTTTTCCCCTAAACTAAGGAATTCTCTTTTCACAGTCAATTTGAATTCTATATAACCCATTTTGGGAAGTGTTGTTTTTTCAATGCACACACTTTCCTCTCATCATTTCCTGTTAACCACTGCAGTTCTGTTTCTCTGCATGTGTGTTTGTGATTCATGGCATGTTTTCCACCCTTCAGCCCAAAATCAAACACAAACACGCAGTTTCACTTTAGTTTTGCCAGCTTTAATAAAAGTATTTTGATTTGAGATGATTACCTTTTTCTCTTGTTTTATAGACCACCCATATGGACTTCATTGTGGCAGCGGCCAATTTATACGGCCAGATCTATGGGATTACAGGCTCAAAAAATCGTGCTGACATTCAGAGCGTTCTGCAGGGAGTAAAAGTCCCCGAGTTCACCCCTAAATCTAGTGTAAAGATAGCAGAGAACGACCAGCAGCTGAAAGAGGAAAATGAGGAGAGGAAAGAGGAAGGTGAGATGTTAGGCTTAATATGAAATTATACAGTATAATACATTTAAATAAGTCTGGAAAGAACTCTCTTTTAATATCCCTCACTGCATCGCTTAGATAAAGTCAAGCTGGAGATGTTAAAGGAGAAGCTGTCCAAACTCCAGCTGACGAACCAAAACTTCCGGATGCATCCACAAGAGTTTGAGAAGGTACCCATGTTTGTCAAGTCAATATCTATTTGAATAGCATTTTCACAATACATGTTGTTTTGTGATGCACGCCTTGATGAAACTAAATACCTTGTATCATTTGTATAAAGCACAGAATGACAAAGATAACAGACCATTACAATAATAGTAAATAAAACATAATAAGAAAATAGTTCCTTAGTATTTAACTTAGTATACTAAGTGTGTGTGTGTGTGTGTGTGTGTGTGTGTGTGTGTGTGTGTGTGTGTGTGTGTGTGTGTGTGTGTGTGTGTGTGTGTGTGTGTGTGTGTGTGTGTGTGTGATTTGACATCATAACTTTACATTCTTTTACATTTGTCAAAACTTTCTGTTTATTTTCTGGCTTTCAGAATCAAAAAAATAACTTTTGGATTCCTCTGTGTTATTTAAAAACATTTTTTTTTATGTTTTTTTTTTTTTTTGTCATTTTGTTCATAGAACAAAGTAGCTTAGACATTCTGCAAAACATCTTTGTTTTACTTTACACTTAAAAGAAAACAATATGGGTTTGGAATGACATAAGGAAGAGACAATTATGACAGTTTTATTTTTGTGTGAATTATTCCTTTAGTGGCTTTAAACATAAAATGAGTCTAAAAGTTAGCATGTTAACTTTGGCATTCCCAGTAAACACACACATTTGGTGTGTGCACTGGGCCTGTCAGACTTGTTGGCGTCCACTCTCAGGTAGGAGGTCTCAGTGGACCACAAAATTGGCCCTGAAACATCCAACCCCGACTGCAGTTTCCATCGACCCTTAACCAGCTCCGTCCATAACAGACGAGAGAAAACAGTCATCCTTTCTGTTGAGACAGATCTTCTTCATAGTACCTCAACGCTGTGACATACTTCTCAAATAGAGGGTGTCCAACGGACAGACAGGTCTTATGAAAAGCGTTGGATGCATGCTGGTTTAGTCAGTGTCCGCTTTGTCGTTTGTCGTGACTGCATGACACATGGGCGTCCTGGGCTTCCACACACACATACAGTACATAGACTGAATGGGCAGCAGTGTCCGAACTACATCTCAGTTGTGTGTTCTGTTAGGAAGAGGATTAGTCTCAGTCTATGTGTTTCTCTGTATGTATCTGTCTTTGATTTTCACAATCTCTTCAGTCTTTAAATCACTCCTGGACTATCTATTCTCCATTTCTCTTTCTCTGGCTGCTTCTAGTCTTGCTTTCTTTGAAGATTAAGCGTCCTGGTATCTGTTTGGAAAAATGTTCATATGGCAACAGTTAGACAAAGGTTTCTGTATACTGCAGGTCCAAAAGTCTAAAACCACATAGAAAATCTGGGATTCAAATAAAGTTTTAGGATTTTAAAACAAACAAAATATATGATGAAGAAGAAATATTTAATATTCTGCTCTCTTTTCTAGGTCACTAATCAAATGTAAGTGAATGAGTGACATCATTTGACTCTTTGAACCAATGGTCAGGTTTTTTTTTTTTTTTTGCTTACACTAAAGCTCAAGACAGTGTTTTAATATCATGGATATACTGTTTTTGTTTATTGAATTATATTTTATTTTTTTATGTTTCCTGTTATAAAAATTGAATAAAATTATAAAAATGTCTCTTTTGTCCCTTAGACCTTTGGGCCCCAGTGTTTGTATCGTATGTCCGTATGCATGTGCAAGTGTGTGCTCGCACTTTTAGCAATGACACATTCTTTGCCAGATTTTTCCAGTGGAATGTGTGTTTGGGGGATTCTGATGGCATCAGGTTGCCAAATTATATACTATGCTCAAACACCCCCGCAGTTACCCTCAACACACCCAATACTTGACAGGCTTTGTAGTGCTGCGGTGCCTGGGGCGTAAGCAGAGTGGCAAAACCTCAACACCAGGGTATCTTAGCATTCCTGCAATATCTAATATCACGCCAAATTTCTTGAGTTATGAATTATGCTTAATGGCTTTTTGGGGTTTTTATTTGCCTTATCTTTAAAAAAGATCACTACGTTTATAAGTATAAGATTTGCAGTTTACACCAGTTGAATCTGGAGCAATTATGGTCCTAAACAAAAAGAGGGGAAATTACATACGAATACAATAGGAGACTGGAAACTATCAATGTTTAAATATGACGCGGTATGATGTTACATCTTTATCTAGTACCTGTTGTACCAAAGTGCACAAACATACCTGTGGGCCAAACAATTTTGTTCCTGTTTTTAAATTCTTCTTATTTTTAATAGAAGACTAAAAGATAACATTCAGCATCACGTTTAAAACACAACAGGTCTTTTCCTCTTTGTGTTTGCCCTATGGTAACAAATGAACAGATGGTAAGTAGGTGTAGATTTGCTGATGGACAAATCAAACTGTGTTTTCCATCCTTGAAAGGAAATTAAAATCAACAGTAAATGATGCTCTTCTATAAATGTCCACACTGCACTGAAAAAATATATTTTTAATGAATATTTTTGTAATTTTTTTACTAAAAATGTCTAAACATCCCTAAAACAGTATTAAATATGAGAAAATATATATAAAATAAATATTAAGTAAATTTACCTAAAGCAAAATTGCAGATGATATTAAGACTTGTTTTAAGAGAATATTTATTGAAGAACATCTTTTAGAGTTTATTTTTCTTTACCCATTTGCAAATCTTGTTTTAAGCAGAACCATCTCTAAATTTAAAAACGAGGAAAAACAATTAGCAGTCTCCAATTATGATTCATGTGTACATAAAAAAAAACAAGATCGAATGCAAGAATGTCCCATTATTAGTGCTTGTAATAATGAAATTGTTTGTGCATTACCATATGCTCTTTTTTATTCTTGTGTTCCAGGATGATGATAGTAATTTCCACATGGATTATATAGTTGCAACATCCAACCTGAGGGCAGAGAACTATGATATACCAACAGCCGACCGCCACAAGGTGAATTTTTGTCTTTGTCAAACAACTCTGCGGTGCTTTTGTTTGCGAGACAAGGTCTAAAGTGATCAACATTCCCCTCTGGGCGTTTGTGTCCTCAGTTTCAGTACATATACAGAACACCCTGAGGAAAGACCTTTTCATTCAACCATAGATTCCATTCCATTTACTTGTACTACTTACCATTAATAGTTTGCATGACATTTTTGCACCCGTGTGAACATGTATTTGTAATTCACGAAGCATGTACCATGTGTATGTAGAAACGTGCATATTTATGTAAATAATATCCCAAACCTTTTTCTCATCTGCAGAGCAAGTTAATTGCTGGCCGCATCATTCCAGCAATCGCCACTACAACAGCTGCGATCGCCGGACTGATGTGTTTGGAGCTCTATAAGCTTGTCCAGGGTCACCGGAAAATCACGTCCTACCGCAACGCATATTTACACTTGGGCACCCAATACTTTGTCTTCTCACAGCCTTGTGCGGCCCCGACAATTACAGTAAGTGACAAAGCTACTCACTTATCACCATCTAACTGTTGTCCAAATGAGTGTGTATTGCTTTTTGTCCTAATTAAGTAACAAACAAGCACAGAGAGGTAGAAGTAGCTCTTAGCTGTTGAATACAGCGTATCATAATGGTTGTACAGCATGTGTATATTGACTATAGGTCTGTATTGGCCCTCCATCTCCAACATAATGGATTTAATTTTACCATGGTTGAGGATTAGCTAAAGCCTATATTAACTATAGTAAAATCACTGTAATGGTTTCATCTAGCTTATTGCTATTTTAAAACAGCAATATAATAAAATAACATTATGTGCTTTATTATTATTATTATTAAATAGCTGATAAAATATGAAATATTAAATATATAATAACATAAAAAAACATGAAATATGAATTAAAAAAAGAATCTAGTTCCTTTTTATAAAGTTAATAGTAATAATAATTTAGAGCTAGAATTATCTGTTTTATTATTACAATGTTTTTACATGCATCACTGTGTTTATGGTCTTTGTTTATTAAAACAATTTGTTCTCTAGACTGATATTTGAACAAAGACTAATATGTTGTTAGTTAGAGTAAGCGTGCTAGTTAAAAGACTTCTGTTCCCAATAATCACTCTTGTGCAGTGAATAAAAGGGAATGTTTCCTGTGGTTGAGTTCTGTTATGGGGGCTTGGGGTTATGGCTGGGGTGAAAGGGTACAGCATCAGTCTTCTGTCTGGGTCTAGATCACTGCAGGCTTTAGTTAACTTATTTTCATCCTCAGGGGCTTAAACCACTTAGTAACTGTACACTCACCCCCGCAGACCCCTCACCTGCCAACCTGGTGAGTTTGCTCAGTTTAGGGGACTTCCACTTTCAAAGGGAACACGTTCCAATTTAGAGTTTTTGGACAGACACATGCATGTATTAAAGCAGCAAACCCTCGAAAGTGTTGCATGCAAAATCTGGTGTTTGTGTTTGAGCTGGTGCGCTTATGGGTTTATAACTGTGATCAAGATCTTAGAGACAAAAACATAAGTGAATGGTTCAAGATTTGTGCAGAAAGACTTCAGATGAGGTAATGCAACCCCAGACATGGCCGTCCACACATGGGGGGAGTGTTGTTTCTGCCAACATGTGCAGGGTCAGAGTTGAGGGTAATTTTCACCCAAGGGGACAAGCGGTGAAATGATCTTTGAAACACACAAGCTCAGGTTACTTGTGTGATGTCACCATTTTCTGGAGTGCTCCTTTCTCAAAACACTCAGCAGAACCAATAATTTTTGGATTACAAGAACATGCAGTTGCCCTGAAAAGTATTTGGACACTAAAGCCCACATATGTATGAATGTCATTGCATTAAATATAACCTGACAAGTCAATTCGGCGATTTTTGGTGGATGATGTATGAAGTCAGTTCACCTCAAGTTCACACAGGTGTCCTATAGCAGAGGAACCACAGGTGTAGTTCTTCACTTTAACCAACAACATGTTCCACTAACTTTCACAACCACAAAGTGTCACAATGATTTTTCTCTTTATTTTGAAGAGTATGTCTATTGCTTTATCATTTAAAACCTAACCATTTTTGTGATGCAATACCATTCAAATTTTTGGGGTCGGTTGCGATTTTTAAGAAGTCTCTGCATTCATTTGATTAAAAAAAATATGGTAATAAAACAGTAATATTGTGAAATAATGTTAAAATTTGCCATAACTATTTGCATTAAATTATAATACATTTTTAAAATGCAATTTATTCCTGTGATGCAAAGCTGAATTTTCAGTATCATTACTCCAGTCTTCAGTGTCACATGATCCTTCAGAAATCATTCTAATATGATGATTTGCTGCTCAAGAAACATTAACTATTATTATTATTAATGTTGAAAACGGTTGTACTGATTAATATTTTTGTGGAAACTGCTACATTTTTACTGTCTTTACTATCACTTTTGGTCAATTTAATGCATCCTTGCTGAATAAACAATTAATAAAACGACAGCAACATTTGAATGGTAGTCTATATTTTGAGTGGTAGTCTTTATTTTGCTTAGCGTGGATGTGCTAACTTCCTTAATTTTAAGTGTGACATTTTTGGAACCACTGAGTTGGAAAATGTTGGTGTCTAGAAGTTTAAACTTTCAGCTTTTTACTTTTTCCATCCTTTTTGTTTTGTTTGCATACCTTTTTCATATGACTGGCACAGTTTTCACTAGTCTTTTCCAAGTCCAGGATGTGCAAAAAGTTTCCACACACGGGACGAGTTAAGAGTGTGCTAGAGCATGCTTTATTTTGTAATACTGATACGTGGTGGAAAACAAATTATTGAGTCGATTGGTTAGCATTTCCATTTTAGACTGGTAGTGATATGGTAGTTGCCAAATGGGGTTTTGTCAGCTGTCAGTGTATTAAATTGAGCTGTGGAAATATCTATTAGTATCTTTTCCAGCAATGTGGCTTCCATTTGGATTTTGTTATGGATTTAGAAGAAAGATAACAGGAAAGACACACTTATTCAGATGGATCAGAAATGCATAATAGTCAGTTGCTTGATTAAAAATAACATTTAAGTCACATTGTCACAAAAAAAAACATACAAATTATGGAAATTTGACATGCCACATACTAAGAGGGTTCTAAATCTTGTCTTAGGCAAGACTGATATACTCGAGGCTTCCTGTTTTCTATCAAGGACATCCTCTTCAACTGCCTCCACTATTGTTACTCTCTCAGTCTCAAGACAGTTTCAGAGAACTCGTTTATCAATCTTTTTTGTCATGAGAATGACTTGGATTAGTATTACAGACATTATTTTGGACTGAATAATTTTTGTCTTTTATAAAACTAATTTACACTACTCACAATAGCAGTTTTTATATTTGATTCATTAAAAGTGTAAAGCCCATGTAATATCTTAAGTCCACATTGATTGTGGAAAGCAGTCCATTTAGCCCAGTTTTTCTGACTATGCATCAGTATTTTACCTTGGCATTTTTGTTTTCCAGCATTCTGTGTGCAGTGCTACCATGTGAACTGTGCCTTCATCAGAAATGATACTAGAAAGGGCTCTGCCTGGGGTTCTTGCTGTGCATGCTTCAGGTCCTTATTAGCAGCCTCTCAAGGCAGTTTATGAGCCTCATGTGTCTGTCGTAAACCTGCAGAAAAGACCAGCATGTGTTTTCTTTTAGATGCTGGTCGTCAGCATGGGATGCTGGTGTGCTTGTGTCTCCACTGATCGCTTGTGTGAGTCTAGTTCCTCTGAAGTGTCTTTCCCTCTACTTCCTAAACACCTTTTTGTCCTTTCCACATTCGCCTTTGGCTTGCTTAATGGGACTTAAACCCACAATTCTCTTTAAAGAGCACTAAACAAATACAAGGACTTGCTATAGATTTGATAGGTTTCATTCGAAGGTTTTGTATACTGTAGATTTCATCATTGAATGTCATTGCAGCAAAACCACTTTTTTTCTTAAAACCTATTGGTTTGGACATTCATCAAGTACAGGGTTAATCAGTGCTTATATTTTAAAGTAAATGGGCCTTCATGTTTTAACCTGCTTCTGTTAATAAATCGATTTCTGGCAGCTTGGCTTTTCACCTGTAGGCATTAATATGAGGGTTCTTATAGATGAAGCAAACATCTGGCAGTGCTTGTAACTCTTTAGATGATTAGATTTCTCCTTATAGTCACAGTGAATACATTTTTGTCTTGTTGAGTCATCTTGTGCTATTCATGACTTACAGGGATTCAGTAATATTCATTATTATGATATATAATGCAGTTCAAAAGTTTACTCTCAGTAAGTTTTTATTTGTATTGTTTCAAACAAGTCTCTTATGCTCACCAAGACTGCATTTACAGTATGTGATAATAAAAAAACAGTAAAAACAATAACATTTTGAAATATTATTACAATTTTAAAGAACTGTTTTCTATTTTAAAATGTAATTTATTCCTGTGATCAAATCTGAACTTTCAGCTTCATTACTCCAGTCTTCAGTGTCACATGAGCCTTCAGAAATCATTCTAATATGATGCTCAAGAAACATTTCTTATTATTATCAATGTTGAAAACAGTTGTGCTACTTTTTTTGTGGAAACAGTGAAACTTTTTTCAGGATTCTTAAATTAACAGAAAGTTTAAAAGAACAGCAATTATTTGAAATAGAATCCTTTTGTAACATTATAAATCCCTTTACTGTAACTTTTTATCCTTGCTGAATAAAAATATTAATTTCATTAATATAAAATCTTCATGTAGTCTTCAAGTTTTCATGTAGGTTTCTTTCATATGATTCTATTCTATGGGTTTTACTTAATATTTCCCTTTGTCAAGTGTTGAAGCATATAATGAATAGTTTATTGTGGTCTAGTTTTGCTATCCATCTTTGCATAATCTAAAAGCGTTTTGGTACAGTACTTGATCTAAATACCTCTCTAGGGTGCAGGTGCAAGGTGAGGAATCTGAGATGTACTTTTAAATGTGACAATCATGCAGGTGAAATGCTTAAAAGAACAGCAAAATAGAATGCAATGACCAAAGATGTCCATCTGATGCATGTCTAACAATTTAAAAACAGCACAAATTGAACTTTTTCCCTCTCACTTACATAATGTATTAGTTGTGTCTGCTGGTCTTGTAGACCAAATGGAGCAGAGAGCTATGAGGTGAGAGCATTTATTTGGATATGACCTGTGGGCCACCTTATTTGGCCATTGATGAATTACGGCTGGTTGGAAAGAGAGAGAACGAAAGAAGAAAATAGTGAGGAGGCAGAAAGAGAAGCCTGCAGTAATGACAGCTATTTCCTGCCATCGCAGGAAGCTCCTCTATTAGAACCAGATTTCCTTGAGCTCCTATGAGACTGCCTTTTTATTCCTTTAATCATTCACAGCTTCTTAAAGAGAGAGCAAGTAAGAAAGAAGGGGGCTGTGGGGAGAAATGGAGGTTTCAAAGCCCATCTGCTCAACCCCAAAGCTTCTCTCCATTTCTTTGTTCTCAAGCATTCCCTTTTTGATGGAGTTTCAAAACTTTACTTGTTCATTCACTCTTAGTCTTTCTGTGTTTACTGTAGAGCGCACTCACTTGTATAATCAGCTCATACAATAGAGCTGTGCTGTGTCATCAGTGAGCAATTGGTCTTGGTTAAAGCTTTCTCTAGTTAGCGATGCACAAACAGAGCATTCTAACCACTTCACATGAGGACGTCTTGAAGTTTTAAGGAGGATCATGCACATGTTTAATGTATTACAAAATTTGAGCTCATGCACAATTTAAAGATATGGATTTAGCATAAAATACACCGATTAATGCTTCCTGTAATGTCTATTGGAGTTCGCTTTCTTTAGGTATATGTTTTTGCAGCGATGTTGAATAGAATGGAAACTTTTCATTAACCACAAGAATTGATTACAAGAATATATTTACACTTATAGTAAATTTTAGAAATAAATAAATACTTTTATTCAGCATGGATGCATTGGATTGATCAAAAGTGACAATAAAGAAATGTATAATGTTACAAAAATTATTAAGCAGAAAAACGTCTCAGGTTACGTATGTAACCCTGGTTCCCTGAGAGGGAACGAGACGCTGCGTTTGAGACGCGGTGGGAACGCTCTGCGTGATTGCGTCATGAAGCACGTGTAAAATCAGTCCAATGGAAGCCCGATACGTCATAGGTGACGTCATAGACCAGGAAACTATAAAGCACCCTTGAAAACAGACCGCGACAGCTTCTGAAAAGTCTGAAGTAAGTCGATCAGGGTATGCAGGAAGTATGGCAGGCAAACGCAGCGTCTCGTTCCCTCTCAGGGAACCAGGGTTACATACGTAACCTGAGACGTTCCCTTTCAAGGGAACTTCGAGCTGCGTTTGAGACGCGGTGGGAACCCCATACCCACTACGCCATAGTGACAAATGCCCGTTCTGTGTGAAGTCCTTGCGCACACTAAGAAGCAAGCAACCTCGCCCCAGGAGTGGAGAGGTCAAGGTCATAAAACCTGACAAATGTATGTGGAGAGGACCAACCTGCCGCATTACAAATGTCAAGAAGGGAAACACCCGAAATTAAGGCCGTAGAGGCCGCCATACTCCTTGTAGAATGGGCCCGTACAGCCATAGGTGAAGGCTGACCGGCCGCTTCATAAGCCAATGATATAGCCTCAACTATCCATTTGCTCATAACCTGTTTAGATGCAGGGCACCCTCTTCTGAGTGACCCAAAACATACAAATAACTGCTCTGACTTACGCCACAGGGCAGCTCTGTGAACGTAGGCATCCAATGCCCAAACTGGACATAACAGGTTCAGTTGTTCCTGATCTGGGGTATTAAAAGGTGGAGGATAAAAGGCCTGCAACACTATTGGGCCCCTAACATTAACTGGGACCTTAGGAATATAACCCGGTCTAGGGTATAGAAATGCTTTCACCATACCAGGTGCAAATTCCAGACATGACGGAGCAACCGACAGGGCATGCAAATCTCCAATTCTCTTGATAGATGAAATAGCAAGGAGAAATAAAGCTTTCAAAGTGAGGAATTTTTCTGAAACCTCTTCAATAGGCTCGAAGGGAGCCAGAGCCAGACCCTCAAGTACAATGGCTAAATCCCAAGCCGGTGCTCTAGAGTGCAGTGCAGGTCTCAACCTCAATGTACCACGGAGAAAACGAGTAATCAGAGGATCTCTCCCAAAAGAAGTACCCCCCAGAGGGGTATGATAGGCCGAAATAGCCGCCACATAAACTTTTAAGGTGGAAGGAGATAATCCAGCAGAGAAACGGTCTTGCCGAAAATCGAGAACTGAACCAACAGGGCAGTTAACAGGATCTAACTGACGCTCACCACACCAGGTGGAGAATAATTTCCATTTCAGTGCATACAGTCTTCTCGTGGAAGGAGCTCTGGAATGGAGAATGTCTCAACGACCTCAGTCGAGAGACTGGATTCTATGAGCCTGGCCCCCTCAGAGGCCAGGCCCACAGTTTCCACAACTCCGGTCGAAGGTGAAATATCGTGCCCCCTGCCTGGGACAGCAGGTCCCTCCTGAACGGAATCTCCATGGGAGAGCCGTCCAGAAGAGACAAAGTCCGAGAACCAAACTCGAGTCGGCCAGTACGGGGCTACTAGTAGCAGATGAGCCCCTTCCCGGCGAACCCTCTCCAGAACCTCCGGGAGCATAGATATCGGGGGAAATGCGTACAGGTGCAGCCTCGGCCACACCTGCACCATCGCATCCAGTCTGAGAAGAGCTGGCTGCGTGAGGGGGAACCATATAGAGCAATGCGTTGTACAAACGATGTGAAAGGTCGACTTGACTTTAGTTAGACCAAAGTTCTCCCTAAGAAGCTCCACCACCTCGGGGTGAAGTCTCCAATCCCCTGGGCCTCAGCCCCTGCCTCAACAGGATATCTGCTCTGATATACGAGACCACCAGTGTGTTGTCCGCCATTCGCCGAGCAACCACTCATGATCGCCCCCACTTGTGAGGGAAGCATCCGTCGATAGCAATATGCGTCGACAAGAAGCCCCCAACACTGGGCCTGGGCGAGGAACCAAGGTTCTTCCACATGACCGAAGCACGAAGGCATAGCCGCGTGACTTTGATCATGCGAAAACGTATTTCCCCTCGGAGAAAAACCCCTTGGTCCTGAGCCACCACTGCAGGGGTCTCATGAACAGAAGGCCAAAAGTAATACGTTGGACGCAACTGCCATGAGACCCACCCGTCTGAAACTGTTTCACAGTGAGTGACTGGCCTAGATATACCCCATTACGGCTGTAAGAATTGCTACACCTAGAAAAGTGGTCCTCAGAGCACACTCTTCTTGGCGTTGAGAGGCAACTCCAACATCCTTAATGAGACAGAACGACATCTCGATGCCGAACTGCCATAAACTCAGATTGAGCTAGGAACAACCAATCATTGATGTAGTATAATACGCGAATGCCCTGGAGTCTCAGAAGAGCCAGAGCTGCATCCACGCATACTGTAAAGGTGTGGGGTAATAAACCTAGGCCGAATGGAAGAACCCGATAATGGTATGCTTCGCCCCCGAAAGCAAACCTCGGGAACCTCCCTCATCCTCTTTCGGAAACAATGAAGTAATGGCTGTCTGCTGGGAGGAGGAACCCCTTCTACAGCTCCTTTTGCAGAAGTGACAGTACTTCCTGCTCCATAACCAAAGCCTGCTCGGGGTCCACCAATGAGAGGAGGACCCCTAGAAATCTGGGCGAACGAGAACCGAACTGAATTCTGAAACCCTTTTCTATAGTGTGCAGGACCCACTGAGAAATATGTGGCAGTAGTTTCCACGCTGCCAGAAATTTACTAGGGGAACCAGTCTCTCAAGACTGGCCTCTGGATTTGTTTGAACAGTCACTACGGCGCCCTGAAGCGGCGAACCGGCAGGGAACAACCGAACTGACCATTCTACGACCCTCCTCAGAGGATCGTATGGGGATGCTGACACCTCGGTGCCCTGAACGGCGAACCGGCAGGGAACAACCGAACTGGCAGCGCTGCAACCCTCCTCAAAGAGTTGCACCCCAGAGGAAAAACGATTTCTCAAAACCGTCCCTTGGTTGAACAGTCACTACGGTGCCCTGAAGCGGCGAACCGGCAGGGAACAACCGAACTGACCGCTCTACGATCCTCCTCGAAGGATCGTATGGGGACGCTGACACCTCGGTGCCCTGAACGGCGAACCGGCAGGGAACAACCGAACTGGCAGCGCTGCGACCCTCCTCAGAGAGTCGCACCCCAGAGGTCGCCGAGGAGAAACGATTTCTCAAAACCGTCCCTGCCCCGGAGGAGCCCTCAGAAGCCTGATAGCCTCGTTTTCTTGCGACAGGACTTCTTGTCTAAGCTTTATTAGAGATGATGACAGTCCTCAGATCTTGCCTACCTCTAACTAGCTTAGTTCCTACGACCCTCCTCGGAGGATCGTTGAAAAAAGCAGGCACTTCGGCGCCCTGAAACGGCGAACCGGCAGGGAAACCGAACTGACTGCTCTTCTTTTATTTGAAGGCTCGTTTGGGGACACTGACACCTTGGTGCCCTGAAACGGCGAACCGGCAGGGAAACCGAACTGGCAGTACTGCGACCCTCCTCAGAGAGTCGCACCCCAAAGGGTGCTGAGGAGAAACGATTTCTCAAAACCGTCCCTACCCCAGAGGGGACCACCCTTAGAAGCCAGATCGCCTCGGCGTCAGGGCTTCTCCTTTGTCAAAGCTATTTTAGAGATAAAACAGTCCTCAGATCTTGCATGTCTCTAACTGGCTAGACTGCGACCGCCACCCAGGTACCCCTCAATTGCGGAGGAGCCCGAATGGCGACGCTCTGTTTTGCACTTTGTGCTGAGAGGAGCATAATAGTTCTCAGGAACATTAGATTGGTGAGGAAGAAACCTCTGGAACGCCGCTGAATGGTTTATTTCTTAGTTTTCTTGAAAGCGGAGCGTCCAGAAGAACAGACATAATTATATCTTTATTTTCCTTTATCTTTATATCAGAAAAACTTACATATATATATATACATATATATCACTCTGCGGCCACCAGCAGGAAACAACCGAACTGGCAGCGCTGCGACCCTCCTCAGAGAGTCGCCCCTCACATTCATCCATGTCCTTATATACTCTACCCACCAGCGCTGCCCAATAAAAATGTACTCATTATTAAGATGGCTGGTGGGTAACGTCGGGGTTAATAACGATAACGCCGACTCGGGAGAGAGAAAGCTCGCAAGCGTCTCTTTAACCCGAGGCAATGTCATACTATGATACTTAATACCCAAACATTACTATAGTCAGACATCTGGGGATTAAACACATAAAATACAAACCGGTTTATTCCACGATCTCGACACCTCAGTGTGGAGATAGGGAAAAACCACAGTCCCCGACGAGGAGGCTGAGATACAGAGTTTTCCTGTTTTAAGATACAGTTCATCTAACAAACTCTTCTTTATTTTCAATCTCATAATGTTCAGCTGGCCAGTAAATATTTAACTGGCAACAGCACTAGATAAAACCTCCTTTTTTTCTTTAAAAAAGCTCCTCTTTATTCAACAGAGTTATGAGCTGGAAAATGTATTCATTGAAAACTCAAACATCTGCCTTTTTAAAAAGATTTGTATTTGTTTTCTTTCTTTTTAAACAAAACACTAACGATACCAATTCCTCGGAACTGGAAATCGCAGCACACTAGTGAAGGGTTGGTCAAAATCCCTTGCCTCTTCAAATACATATATAATCATATATCATTTTGAATGGTTATATACTTCCTTTATAAAAATCAATAATCAAATATATTCATTATCACATAATAATTTTTATATTCTTGTGCTTGTGAAATTATATTTTCTTAAATGCATGGATGCAAGTAACCAGTTTCTTTTAGGTGCATTCCAATCTTACTTTGAGATTGCACTTAGTACACGCAGGACACGAAGGCCACGTAACCCACAAGGCCGTTTGTCTCTTTCTCTGGGATCAGTAGAAAGGTTAGAGGGTCCTAAAGGCAGCGTGGACACATATGATCCTTCGTTGGACATATGGTCAAGCTATATTGAGCGTTACTATCAAACTTTAATTGTTGTATTAAAATGTATTCTTTGCAGTATATTTCCTTCCTTGGGAGTAAATGTCAGTGATCTGTTTTTCTCCCAAACGAGTGAATGTTTTAGCATTATGTTTTGGTATACTTAACTGATAATAGGGAGCTCAGACTCTCTTCAGCCTTGATGGGAGCTGTTATTTGCTAGTGTCTGTTATTTGTGTGTGTGTGCGTATGACATTCTATGTAGGTTCTGGACGGTCGGACCAGACACCCCGGCGCCCTTCTCTAACCTGCGAGGCCACCACAGACCTAAATCCAATGAGTGGACGACAACTATCTTACTAATGGCGATAGGCACCCCTATCTCCTCACATGTGTTAAATTGTTTAGGCTCTTAATGTTTCTTAGCCAATGAGAATCATTCAGCCTGTAAGCAATGACGTAGCTTAGACCTTGGAAATGGTATAACTGCTGTGATCTTTGTAACTGTAAGCGGGGCGGCCTACGAACTCCTGTGTGAGTCTTGAAGCTGACTTCTGCTGATGAAAATGCAAACTATCTTCAGTAAAACTTTTCTTTAATTTTTTATAATTCTGACTCCGGGTCTTCATTCCTCATATCTGGTTCTGGGTCTTTGACTGTATACCCCTTACAGTTATGGTGGAGGATGCGCTGGCAATTATTCTCGGTGACACCCCTGGCAAATCAACAAACAAGGTAGTAAGCTTTTGTTAATTGTTAGGGCTGTCTGACTGGAGGAGATTTTGAAGGAGAGCGGGAGAGCTTCACTCCGATGAGGCGAGTGAAGCTTCACTCCGATGAGGCGAGTGAAGGAGTAAGTTAATTATACTGCTGACAGTATAAGAAGTCGCTGAGAGCGTCGTTAAGGGTAACGGCAGCAGACAGCGCAAGCGAAGCGTGCTCTGTGGGGGCCCCGCTGGGCATTACTGGTGTAGCACCACCCCAGCAGAGCACGTCCCTGGGCTAGAGGTCCAGTGGCACCGTAAACCTGCTCAATCTCTTCCATCTCAGATAGGGGATCCCCGAACTTAGTGAAGTGAATCAGGCAGTTAGGGATACTAACAATAATAGGGTTGTTTGCCAGGGATGCATCAGGAACAATTCCGAGAGAAAAATTTAAAAAGTTGTGACCCAAATTGGCATGGACCAGTATATGTAACTGTGATTTTGGAGTATACTTTGCAGTTTCATCACGCAGAAGCCAAGCTGTGTTGTTCAAAGATCGCCGCCTCCATTTCTGCAATAACTTCAGGTGAGTATGAACCATGATTAAGATATGGCAGGAAAATGTAATAACTTAATCAGTAACCTGAAGAGTCCTGAAACAAATAGTGAGACAGGAAAAGCAAACGCTGTAAGCAGCTGTGCTCTAAAGCCCTCACTTTAAATAAATTTGCAGAAATGATTAAGTAAATGGTAGTCAGGATTTTGATTCTGATTGGAAATTTAAACAACTTGACTGGCTACAAACAAACAAAGAAACAGAAAAATTAAAATGTTTAGCCTCGTATTGCTTACGATGATTACAAGAAGCAAGTGAAAGAAATTCTGGGTCAGGGATAATTTCCCTCGACAAGCGACTAAAGTTAAACAGACACTTTGTGAAAACAATATTTTGCAGCTTATGAAAATTAATGTTCTGCCAATAATAATGATGAAGATTATGATTGGGCTATTATGATTAAATCCGCCACTGGTGGACTGTAAAAGAATACAGAGAACTGCTTAATCAGTGGCTCTGTTTACATTCCTGAATGGGACACACTGCTTCAAGGGTGTGATACTGTAGTTGAGGCTGAAACAAATTCACCAGATGACAGAGAGTGTTTTAATGGTGGTCATCAGGAGGACCATTTAATACGTAACTGTAAATTCCCACCGAGAAGGTGTTTAAAAATGTGATAAAATGACAACACATTTCTGGTAATAATATTGGTTTGAAAGTAGATCAGTGTTTAAATGACGACAGTGACATTTTTCGTCTGAGAAATAAGAGATAAAACAAGGTCAAAAGATTGAAGTCTTAAAGTGAATCCTTTTGAAGAAAAGATCTATAATAGTAATTTTTATAAGTTGATGTAAAATTAATGACTCCAACAAATGTGAGTTGCAGAATATATAAAAGTAACTAAAAGGATGATTGTGTTGCCATTAAAATTTTTAAAAAGGTTTTAGATGATATAGAGAGACTAATCTCACAGATGATTTACAATAACTGCAAAAGTATCACAAGCAGAGAGTGCTTGCCTCGTCAAACTTAGTGTGAATCCTAATTGGAGATTGATAAACTCCAAGAGAAAACTTAAGTCAAATATTAAGTTATGGTAATTGAGAACTTGACAACTAAAATTGAGATTGAGAAATGTGAAACGTTATTGAGAACTAAAATAATTATTTTTATGTAAGAACAAATAAGCAAAAGCAGTACTGGATTAACAGTTGCTAAATGCTGATTAAACAAACAGCTTGAAAAGTTGACCATGAAAGAACTAGAAGCTGATGTTTTGCTTTCAAAAGATAAGTTTGTTATTGGCTGTAATGAAACAGTTTGCTTATCTGAATCTGATGTGTGCTGTGGCTGAAACTGCCAGTGCAACAGACTCAATCTGAGTGGAAATTTGTAATGCCTAAATTTCCTGATGTGTGGGCAAAAGACAAATATAAATAATATGTTTATTTGAAACCGTATGTAATTTCTGGCAAAGATGCCTTAAGCTGGGATAGAGTTAAAAGATGATAGATAAATGTTTGATGTTAGAAGTATATGAGAGAGCAGTGTACCATCCAATAGAGTCTCAGAGTCTCTCTCATTCAATGAGTCAGCTAAAAGCTGGTATCTGTGATAATGTGTAAAGCACAGTGTTTCAGTTGAAGGATCATAGACACAGAGATGTTTTAAAAATAAAACTGAATGACTTTAAAGAAGTATTTAAAATAATAATACAGATAGAGATGACATTTTGATTAGGTTAATTTAGGACCAGTAACTTCTTTGTCTGATCTTAGTCCCCACCATGAAACGGGGGAGGGGCCGACGGAAATGTACACTGAATGTACGGTTGTGATCTGAATTCAATGAGTATAATCCAAGTAGCTAGGTTGCTGCTTTTAAGATAGTTAATGGATTTAAGTGATTAAATACTGTTGTTCTGACCTGTCTCCCTATGTGAACACTATTAGGCAATCCGAATGGCTCTGGTGACTCTTGAACGTGCCTTTCCTAAGCTCTAGAAAACAGCTGAGTTCTGTTGAAGCAAACAGCCTGTGATGGGAAAGAGCGGTCACCAGTGGGCACGAGTGGCTACTCAATGACGGGTAAGACCTTCTATTGGCCAGACAGGGGGCAACCCAAGCCAGAGTGGATCACGTAAAGTCACTGGGCATCTCAAGATGGAGGTGTGTTATGTGAGAAAGGTATGAGAGTGGAGCGGATGACTGTGAGGCCAGCAGCATCCTTTATCGTTAGGGCGGATGAGCTGTGAGGAGTTACAGACAGTCTGACCCAGAAACGTGATGTTCCTCTAATACCAATCACCAGAAACCGCATTCATTGTATGGCTTGTTTTTTTTATTGTGACAAGCGTCTGCAAATATGCCAGGGGAAAACACCCTGATGGAGATTATAGATAAAGGGCTAACAGAAATGGGCTTTCAAGAGCCAGCTGAGGCCATGAAGTGATTCCCATTAGTTGTTGTGGAGACAGTAGCAAAACTTTTTATGTACTGGTTTGCCTTATGGGCAAGGAAAATCATAGTGATGATTTTGAACTAATAGGTCTATGACATAGTTTTAACTCCTGAAGGTCGTTAGACATGGTGGTGGCTAAAGATGAAGACAGCTTTTGTAGATTTGAGAAAAGTCTGGATAACAAGGTGAATGGTCAAAGGTTATTGTAATTAATTTAATATTACATTATGTCTAAGTTACAGCCTTAGAAGGCTGTTGAAAAAGATTATTTATTTATAGTGAGAGAGACTGCTTGAGCAGAGGAAGGGATGGTAACTGTGTCTGTCTTTCCATTATTGGCCTGCTAGAGCAAGCTGAAGCAAAATAATGATAATGAAACAAAACAACCCAGCTGACCTTGTTAAATTCTAATGAATAATGAACAAGACATGCTTTGAAACTGGTTGGGAGACCATGTAAAATTAGGTAGAAGCTACCGGAAAATGGGAAGTTTAAAATCTTATTTAAAATTTAAATCTTTTAGCAATAATATAAAGAAAAATTAACATTGAAAATGAACAGTTAACATATGTGTGTCTAGTATGAGTGCGTATGATGGTGACAGCACTTTATGTCTTGTATGTATTAGTTTGGGGTACTATTATTTCCTGATTTTGAGGATATTGTGTCATTAACCTCTGGAATTAGTGTTTTATCATTACAGATGGGTTAAGTGAAATGACCAACTTTAGAAAAGTTGATAATTCTAAGTCAATCTGATGAAAAGACAATGCAGAACATGGGACGAGCTTTAATTGGAGTGGTTTTCCAGCTCTGTCTGCTATTGGTAATTATGAATGCTTTTGTCATTTATGATATTGAACTGAATTACTCTCTGGATTAGTATTTTATATAAATTGGAATTGTAAAGAAGATTGCCGTCCATTATGGGGTAAAACTCTTGTCTAAATTCAACTGAGGGTCTAAATTTAAATAGACAACTAGGTGGGATCATAAGGATAAACGTAGGAAAAAATATATATATATATAGACTTGACGGCAGAGAGACAAAGTGACACATTGGCTAAGTCACTATCCAAATTATCCAGAGTGAGCTCCCTCATTTTTATTGAAAGGCCGGAGGGCGAACAAAGAAGGAGTGAATATAACTTCTAAAAAGAAAAGGTTTTATTTCTCAATCCATTAAATGTATGTATGACATTAGATGTCTAAGAAAACTACAATTTAATAAAGGTAAAAAGAGAAAGCAGCTATATGGCTGGCTGGGATCTGAGTAACATAATATTTTGGTTTCTGTAAAACTGTAAAGATAAGCGGAACTGAGACAAATACTGTGAGAAGTAGTTATAATGAAAAATATAGTAGAAGTTGAAGTTAATGATAAGAAAACAAGAGTATTGAAGAATTAATAAAATACCATGATTCCCCTAACGAGGGAACTTTAAGTGTCACTAGGCTGACAGTGGTGAGAGACTCGGATGCAGAAGGAACTGGCATTTAGGGCAAGATGGAAGAAATATAGTAAAAGAAAATGTATGTTATGAAAATACAATTTCTGATAGGATTTATGGAAGTCAAATTAAGTTTAAATGGTATGAAAAAGGTTAGGGTTAGACATTGTATGATTGACAGGGATTCAAGTGATATAAGGATAAGGAATGAACAAAAGCTTTATTAAGCAAAATGGGGAACGATCCTATATTTTAGTGGTAAAATAATGACTGAAATGATGATGTGAATTTGTTTTATTTTATTTCTATTTTTGAAACAAACAAAAAAGCGTATAAGATGTTATACAATTAAAATGGTACATGCTATGTGACTGTAAACTGAAGGATGATTTCAGTAAAGACTTAAAGTGCTTCGATTATTATGGGTCTTAATTATTAATATTTTATTGTTTGTTGTTTATTTTTAGTGAGACAACCATTGTGTTTTAAACCTAAAGGGTCTATAAAAGGGGTAGTGAAAATAATGGATTAACCATCCAACTTTGTTTATAATAAAAGGATTTGGAAATCATAATTTTATAAATAAAAAAAACTAGTGCATATATTCTGGTATTCATGATTATAGACAATGTCTTTATTTAGGATCTGAGTAGTGACTGTGGATCTAGCCCATGCTAGTAGGAATACAGCAATAGTGCTTGCTTATTTAGCCTGGCTTCCAAAGAAAAAATATGTACTTGTTTCGTAATCAGTTATGTGTTTTATAAAAATTTTAACCTGACTGATAAACTGAGGAAGAATGACATTGATGTCCTGTTGTGAGTGGAAGGTGGGAGAGCCTCTTAATGGGGACTGGAATTTTTAGTATCCAGCATGTCCGTGACGAGGTGAAGAGACAAGTGTGACCCGGCAGGGAAGCATGCGTCACCACTCCTCCCTTCCGTAGTGACCTCACTGGTTAGACCAGACGTGGCGGTATTGGACCCCACATTGGTCTAAAACGGGGGACTGAAGGGTTGGTCAAAATCCCTTGCCTCTTCAAATACATATATAATCATATATCATTTTGAATGGTTATATACTTCCTTTATAAAAATCAATAATCAAATATATTCATTATCACATAATAATTTTTATATTCTTGTGCTTGTGAAATTATATTTTCTTAAATGCATGGATGCAAGTAACCAGTTTCTTTTAGGTGCATTCCAATCTTACTTTGAGATTGCACTTAGTACACGCAGGACACGAAGGCCACGTAACCCACAAGGCCGTTTGTCTCTTTCTCTGGGATCAGTAGAAAGGTTAGAGGGTCCTAAAGGCAGCGTGGACACATATGATCCTTCGTTGGACATATGGTCAAGCTATATTGAGCGTTACTATCAAACTTTAATTGTTGTATTAAAATGTATTCTTTGCAGTATATTTCCTTCCTTGGGAGTAAATGTCAGTGATCTGTTTTTCTCCCAAACGAGTGAATGTTTTAGCATTATGTTTTGGTATACTTAACTGATAATAGGGAGCTCAGACTCTCTTCAGCCTTGATGGGAGCTGTTATTTGCTAGTGTCTGTTATTTGTGTGTGTGTGCGTATGACATTCTATGTAGGTTCTGGACGGTCGGACCAGACACCCCGGCGCCCTTCTCTAACCTGCGAGGCCACCACAGACCTAAATCCAATGAGTGGACGACAACTATCTTACTAATGGCGATAGGCACCCCTATCTCCTCACATGTGTTAAATTGTTTAGGCTCTTAATGTTTCTTAGCCAATGAGAATCATTCAGCCTGTAAGCAATGACGTAGCTTAGACCTTGGAAATGGTATAACTGCTGTGATCTTTGTAACTGTAAGCGGGGCGGCCTACGAACTCCTGTGTGAGTCTTGAAGCTGACTTCTGCTGATGAAAATGCAAACTATCTTCAGTAAAACTTTTCTTTAATTTTTTATAATTCTGACTCCGGGTCTTCATTCCTCATATCTGGTTCTGGGTCTTTGACTGTATACCCCTTACACTAGATCTGGCATGTGAAAGCTGAGAAAGGGCGGAGCCCGTCCCAACCCCCGCTGTCAGATCCGTTTTCGAACCCCGAAATACGAGCCGTCTCCGAGCCTCGGCAACAGAGAGACCCGCTCGGGGAACGCGAACCGAACCGTCCTCCTCGAAGAACGCCCGGCGAGAGCGGAGCGTCCTCACGGACAGCTTCTCGCAATGCACAGTCAGATCCCTCGAGAAATGACTGTTGCATGCTCCACTCCCAAACAGAAACAAAAAGCTGATGTGTGTCCCCACCCGTGATGTAACGAGGGCAGGGAACAACACAACGTCTATAATATTGCTTTGCTCGCCATAATGATAGATAGTGATATATATATTGGGCTTGACAAACAACAATAAATAGACAAGGACAGAATCACAGAGAGCGCTTGCTGAAGACTACAGAAGCTGTCGCGGTCTGTTTTCAAGGGTGCTTTATAGTTTCCTGGTCTATGACGTCACCTATGACGTATCGGGCTTCCATTGGACTGATTTTACACGTGCTTCATGACGCAATCACGCAGAGCGTTCCCACCGCGTCTCAAACGCAGCTCGAAGTTCCCTTGAAAGGGAAGCTGTTTTCATCATTGATAATAATCAGAAATGTTTCTTGAGCAGCAAATCAGCATATTAGAATGATTTCTGAAGGATCATATGACACTGAAGACTTGAGAAATGATGCTGAAAATTCAGCTTTGCATCACAGGAATAAATTATATTGCAAAATATATTCAAATAGAAAACAGTTATTTTACATTGTAAAAATGTTTCACAATATTACTGTTTTTATACTGTGTTTTTGATCCAGTAAATGCAACCTTGGTGTGCAGAAGAGACCTCTTTCAAAAACATTCAATCTTACTGACCCCAAACTTTTCAATTTAAATGATAGTTCCGAAATTGTAGTGTGCAATGATTGATCAGGCCTGACAACACGTGGCTTTTGCAGCTTTGTGCCTTTCTGTTGACAAACTCTAGTGCTCTCCTACTTAGCAAGAGTCATAATTAAAATTGTATTGTAATTGCATAAATAAATAGTATTGCCATTAGTACTTGAGCTTTGATCTTTACCCACTTTGGCCTTTAGTCTTTCTTCTTTTCTGATCTTCAAAAATGTTCTTTTTATAACAATCGTATGGCTGAGTGAGTACAAAAAATTCCTCTGGTTTTCATTCAAATAAAATGGTAATTTTTCATAGGCATGCTCCAGAATGATTGCCAAAAAATGTGTGTGGCCTTCTAAAGTAAGCCGTTGCTTTAGAAGTAACAGCATGCTGCAAACTTTCCATATGTCTGCATGGTGAAGTCATTAAGTCATACTTCATACGGAACATATAGTAGAGTCGTGCATCCTGGCCTGACATCACAAGAGAGTTCAATCATATGAACTATTCCTGGTGGTAAGACATGGATGGATAGTTGGAAAGCAGTTATTTCATTTTTCAAGCTATTATTGTGGTATCAGCTATTTCACCCAGATTAGCCAGTTAAATGTCTTTCAAATGCTCTTTTTCTGTTTAAGTGAGTGGTTCTTGACCAGAAAAAGCTGAAAAGAGGACCAGACGTTATGACGAAATACACCCATATAGTGATTTCAATCGTTTTTTGGCTCTGAACTCTTTCTCTCAGCAGTGATTTTCAGTTGGTAGTTAGGATCAATCAGACCACAGGCCGTGTTATTTTCATTACCCACAGTGTTGAGTGCAGGAACGACGAGTTTTCCCATAATTCTCCCTCCATGTGCAGCAGTGGTTCTGGAATCAGTCTTTAAATTAGATGGGAAAGTTCTGGTTTGTATTAGCACATCTTAAACTAAAAACCCATGTGTGTACCTGATGGAAAAAGCTGAGAGAATACGTGCACTGTGCAGATCATCTATAGTATAACATCATTAGATTGATCATGAAATTAATGTATAATCCTTGTCCAGTTTTTATGTTTTAGAGATCCCAAGCAACATACTGTACAGTATGATACACTGTATTGACTTTAATCTTTTCTTTAGAATAACATGCACTAATAAATAATGCCCAATAAGACCAGGAATTATTAAGAAAGTAAATAGGGAATGTGTACTCAACATCCCTAATTATATGTTTTTAGGTCTGCTTAATCAACAGATTTAATTCGAGTTTCAAAGTCCAGAATGTTTTGTTGTCGGGTGGCATGATCTTTGTGTTATAAGTAGAATTTGGTGAGAATGTCTTATGAGGGTAAAGTAAACAACCTATGTTTAGTTTACTGCAATTTGTGTTTGTTTCTATGATGCTCATCAACATGAATGCAATATGATGCCATTTGATGAACATAGAGCAATGTGCCTGTAAAAAGACACATGAAAACACTTATTCAATTAAGATGTTTTCCATGCAAACATATCCCCCAGGAATCCAAGCTCGGCCGTAAAAGCCGCAGTATGCTTAATTGGCAGGGCTAGTGTGAAAATAACAAAACATAGGTCAATTTCACACTTTTCACCAGCTTTAGTCCCTTCAAGGTAAAAAATAATAGTAATAAAATCATCAATACGTATGCCAAAATATGTTTTCCATAACTCTTTAACATTATTTAATCAACTTCTTTTTTTCAAGTTATGAGATTCAACTAGATTTCTTAGTCAGTTTAATATAATTTACATTTAAATGACTTACTCAGCCAATTTAATTTTACTTAAAACTTCAAGGCACTTAAGTTTTAAGTTTAAAAATAGGTGTCATTTTGTTTTTACAATGGTGTGATATGGAGACTACAATGAAATATATGGGATTTCAAAAGTGCTGCTCAGTATATGAAATGTGAATCTACCAACACTTGCAACATGTTCTCTTTCATAGGTTCACTCAACGCTGCGGAAAGCGCAGTGGGATATCCTCTGGATGTGCCGATTGTCTGAAGCCCTATAGAATCACGCCAATCCATTGGCTGATGGCGCTCGCGCAAAGCTGGCTCCGCCCCGACGCTCTTACGTCGTAGCATGATGTACGCGCGCGCGCCATCTTCTCCTCAGATTTCTCTGCCTTCACGAAGCGGTCACATCTCGCCCTTCGTGCGGTTTTTCTGAGCCCGAATTCTTCAATTCAACTTCAGCTTTCGTCTCGACACTTCAGCGACTGGTATAAGTGGAACTCTGTTCTCCTTACAGTGAAGTGTCATGGATTATCGACGCTGCTCTCCGCCATGCGTTCGTTTCATCTCGAACGACGACCCTCACAGTAAGTGTGTTAAATGTATGGGTTTTTCGCATGCGCGTGAGGCTGTATTAGGATTGTCGAAATGTAAATTTTGTGACAATCTCCTTCTCAAAACCCTCCGCTCTAGACTCGCGGTTTTTGAGAAGGAGACATTCGTTTCCCCCCGTCGCGCTCCCGAGACTGCTGAGGCCTCTCGTGGATCCGCGGCCTGGGGTTCGGATGTTGAGCTCGAGGATATTGAGTATGAGCAGACGGGCCTCGCCCTTTCTCTCCCTCCCTCTCCCGAGCACGCACGCGGCGCGGTTGAATTCGCGCATGATTATTTATGTCCCAGCCCGGGAGCCCGCGAATCGGTTTCTTTCGGTCTGGATGACGTTATTTACACTGCAGCCTCCGACTCCGAGGATTTCGGGCCTGCTCTGGCTGATGACGTTAACCCGCCTAGCGGCCAGGACGCGCGGCCTACTCCGGCCTACACTGAGCTTATTGAGGTGCTGTCGCGCGCTACAGAGAAGCTCTCTATTGACTGGCCTGATGAGCCCCGCGAGTCTCAATCGTCCAAACTCGACGAGAGGTTCCTACGTGGCCCTAATTCTAGGCCAGAGCGAAGAAAGCTGCCCTTTTTCAGCGATCTGCATCACGAGATCTCCAGATCCTGGAAGCAGCCATTCTCCGCACGCCTAACTAATGCGGCAGCCGCTGACTTCACCAACCTTGTTGGTTTTGTGGAGCAGGGTTATTCCGCTATTCCAGCGGTCGAGGACACGCTGGCTAACCACCTCGCCCCGTCGTCTGCACCGTCTTGGAAGGCGCGTCCCCTTCTTCCTTCCAAGGCTTGTAGGACTACTTCCTCCCTTATTGGGAAGTCTTACATGGCGGCTGGTCAGGCAGGCATGGCCCTGCATACCATGGCCATCCTTCAAGCCTACCAAGCGGACGTCTTGAAGGACATGGATGAAGGAGAGGGACTGACGCCCGAAGCTGTCAAAGAGCTTCGCAAAGCCACAGATCTGGCCCTAAGAGCCACCAAGCACACTGCTCGGGCTGTAGGTCGCTCTATGGCGGGCTCGGTTGCTGCAGAGCGCCACCTCTGGTTGAATCTCACGGAGATCCGAGACAAGGATATGAGTTTCCTCCTGGATGCCCCTATCTCCCACTCAGGTCTTTTCGGGGAGGCGGTCAACACGGTGGTTGACAAGTTCCGCGCCGCTAAGTCTCAGTCGGCCGCGTTCAGGCAGTTTATGCCCAGGAGGGTCAGAGGGCCCAGTGACTCCAACCCTCCCCCTTCTCAAACCCGAGAACGCTCTGCTCATAGGGCTGAGTTCCCTACTAGCAGGAGTGACCCGGCTCGCCACCCACCAACTACTGTCTGGGGAGCCCGAGGTCGTCCATTTCCTCGCCAGCGCCCTCACAAGCGCCTTCAGCTGAAGCGGTCCAACAAATCGGCCGCTCCAGCCTCCTCGAGCCGTTCCTGACCCGCAGGGCAGGAAGAGGAGAGCCTCATCAGATCTACGAGGTTGGGACAGACCGCGCAAGCGTTTCTGCCCTCCTCCAGCCGGCTCTCCTCATCCAACCCTGTCACCTTCGCCACCCAGCGTGTTTCGAAGTGCAGGTCCTGTTTCACTCTCTTCACCCAGTCCGGCGCAGGAGGAAGGAGACGCATCTTGCTTTCTCCCCTCGCTCCCGGTGCACGTTACACCCGCCAATCGCTTCCTCAGAGGCACAGTTCTTTTTCCTCTGGAGCAGGCGGACCCAGTTACTTCTATCCAGGTGGTGGTACCCCCCAATACGTGTCAGGACGCCAAGCGCTCTCCTCCACGGTCAACCGCGCCTCCCCATGGAAACCAGCGCGACACCCTACCTCAGGTATGTCCCTTGCACTGCAACACTCCTCTGCCTCTATCACATTTCGTTCAAGAATGGGAGCGTTTACCAGGGGTATCGCCTTGGATCCTTCGCACAGTTCGGCTCGGCTACACGCTTCAGTTTTGTCGCAACCCCCCCTGCTTCAACGGGGTCTTTCCTACTGTAGTCGACAGCGCCGCTCAGGCTTCTGTACTACAGCAGGAGATTTCATCCCTTCTGCTGAAGGGGGCGATAGAAGAGATTCCTTCGGGGGAAGTCGAACAGGGCTTCTACAGCCGTTACTTCCTGGTCCCGAAGAAGGGGGGCGGCCTGCGGCCGATACTAGATCTTCGCCGGTTGAATTTCTCTCTTTACAAAGGAAAATTCAAAATGTTGACGCTGAAGGCCATCATATCTCATATCCGGCGGGGGGACTGGTTCGTGACGGTAGACCTCAAGGATGCTTATTTCCACATCCAGGTCGTACGGCGACACAGGAAGTTCCTCAGGTTCGCCTTTGGAGGGAAAGCGTACCAGTACAGGGTCCTCCCCTTTGGCCTCGCTCTAGCGCCAAGGACGTTCACAAAGTGTATGGATGCTGCTCTGGCCCCGCTGCGGCTCCAGGGCATCCATATACTCAACTACCTGGACGATTGGCTCCTTTTAGCCCACTCCAGAGAGTTGGTGACTCACCACAGGGACATTGTCCTCCGTCATATTCAGTCTCTCGGTTTGAGGCTGAATACGGAGAAGAGCGTTCTTACTCCAGCTCAGAACACGGTTTTCTTGGGGGTATGCATGGACTCCGTTCTTATGCAGGCCCGTTTGGCTCCTGCACGGATTTCCAGTCTGGTGACATGTCTGTCCCGTTTCGCACTAGGCCAGCATGTTTCCGTGAGCACCTGCCGCAGACTTCTGGGCCTTATGGCCGCGGCCTCCCCTGTGCTACCTCTGGGGCTGCTCCACATGAGACCTTTTCTGTGGTGGATGAAGCTCTCAGGGGCTCGGCCCACGGGGCCAGCCTTTCGCCTATTGAAGGTGTCGCGCAGTTGCTTTCGCGCCCTGTCAATCTGGCGGGACCCCCTCTTCCTTCAGAAAGGAGTCGGTATGGGTGCGGTATTCCGTCGCCAGATGGTTACGACGGATGCCTCTCTGACCGGCTGGGGAGCGGTTTTCGAGGGCAGGCCAGCGTGTGGGGTTTGGACTGGCGAGACCCTCTCGTGGCACATAAACAGCTTGGAGCTGAGGGCTGTCTTCCTGGCTCTTTGCCACTTTCTCCCTTTCCTCGAAGGACACCATGTCATTGTCAGAACGGACAATATGGCAGTAGTGTCCCATGTAAACAGACAGGGGGGTTCACGATCGCGCACCCTAGACAGGCATGCGCGTCACCTTCTCCTGTGGTCCCAGGACAAGTTCCTCTCTCTGAGAGCAGTTCATGTCCCAGGGATTCTGAACCTCGCAGCAGATTTTCTGTCGAGGCAGAAGCTCAGGTCTGGGGAATGGATGTTGAACCGCCAGTCGGTGGCCCTGATCTGGGAGGTGTTCGGAAAAGCGGAAGTGGACCTCTTTGCATCTCAGGAGTCGTCCCAATGCCCGCTTTGGTTCTCTCTGAGCCCTCCAGCTCCATTGGGGATAGATGCGTTCGCCCACCCTTGGCCGATGCAGAAACTCTATGCCTTCCCGCCCATCAAGCTGATCCAGGCGGTTCTGTCCAGAGTGAGGGAGAGCGGAGTCCGCCTCCTTCTGGTAGCCCCATTCTGGCAGTCCCAGCCATGGTTTTCGGAGCTGATCCCTCTGTTGGAATCCTCCCCCTGGGAGATACCGGTCAGGGAGGACCTGCTTTCCCAGCTTCAGGGCAGGATATGGCATCCTCGCCCCGACATTTGGAAGCTGTACGTTTGGCCTATCAGAGGCCGTTAGCTTTAAGCTTTGATCTCCCAACCGACGTTCAGGAGACTATTGCGAATGCTAGAGCCCCTTCGACGAGGAGGCTATATTCCTCCAAGTGGAGGGTGTTCGAGGCGTGGTGCTTAGCACATGATAGGAACCCAGTTAGCTGCCCAGTAGGCTCAGTGCTGGAATTCCTGCAGGAAAAGTTTGCTTCCGGAGCGGCCGCTACCACTCTCAGAGTGTATGTCGCAGCTATTGCTGCTCATAGAGAATCGGATGAGATTCCCTTGGGGAAACTGAGGTTAGTTTCGGCCTTCATGCGTGGGGTTAGGCGCCTGAAACCGGCTCGCCCCCCTAGTGTTCCCTCGTGGGACCTGTCAGTCGTCCTGGAGGGTTTGACAGAGGCTCCCTTCGAGCCCTTGGAGTCAGCTCCTGAGCGGATTCTGACTCTTAAGGTTGCTCTTTTGTTAGCTTTATCTTCACTGAAGCGGATAGGGGATTTGCAGGCTCTCTCTATTAGTGAGTCATGCTTGGACTTCGCTCCTGGCCTGGTTAGGGTTACCTTGAGGCCGAGGTCGGGGTATGTACCCAAGGTTCTTTCCACGGCGTTCCGCTCTCAGGTTGTTAACCTTAATGCTTTCCACCCTCCTCCTTTTGCCTCTGAGGAAGAAAGGAAACTTAACTTGCTCTGCCCGGTCCGTTCTTTGAAGTTGTATGTAGATCGCTCAAGCGGTTGGAGGAAATCAAACCAGCTCTTGGTATGTTTTGATGCTGGCCGCCGCGGGCTTGCAGCATCAAAGCAGAGGATTTCCCACTGGGTAACGGACGCTATTTCGCTGGCTTATGAGGTGCGTGGTTTGCCTTCACCTCTTAGCATCAGAGCGCATTCCACCAGAAGTGTGGCTTCCTCTCAAGCTCTCTTTAGAGGGGCCCTCTTGGAAGACATTTGTGTGGCGGCAGGTTGGTCCTCTCCGCACACCTTTGTGAGGTTCTATAATTTGGATCTTGACATGACTCCAGGTTCCCAGGTTCTATCTGCTTGAACCTATCATGGTTGTTATTATTTGGTCTGGTACCGGTTATGGCAGCGCTTAGCTTGGCGAGTTTGGTATTTCGTTCCCACTGCGCTTTCCGCAGCGTTGAGTGAACCTATGAAAGAGAACGTCTCTGGTTACTTACGTAACCTATGTTCTCTGAATAGGGAACGAGACGCTGCGTTCGCTGCCAAGCTCCTCGCGCTGCCGACAGTTTTTCTTTTCGGCAGAGAAATCTGAGGAGAAGATGGCGCGCGCGCGTACATCATGCTACGACGTAAGAGCGTCGGGGCGGAGCCAGCTTTGCGCGAGCGCCATCAGCCAATGGATTGGCGTGATTCTATAGGGCTTCAGACAATCGGCACATCCAGAGGATATCCCACTGCGCTTTCCGCAGCGTCTCGTTCCCTATTCAGAGAACATAGGTTACGTAAGTAACCAGAGACGTTTTCAAGAATAACTGTGAGCGGTTTGCTGGTTTCTTGGATGACTTGGAGAATGCCAAACCACTTGGCATGCTCCATAATAACAGATTCTGTAGTAAAACTCAGGCTTTTACATTCATTCCTGCATGGCAAATATCTCAAGCTACTAAGTGCTCTGTTACTCTAGCTAGGCCATGGCATATACCATGTCAAAAAAGCATCCAAGATGATAAATCTGATCTCATCAGAGCCTCTGTACTACATTTTGTGGCTTTTTGTGACATTTGTCCAAAGATACCATTTTTTTCTTTCTTTTTTTTTTTTTACTTACAAAAGTGAATAACTCCCTACTCATGTTACGTCATCATTGATCACTATCATTAATCATTGGTCACAAGTGATCATTGGAAACGCATTTGAGACCTGCAAGCACTGGTAATGGGGTCTTGGAAGGGATTTGGCACGGTCACATAGATGAATGCCCTGTCCATAAATGAAAAGTGGTTAATCAGCTGAACAATCAAAAAATAATCAGCTGAGGAAATTAAGAGTGTTTCCTTGCTGTGCAAATTCACTGTAATTCTATCAGATAACTGGAGTTCCTTGGAATGCTATGGACTATATATCTTATTGTTCATGAAATGAATGCATCATTTTTGTCCAGTTAGTATGTTTTAGAGATCCCAAGCAATATATCGTACACTTTATTGACTTTATTGATAGTCAAATATTTTTTCATAATGCACAATAAGACCAGGAATGTGTCTTAAGAAAGCAAATAGGGGTGTGTCCACAACAGCGTCAATTATGTTTTTTAGGCTTTTGTTAATGAACAAATTCAATTCGAGTTTTAAAGTCCAGACTGTTTTGTTGCAGGGCGGCAGGATCTTTGTGCTATTAGTAGAATTTGCTGATAATGCTTTATGAGGGGAAAATAAACAACCTGTTAGTGATAATATAATACTATGGATGATTTATGTCATTTCATTTTTCAAGACTATGAAATCCAGGTTTCCAGAAAGCATGTTTCACATGTTGTTGAGAGCTGCATGTGTTTAGTGGCTCTTGAATTGACTGCCAACTCACATGAATATATATTCAAGGCAGCTGCTATCTCACACAAATGGATTAGACCATGTGTTGCTTCATCTGCTATTCATTCCTAGTTCTCTACCCATGCTTTATGTAAAGTTAAGTTGGAAAGATCACATCATGTTAATTTTCGGAACATGGGAAGTGTTTTTTAGCACTATCTGTGATCGCATTTAAAAACAGTCTCCATCAACATCATGGAAAGCAGAACTGTAACTCATGAGAGAGGGGAACAGAATTTAACTGTGGCTATAGTCTCTGTCCAATTACTCATGTTCCTAGTTTTTTATCACAAAATATGTGGGTCAGTTACACACAGTAGGTCATGAATCTGTACACAAACAAATGTTTTGATTGGGATTGTATTTTTATTCTATTGCACTTATGATACTCTTTGTTAATGTGAGCATGCCCCACAAAAATGGCAGAAATCTTCCAAAAACAAAAATGCAAGGCAGCTGGAATTTTATTGTTTAATCTTGACATTTTAACGTCATTCTGTTAGCCTTAGGCATGAAAACATCAAGCTGCAGAAAAGTCCCTGCTGAACATTGAGTTGTCTGCATGCATGCGTCCAGACACCTCCAGACCTCACGGCTTCATTTCCCGTCTGTTTGTCTGCTCTCCTCTTCATCCTCATCTTTCTCTCAGCCGAGGGCAAACAGTAGCACCATTTTGTGTAATTATAGCCTCTGTGCAATTACATAGGTATGCATAATGATTTTTTCCCTTTGCTCGCAGTTTTGTTTGAGACATAAAAGTGGAGATTTAAAAAAAAAAAAAAAAACGTTTTGTACTTCATCTGATAGTTTATATGGTTATACAGTTTAATGGTTGTTGTACATGTACAAAAATATTTTACCTCAGAATTCCACAAAATAGTGCACTTGAAAAAAAAGATGTGGTGTTTAGTTTTACTCAGAAATTGCTTGTAAATTTCACAAATCATTACAAAGAAACGGCAAGTAGCACATTTAATTAAACATGACATATTGAAGTTTTGAATTATCTTGTAATACTCCAAGCAATAATATTTGTTTTATTTACACATTTTTTTTACAGTGCATTGTACTTCCAAGAATACCATGGTAGTACTTGTTTTCTGTTTTTCGTGAAATATTAAAACATCCTGATATTACAATTTTATACCATCACTGAACTGTCAGTATTTTTTTGTAAAATTAACACTTTTTAATGAAGCTTCTGTGATTCCAAATGAACAGCTGCCCTTGCTGTGCCCGTGTGTGACCAGTCTAATGCAATTGTGTTACATTTCATAACATGATGACACCCATGACCCCTGGTCTGGCTAATAGAAGCCAATCAATGATATTGATGTACACAAAAACAATTATTGATCACAATCAGTGGGCTATTCAGATGTATTCATTGCACTGGCGAGTCGAACAAGGAAAAACTGTAAAAACACACTGAACTCAAAGCATGTTGTCATGTACTTGTGCGACAATAGTAATTAGGCTTCTGAATTTATGGCCCAAGTGATTACACCAAGGAGAATTATACCCTTTCAGCACAGGGGTGTGTGTGTGTGTGTGTGTGTGTGTGTGTGTGTGTGTGTGTGTGTGTGTGTGTGTGTGTGTGTGTGTGTGTGTGTGTGTGTGTGTGTGTGTGTGTGTGTGTGTGTGTGTGTGTGTGTGTGTGTGTGTGTGTGTGTGTGTGTGTGTGTGTGTGTGTGTGTGTGTTTGTGTGTGTGTGTCATTCAAAGGGACACTCAAACAAAATGCACCATTTGTAGGAAACAAACTCTATTGACTGACTCCTTCTGGCACGAGCCGTCAGTCAGGTGGGGAGCGCCTCATTGGCAGGACAATGAGCCGGACTTCTGTTTACTCTTTAACACGTCAATGGATCTTTTGTAAGAAGGCCTATAGTTGGAGTGTAAGTGTCAAACCCTCTGGAGACTGCATGCCATGCTGTCACCCCTCTCCATCCTTTGTTACCCCACTCTGTTCAAGCAGGGGATATGCATGAGTTTAAGGAAATTAAAGGGAGAAAGGGCTAAAGTATTCAATCTGGAAGGTGGATATCTGATTTTGCTATACAGTGGACTAAAAAATATTGGAACATTTAAGTTACACTTGAAAATGTAATTAGATAACTTGCATGTTTTTGCTACAACTAACACTTTTTTCCATCATTTTCGCGCACTGTCTTTCAATCAGCTGGTGTTTTAGAGACTTATATTGGACGTATGAAGGTTTTCATGAAATAGTTTGCTTGAAACTTGCGCTTAAGCCATCTTTCTTTAACATAAATGCAATTTTCTTTGATATTTTGTGATCCAATGCAATGACGTTCATGCATTTTTAAGTGTGACTTAAATGTCCAAATACTTTTTGTGGCCATTGTGTGTGTTAAACACATCACTCTGACATCTTGTCTTGTGGTCAAACATCCAGAAAGGTCCTTCAGAAGAGTTTCGGTGATGGCCATCTGTCCCTCAGTTGTTCTCCCCGGGGGGCTTCTGTACGGCAGATCAATAATCATTTCCTAACGACAGACACACTTTCAACTGTCTCACTTTTTCTGAAGCTCCTTCAGTAGAGTAAAGCAATCAGTCTTGTTTTTGTTGATGAGACAGCTAAAGGTATCTAAAGTAATGTTTTAAACATTATAAATGTGAATGCAATGCAACATAAACACTATTCAAAAGTTTTGATTTGTTAATGTATTGTATGTTTATAAAAATGCTCCTGAAATTTTGAATTTGCATACATTTTCTCCACTTATCGTTAATGCAAATCTGTGTTGACAAAAACATTTACACCATAGACCATGCATAATATTTTTTCTAATTTAATTTGACAAAAAAACGATGAAAGGTTCCCAGTTCCCAGGCAAGTCCCAATCTCTAGTGCCCATATGTGTTTATCAGCAGTGTTTTGGCTGAGCATTGTGGATCAGCTGGCTTTGCCCCTCAGGCCACATATTGACTTTAGGAGATACCAGTTGCGTCAGAGGACCCATTTCATCTCTCGAATTCCCTGTCATGACGTTAAAGTAGTGGCATGGGCAAATCAGCTGATCGTTTTTATACTGTAGCAACAGAGTTAAGCAGAACCAGAGGAAATGGATTGTTCATCTGTTTGTTTGTGGCCAGAGGGGCCATGTGTTTCCTGAGTTACGCCTTTCAGCTTGCATATACTGGACTTTTGTGGGTGATTCAACACATTGAAGTTTGGAATTTCATAGACTGTCATAAGACAGATTGTAGTTTCCCAAACATCCTACAGAAAACCATTAGCACACTTGGAAAGATGACTGTAGACTTATCTACTCATAAAAATGAACAGACACTAATCTTACACAGCCAGACTATCATGATAAAGTTTAATTTGTCATCTTATTCTGGCCAAGAACTGTCTGACTGATATGCAAGGCGGCCAATCAGTTAATTTAATTTTTAAATGCCATTTATAGTTGGGTTTATCTGAAGCATTTGATAACACAGTACTAAACTATCATTGAAAAGATTTTAGTTCCCCCAACAAAAAACCCCATGTTTTTATTCTACATTTTTCTTATGGCATTGAAAACCTCCGGAGTGTCTAGAGATTAAAACGAACTCTAAAAACAGCTGTATAGGTTATGAGAATGAGTCCATTGTTATAGTCTTGGCGGTGATTCTTTCTACCCCAAACCTTAGAGGACGTGAGCAGTTTCTGCGTTCCATTTTTATTCCACAGGAAGGGGCGACTTGTCATGCTGCACCATTTGCGTCAGGTTTCCTGTCTCTGAGAATCAACCATTGTGTTGCAGGCCCTATCGAGCAGTTGCTTAACAATTGCTTTCAACCCTTCACTCAGCTCCTAGTGGTTTGTCCATCACTAAATACAAGATCATTTGTATGTACTCCCTTTAACATTTTGCTTTTGCAGGAGTCGCGTTTTCTAAAGTTGTTTTTAAAGTTGTGATTTAAAGCCTCTGTTTTAGATTATATGGTAAGTGCATTCATCATACAATCCTCAAGACATGTTGCTTAACAGTTGTGTGTTCCCTCAAATGTTTCTCTCTGGCATGGGCACTGCAGAGACACGTGTTGAAGGGAGAAAAACCCCAGTTTACAATGTAGCCTGTGATACAGTTTATGAAGAACAGATGAGAATGTTGGCAGTGCTCCATTCTGAGAGTGATGACCTCACATGTTTGGCCCAGGTCTTCATAGTTTCATCCTCCATGGACTGTAGCAACAGAACCGTGCTCTGTGAAAGATATACTGCATTTCAAAAATAAAAATGATTTCATTGAAACGGCTAGAATATAAGTGCTAGAAAAGCTATTTTACATAGATCAATCCCTTAAAGTGATTGTTCAGTCAGGACCACTATCGTCAAATACGATTGACAGTTAGCATACAGTTTGGATTGGCGGTGTGGTTCTGTTCACTCCCCGCGCATCCATGCAGCCTAGCATGGATAAGAGCAGGAGAGCAGCGATAACCCCCCTTAGGGTGAACAGAACAGAACCAACATGTATGTATTGCAGATATCATTAATTCAAGATTTTAAAGTAGGCTACAACATAATTCGAGAATTTATTCTGATTCAAGGGGAATCAGAATGCCAAATCCTGACTGACAGGAGGAGCTGGGGATGGAGGAGGGTAATTGGCTCCTGAGAAACGTGATAGCTGCTGATAATACTGAAGGAGCTTATATATGTATACAGTGATAGGCGTCGTATTCCTAAAGGTAGACGTGGATCAGCTGAGAGTCACTGATGCAAGCTTGACTAACGTGACCTGCCAGAACTGACGCTACACTTGATTTCACCGTAAAAATAAAAATTCTATCAATTACTTAGCCTCATGTCATTCTAAACCCGTAAGAGTTTAGCTCAACTTCGAAACACTAAGATATTTTGAATGAAATCTGAGAGAATTTCTGTCCCTCCAATGAAAGTCTCTTCACCCACGCTTCAAACCGTTCATTAAGAGATTGTTAAATAAATCCATACAACTCGAGTGCTTTAAGTCTTCTGAAGGGACATGTTCGCTTTAAATGATGAACAGATTTAATTTAGGCTTTTACAAGCTCAAATGGCAAGCTTTTACCTTATTAAAGCTAGCCATATTAGACTTTATTTGTCATTTTGCAGCTTGACCTTTTGGAGTCTTCACTCTCTTTCATTATATTAAAAAGAATGGTCAGGGTATTTAAAATATATTTTGTGTTCTACAAAAGAAAGAAACTGTTTTTTTATGTTGTTTTGGATAAAAGCAGGAGATAAATGACTACTTTGTGAAGATTTGGAGTCTATTTGATGAATGGTTTAGAATTATGGCTAAGAATTAAGGCCCCGATATACGAAGAACAAACTGATGAACAAAGTTAGAACAAAATCAGGCCAAAATGAAGTTCGTTTGGAGTTCGTTTCAGGAGTTTAAAGCAGCTTGCCAAAGCGAACCTTCCGAAAAAGTTTACTTCAGCTGGTAAACACCTTCGTACTAGATGGCGATTATGTAATAGGTAGATGTGGCTCTGGCTCTTTGACGTGGAAATCTTCTCCAGTTCATTTTCTCTGCTCTGTTAAGTCCGTCGAGGTCAGATGTACGTGAGTGAAAACAAACACTGAGGAGCTGCTTTACAGTAGAAATTGAATCCTAATTAAAAGCAACATTTAATACTGTAACGCTGTTTGGTTTAAAGCAATCTATTGTATAAATAATAATTTTAAAATTACTGTATTTTATTTGAATATATTTTTAAATGTAATTTATCCCTGTGTTGCAAAGCTGAATTTTCAGCATCATTACTCCAGTCTTCAGTGTCACATGGTCCTTCAGAAATCATTCTAATATGATGATTTGCTGCTCAAGAAACATTTCTGATTATTATCAATTTTGAAAAACAGTTGTGGAGCTTCTTTTGTGGAAACCGTGATACATTTTTTTCAGGATTCTTTGATTAATAGAAAGTTGAAAAGAACAGCATTTATTTGAAATAGAAATGTTTTGTAACATTATATCTTTACTGTCACTTTTTAACACAATTGAATGTATCCTTGCTGAATAAAAATATTAATTTCTTTTAAAAAAAAAATCTTAAAACTTTTAAAAGGACAAGTCAAACGATTGAGACGTGTGGCTCCGCAACCAAGTGATGGGATTATGAGGGTTCATGGCGAAAAACGCCTGGATCTGAGGAGGCTTTCTAGAAGCTTAGAAGTCTTCAAATAGGATTTGCCTTTTTCCCAGACACTAAAGGGTTTCCATATTACTTGCTTTTGTTTTTTAACCCTCCCACAGAGCGCTATCATCATTCCCTTTTCATGTGTGGTTAGACTGACCCATGTGTATTAGTTAAGAAGCCTTAGCATGCACTGATCTTTTCTTGAGATGCTTTTATATGTATGTGTTGTATATGGTGTCTTTATACAACCTTGATATTAACCACACGACAGTAACCATGCAAAGACATCACAGTCTACAGCACATGTACAGTGTGAGGGAAATTCTAACTTCTAAAAGTGAAGTTATGGTCGCAGATTGGGTGGAGTAGATGTATCTAGTGAATGCCTTGCAATGTGGTCGGTGTCGCCACAGCATGACAAATTGATTGGTTTTGAAATTACTGTGGTTGAAAACATATGCTAGCCTTACTATTTACAGGACTGTATTGGGAACTTGACCCCTACCACTTTTGGACAGCGAGAGCTGTCCTGACAACATTTATGAAGACTTAGCACATAAATTATACATGTATATCAACTGTTGCTACTTTTTTTTTTTTTTTTATACTGGGTTAGATAACTTTGTTTTACACTATACCGTTAAAGTTTGAGGTCAGCAAGATTGTTTTTTAAAGAAATTAATACTTTTATTCAGCAGGGATGCATTAGATTGATCAAAAGTGATATTAGACATTTAAAACGTTATAAAATATTTCTATTTCAAATATTCTATTCATAAAAGATTTCTGAAAAAAAAAACAGTTTCCACAAAATTATTAAGCTTCTCAACTGTTTTCAACATTGATAATAATAATTAGAATCATCAAATAGTCAAATCATCATATTAGAATGATTTCTGAAGGATCATGTGACACTGAAGACTGGAGTAATGATTTGCTTATCTGCTTTACATTATGAGCCCAGGAAGAACAACGTTTTTAAACAAATGAAGTCCAAGTAATTCACACACCGGTACAAGTCTAGTGGAGGTGAAATAGCAGATTAGCATGTCTACAGCAAACAGGTGTTGTGTCTCAGGTCAAATGAACTAACTAACCCAGAGGACAATTTTACTGCTCAATTGTAGCTTTCATAGCTGTGGAGATTTAATGGAGTTCTCAAGTATGTGTCTCCTTATACACAAAGTATAGAGCTATAAAAATCATGCAAGCGCATTTGCTCCTGCAGAATTTGAGGCTTGGCTTTGGGAACTGTATATAGTGCTATACTTGAGCAGTTTATTTTTAGGTGAAGGTTTATACATACTTGCACATGCCTTATGTTTGAAATGCTGTCAGCAAGATCAAGTCAAGACACAGACCTATTTTATTAAGCAGGACTGCACTTCCACTTTCCAAGGCAGTCATAAAACCTCGTCTCCTTACATTTCCACGCGCTGCACCTCAGGCAAACCTTTTGCACGGATGAAAGAAGTTTTTGAATTGATCATTCATAATTTATAAGCAGGGTAAAAATGGTTGTAAATGAGTTTGTAGAGCGTTCTCTTTGAATTTTTTATTAGTATGCCAGATGGCACAGAATAATCCATTTTTGTGCAAATGGACACAGAATTTACTGTAATGTATTTGTTAAGTCCTTTTAAGCAAGTCAGTTCATGTGGGATGCAGCTTTTCTGTAGGCAAGTCAGTACAGCTTCTGTAGTGAGGACAGACCAAAACATTCAAACCTTCAATCTACAATAAAAACAGACAAAATATTGTAATATTATAATACAGTTTATCTGTTTTCTTCTACTTACCCTATCTCTGGTATCACATGTCCTGCATGACCTCTGACCTGAAGTGGACCTTTTGAGTCCAAGACATGAGCTGCAAATGTGTCAGCAGGGTTTACAAGATCTATATCAGCTGCATGCATACTCAGCTTAATGAACTAGATGTAGTATGCATGGGCAACTGAGAGCACAAATGTGTGTTCATGTTTCTTAAGCCGGTGTGTCGTGTCTGTCGGCAGGTTGCGGGGCGGCGGTACTCTCTCTGGGACGACTTCCTGGTGCAGGGCCGGCATGAGGGTCAAAAGGAAATGACCTTGGAGGAACTGCTGAAACACATTAAGGTTAAAGCACACACGCTGTCAACATCACACACTTTAGAGACATCAGATACCGTTCACACTCAGTCTCACACCAGCTTTTTTTTCTACAGGTTGAAATCTTTTCTCTGGCACCAGAACTGCTTTTTCTGAAATATAACAGCATTTATTTGTAACTGAAATCTTTTGTAACATTATAAATAGCTGCATTATAAATAGTCTGTTTAATGCATCATTGCTGAATAAAAGTATTACTGACCTCCAATTTTTAAAATGGTAGTTTGGTACGGTCAACTAGACGTAAATCAATCAATTATACAGTTACAAATGCTCCAAAAATCATACATTCTAGATGAAAACACACATTGAATACACATCTTAGGGAGATACGTGTGGGTGGCTGGATGTGTGTCGAATTGGTTGATTTGATACTTATTTCTCATTTCAGGAAAAGCATAAGTTGAACATCACAGGCTTGTATTATGGTACTGCTATATTGTACAGCGATTCCTCCGATCATACTGGTCGCCTGAAGCTAAGGTGTGTATGCTGATATACAGCTGTTATAAACAGAAATACTCCACACAGCATTAATGCCTTATCTTTTGTATACTATATTGAATGCTTACCTGCATTATATTCACTTAAATTCTACAGCTATATATCATTAGATTTGTCTAGACTAAGAGATTTTGAGACTTTGGTCCCTTAGTGTTTATTTTTGGGATAATGGATATTTTCCCAAGGCATGGACACACAGTCTTCCAGCATGACAGTCATTTGAAGCCACATGCCTTCATTAACCCCTCACTCCCCTCTTTCTGCATGTGTGCACCTAACTTCAATCTGTTGATAGACTTCAAGGTCCTTCCTGGGTCTCTAACCAAAATTAGTCTCCAAATTAGAAAACAAATACATTTATTACCCTGTCAGGTGCTGTTCCTTCCTGACGTTTCTTCATCTACATTTCTTTGAAACGTTTGGCATGATATAAAAGCATGTGAAAGGAAGTATGCATGTACAGCATGTTGTAGACTACCAGTCAAAATGTAATTAAATGTGATCAAATCTGAATTTTCAGCATCATTACTCCAGTCTTCAGTGTCACATGATCCTTCAGAAATCATTCTAATATGATGATTAAAAACAAAAAATGAATAAAATCTTAATTATTCCAAACTTTTGACAGACAGTGCATATTGTGCACAATATGCAAATGTTTTGTATGTACTCAATATATGCATGACCTACTACATTTGACAAAATGTGCAGTATACAACCAGAGCAAACTGCATTGTTTACCGGATCTCAATGCAGTGCACTCAACTTGAACTTCTATTTCTAAAGTGAGGAATGAAGTAGAAGAGGTCATGTGACATTTGAAACTGTTATTGTATGTTGCATTTCACATACAGTACTTCTATACTATTCTAATTATTTTTATTTTTTTTAATAGTTAAATGTGCAGTAAGCTAGTACTTCATTCTGAACATAACCAGTGTTTGTTAGGCATAAGAGTGACCTTCCTGTTCCTCTCTAATTATGAGATACAGACCATACCACACCCTCACATAAATAAACACTCTCATACATTCATTCACAGCAGCCATTCTTATGTAACTGTATCTTATGTAAAGAAGTACACTGATGGTAATGCGGGTTTAAAAGGTTTGGTGGTACTTTGATTTAGCCTAACAAGTGAAAATGGATTTGTATTAATTGATTAACTTATCATTTATGCAGCATAACTGATTTGGTACGCTCTGCAACCAAGCGTGAGATTCCAGATCACCAGCAGATGTTGGAGATCATTCCCTCATTTAAAGAGGATGAGGACTGCATGATGCCCATCAGATACCTCCTCAGGTGAAGCTGGAAAAGAGAGCCTTCCATGTAGCAACTTCACCTTAATAAGATTATTCTCTCCATTAACTTTGAGTTTATATGCTAAACAGTCATAAAAATCATGGGAATATGTACACTGCAAAAATCACTGTTAAAAAAAACATGATGCATTTAATGAGGTTAATCCTGAGAACAAATAAAAAATATTGCCTTTAAAACAAAACAAAATAAATGTATATTTAAGACTCTTATATAACATTCTGGTAACATTTTACAATAAGGTCTCTAACATCAGTAAAATATTAAAGGGATCATGATGTGGATTTTTTAAATTATTTTAAAATGTTGGTTCACTTATAATGTTAAAGTTTTTTGCGCGCGCACACACACACACACACACACACACACACACACACACGCACGCACTGTGTGGAAAAACTACATTCTGACCCCTATGTCTGAAATGATCAGGTTTTAATGGACAGCTCCTTTCAGGCTTGTCAGTAAATGGAAACAGTTTCAATACCCACTCTCTATTGCACACGAGTAAGTGTTTCGAAAACATTATCCATATAAAACCGTCATTTATTTATGGTTTGTGATTCAGCTACTGTCAGATCCAATACAGCTGACTGCTTCATCTGCCATCAAAAGTTTCTTTGCACTTTTCAATACACTGTGCCTCGTTTATAAAACAATCTTTGGTCAAATTATCTGAACAAACATATAATCCTCAGACGAGGTCCAGGATGCCATTAAAAATAAACCAACCATCCACTTGATCCTGATGCTGGGTGACTACTGTAGTTAACCAATTTTAACAAACATATGAAACCTTACTGTAAAGTGTTGCCAAAATGATTTTGAAAAAGCCTTAATATCTTCTCGAGAATCAAAATAAAAAAATGATTACGGTTGGCTATGTTGCAGTGTCACATTTGAACTGGAAAGAGTCTCTAATTCTGATCTTTTACAGTCTATAAGTGAAATAGCTTTTCTGTTAATTCTTTTAAACACGGTGTATCCGGGATGAATGCGACCCCTGTGGTTTCTTAATTCCCTCCCTCATCCCTTTGTTATGCAGCCATGACCACCCACCACCCCTCACCTCACTATTATCATGTATGAAAACAGCTCCAGACCAGAGCCAAATGAGCTGCGTCTGCTCCAGTTAATTTCATCACCTTTAAACATGTTTGTGTGCATTCAGACCTAATCACATTACAGCACTGTGTTTCATTCACAAGAAAGATTTGACAGCTGGATCTTTATCTTTCTATTCTATTCTGGTTATAAGTCTTAGTTTATAAATTCTTAGCCTACTGCATCTATATACCATTCTGTTAGTAAAGTCTTATTTTAAAAATAATTCCATATTTTACTCAATTACTGCCTGTTTCTTAAAAATAAAGAGTAATAAGTGCACAGTATACTGTATGAGATATTCAGTGTTGTGTTGAAACCATAAATTGTATTTGCATGAGTAGCAAACTTCTCAGAGAAAAGTTGTCATTCATGCGATGGCTGCAAACCAAATGAAACTTAGAACGTTAAACTTGGGCAAGCTAAACATGAATATTGTTGGTTAACTGACAAGGCAAAAAACTATTGCTTTGCAAAAAAAAAATTATTCGGATTCTAATAAATGTGTTAAACATTGGTGTGTTATATTTCTATTGCAACCAATTAACTAAAGCAACAATGGCATACATTTTTTCTTTAAAATGGGCTGAATGAAATATATTACCCGTACATAACCCAAACTATGCTGTTCAATTTTTCACAATGCCATCAAGTATTTTTGATCATGACATCAGTTTTTCATAAAAATAGGTCAGAATATTCTCTTTTATATAAAAAAAACATTTATTGCAATATTTATTAATACATAGAACAATATTAAAAGACATTTTCAGAAATAAAATCCAGTTAGTTTTCAGAAACACATCAGATGTATCCAATGATGTCATTGCATATGATAGGCTGTCGACTCCCAGTCTTCATGACAGCTCTAAACTGGTAAAAGTCTGGTCCCATTTGGTGCAAACTTGTGTGGGACTGGTGAAAGAAGGGTTTCGGGGCTTGGAATCCCACAGGACAAGACATCCGTTTACTGCGTTTAGTCTCCTCAACTCCAACTCCCTTTGACATGCCTGCAATTTTCCGCCGCATGTTGACCAGAAAGTCCTTGGCTATTTTGCGGCTGGCGTTCGGCTTCAGTTCTGCAGAATCTGGGCATTCTGGAAGGTCCATCCAGTTTTTAATAAGATCTGCAAAGCTGTTGTCTCCAAGAACCAGCGGTTGCCTGTTACGCCCTCTAGTTAACAAAGACGTGGTCCAGTCCGTTGGGTCGCTGGCCTCGAACGACGTCCAGCGCTCCAGGCATGCGTCTGATGTGGATTTGGGACGGGTTCGGTTGGTGCGGACACACGCGGAAGATGAAACGCGTACATTCCTCGTGCGGCGCAACACTACCCCCTCATCCTGCCACGATGCTTCGGAGTACCCAGAATCAAAGTCCAGACTTTTCAAGCTGCTGGGGGAGCCCTGAGGCAGACGGCCAACACCGGCCTCCTCATCCTCCTCTTCTTCCAGTGGGCTGGCCAGGCAGCAGGCGGAGTCGTAGGTGCTGGCGTCACTAACGTCAGATATCCGCAGGCGACTGAGTAGCTCCCGCTTTTGTGCCCTCTTTTGACAGGCTCGAGTGGCGTATGAGCACTTTGATTGATTGTCGGGTTCTCGTATCTGCTTCAGATCCTGCAGAGACCTCATCATGTATCGCATCTGGTCCCGAAAACAGTCGCCTGAATTGCGAGCGCACAGCTAGAGAAAGAAAAAGAAGAGGTTAGAGCTTGACTGCATGCTGAAGTTTCCACATCACTCACAAGGGCACTAGATGCACCACACTGATCACCAGCTGTATGCATTTTTCATGGCATGTCCATCACTGTATCAATGTAGTAACAACCATGCACTGTACCATGGTACCGCCAAAGTACTTGCTAAAGGGCAAGATGAGTCAGTTCCTCTTTTTCTGAATAAAAACTGCAGATCCATTGCCAGACTGATGTGTCCAGGATCTATAATCGCCTTGGAAAACAATTCTTGGACCAGGCCAAACAAGACATAAATGTGCCTGAGCTCTCCTTCAGATGAAAGCAATCCAGAGTTTAATCCAGCAGCATTAAATCAACAACATGATGAGTGGGAGAGAAACAAACACAATCCATTTGGATTGTCTCTGGGGAGAAGAGTCAGAATATGATGCATGCCGATACATCCGCACTGATTGTGGGAACGGGAAAGAGTCCCTTCCTGCACCGCTTCTGGGAGAAAGACAGGCCACACTTCTCCCAACTCAAGTTTCATGATTAATGCACGGGTTGTTGTGGTCGAAAAGGGAATGATGTCATTTTTTGGGACAATGCTGAATTATGTTAGCCATAGATCCGGGATCAGACTAATTGTGTATATCAGTCTATTTGGGATCGTCCAAAAAAATAAAAAATAAGTAATGCACTTATAATTGGTAATTATATCAGTAATACATGATTAGATACTCACCTACTTAGAACAACAGCGCCATTGCTAAATGATGAATTGAATAATAATAATCTGAATAAAATATGATTATAAAATACATGTACATAAAAAAAAAAACTAAATGAAAAATAGAGGAACATTTATCCTTTTAAACCCTCCAGAATGTCTTGCGATAGACATCCATTGTTCATTCTTTAAAACAACAAAATTCCCCTTGACCAGGCTTATCAAATAGATTTCATTCCATCCAGGGTCCACACCTCTCTCATAAAGCAAAAAGTCCCTGTTTTCCAGTGATAACAGCCCCCTACTCTCAAGTGATTTACTTTACTTTCACTTCCAGCTCTGCAGTAGCCGTTAAGCATTTGGAATTTTTTGGGAATGCTTTTGAAAGGCAGAAAAACACAGCCATCTATGTGAACCGGCTCTTAAACTCAGCTGCTCTGCAGCCCTCAGACTGGTTTAAGCTACAGGACCAGTGACCACTCGATGATGTTATCACAGCTGTGAGAACTTAGCCATTTGGCTCGAAGATGCAAATGTGTGTGTGCTTGGAAAGCCAGCGGTTGCCAGAGGCCATGAAAAATGCATAGAGTTGGGTAGCGGTTAACCTCCATCGCTGCTGAAAATGTACATTTCATTTCACAACCCAGATTACAGTTCAAGATATAGATTTATAATGCCTGAGGGAGGCACAAGATACACCAGTGCATGCGTCACATTCATATTGGAGTTAAAACTATAGAAAAATACAGCATATTAACAAATATATTCAACGGACTACTATTTACAGCTTTTGAGGCTCTGAAAATGACATTTTAGTGGAAGTGCTCACAGCAAGAAAATAAATACAGTACTACTATGGTTGTGACTACTGTAAAATCATAACTTAATATGGGATCTACATTCAAAAGCTTTATAAATTGTAATTTGTTCATATAGTTTTGTTTTATTTTAGTTTAGTATTCACTTATTCTTCTTTGCTTGAGTACAGACTGCTTTTTACAATAATATTTTTTAGACAATAATATCGTCTCCAGATGAACAAGAACAAAGCAAGCAAAACAAAACACTTACCATGTTTATTTTTCCGTTTGCCGAGTTAGTCCTCTCTTTGATATATTTTCCTGTTTCCTCTGCAAAAAGAAAAGATGTGGCATAAGTATTTTAAATAATGCACAATAGTGTTTATATGTGACCTAAGTGCGTTTAAGACACTTACCAAACTGTACACAAAAAATATGGCAGGTTTGTAAAGTAGTCCAGAACGCTATAACCGCTTCAGCGTGTCATCAGTCAATGCGCGTTTGGAATGAGAGCTGAGAGCTTTTGAGCGCGCCGTCTGTTTCCTCCGGACAATCTCAGCCAATCAGCGCTACGCGTCAGGCTGACATCCAATCAGAAAGCCAAATGTGAGCGAAGAACAAGCGCTTCACACCTGATAGACTGATTGATACAGCTTAATGATTAACGATACATTATAAATAATTACTTGATCAATTAATCGTACTACTTCTACTGATAATACTATTTTGTTATGTAATAAAGTATACATTAACAAGATAAAATAATGAAATAAAATAACATGATAGGAATTTTTTTATTTTATGACAAAAAAACGTAAGGTAATCAATGAAAACCATACACCGCTACCAAAAAAGTATCAATGGCAGTGTATTTTTTTTTTACATGTACAACTTATCATGGAATTCTTTTAAGTACTTAAGTACTATGACTCTGGGCTTGACTCTGAAGCCAATGACAAAGTCCAAAAATATGCCCAAAAAATATGGAATTTACTCAATACCATGATATTACCATCATCGCTGTACCATGGTACCACCAGAGTACTTTCTGTAAGATTGTACAAAACATTTTGTTCTAATAGAAAACAAACGATTTCCTTTTTTTATTTGCCCAATTTTAGTTTGGGGCTTGCATTTTTGCTGTTGTTATTAAAATGGTTTGGCATGTAGAACACAAAACGCTTTCAGGAAATAGTTTAGAGTAGACTTCTGGATTGTCAGTTCATTTATTTACTAAGTGTTCCTCTAGCGCCTCCTTGGGGTGATGGAGTGAAACTGCAGAAGTGTATAATGAATATTAATAAAAATAGCATGAAATAAAATACATGCAACATTGCCTGGCAGTTGAACAAAAACACATTTACTGCATACAGTGTTATAAGAGACATAAAAGACAAAGTAGCACAGGTCTATCTTACATAACTTTTATTTCCAACGAAATCTTTTATGGCATTTAGATATTAACCCAAAGACTGTAGTCTAAGTTTTATTTAGCTCTTAAAATGTGCTCAACACTTTTACACTTTTCATTTGATAGCGTGAATAAAAACAGCCCTATGATCTACAGACAGTGAAAACAAGGCACAGACATCGCGAGGAAAAAAAAAAGGGATGGTACAGCAACAGGAAGGAGAAATGTGAGGTCGGATATAAATATTTTACAAGTTAGTCGATTTTGGACAGTGTCACAGTCAAGCTAGTAGAGAGTGTCCAGATATATCAGTGGCTGAGGGAATGTCACGTCGAGGTTTAGAGAGAGCGAGCCATTTCATATGGTCCGTCATCATGCAACAATATACAGTTGAGCCTGGGATGAAGATTCGGTGCTAAAGGTTTACAAAAGAGATGTCTCATTTCCTTTCTGTGCTCACATTAACTTTACAAAAGAAGCATTTTGCCATTGAGTTGAATAAAACTAGCACATCCATAATAGAAGTCCTCACCCACCCCATTGGTAACCCTTCAAAAAAAACAAAAGCTCAATAGAAACAAATATCAGAATATAATCCTGATTCTCCACTTGGTTTATTTTTTTTGGCAGAAAATAACTGCAAAATTAAATATTTACACATTGAGAACCAATTTAAAATTCAAGATTCTGGAAAGAAGGATGGTGTTCTGGAATTCTGTGAAGTTTCTCTTTTCCTGGTTCACAAGTCTTTTTCAGGTTATCAAAAAACAAAAACAAAACACGATTCTTATAGGTAGCTGAAGGCAGTCTAGCATGTGGTGTGCAACCCGTTGACCAGCTCCATCAAACACTTTACACTTTCCTGAGGAATAAATCACAACAAAATCAACAAGGTTAATAATAGTTTCTCACATTAACTATGTGACTTAAATCATTTCAAACCTAACATGTTAAATGCTTTGAAAAGTGTGCTTGTGCCATCGTTAAAATAAATGAAATTTAGTTCGATATTTTAAAATCTAATGCTACAACATTGAGGAATACACTATCGTTCAAAAAGTTTGGGGTCAGTATGAAAGAGATCATTTTATTCAGCAAGGATGCATTAAATTGATCAAAAAGGGACAGTAAAGACATTTATAATGTTTCAAAAGATTTTGAAAAGAAAATGAAGCAGTACAGCGGTGCAATGAGCTTGATAAGTTATTAAAAGCGCAATAAATTCGGTGCTCACACCCAAAGCGAGAATGAAAATGAAAAACAAATTTAGGGTGAGTAAATGATGCCAGATTTTTCATTTTTGCGTGAACTATCCCTTTGACACAGTCGCTTGTTAAACAAACATAAACAGTAGGGAAAGAAAACTGATGTGTAAATTAGATCTGTGCTTTAGGTGTTTAAGTGACAGCAGCCTAATAAAACTAGTATTTATACTTGAATACTAGGCTAGATCCACCTGAAAAACTCTTACTATTTCATGTGTCTTTGCTCTTTTGTGTTTATTTGTCCTATTGCTTTTCATTGTAATTTGCTTCTTTCTTATTTTATTACTGATCGTTTAATTTAATAATTGCTTAAAAACTTTTTACATGTATTAAGCTAGGTTTGCTGTGGTAAGTAAATTGTTTATGTCTGGAGTTTGTGTGTGTGTGTGTGTGTGTGTGTGTGTGTGTGTGTGTGTGTGTGTGTGTGTGTGTGTGTGTGTGTGTGTGGGGGGGGGGGGGGGGGGGGGACGACATCGTGTACTTTGTGTCTGAAGGGAGGCTTTGAAAACCCCAAATTCTAATAATACTATCACAAATTTTGCAGTTGATACTGTATTTTTGATCAAATAAATGCAGCCTTGGTCAGCCTTCTTTCAAAAAATGTTTTTTTTTTTTAAATCTTACCAAACCCCAACTTTTGAACGTTTGCAATTATAAGATGCTTTTTGAGCAACTATATCTGAACACAGGTCTGTTTTATATGCATGAATGGTGTGTGTGTGTGTGTGTGTGTGTGTGTATTAACCTGGTCATTCTCTTGGCCACCTTCATTAAAAGAGGCCGCAGTCCTTCAGGTTGTTTTTGATGATGACATCAGTGACGGCGTCAAACACAAACTGCACGTTCTTAGTGTCAGTAGCACAGGTAAAGTGGGTGTAAATTTCCTTTGTGTCCTTTTTCTTGTTGAGGTCCTCAAACTTGGTCTGGATGTAACTGGCAGCCTCGTCATATTTATTGGCTCCTGTATGAAACCGATACAGAAAATATTGTCAGCAGATTTGAACTTGTCCGTCCTATAACATTTACTTACTTAAAAATAACCACATGCTAAATCACGTTCCACATGGCAAATTAAATCAAAGTGAAGTCAAATAAATGTTCTTTTCCTGTTCAAGCCTCATATTTCAGTAAAAAAAAAAAAGAAAAAGTCAAAGACCTGGGTATTCAGGAAAGCAGATGGTGAGAGGACTGCGTGTGATCTTCTCCTCAAACAAATCCTTCTTGTTGAGGAAGAGGATGATGGAGGTCTCGGTGAACCACTTGTTGTTGCAGATGGAGTCGAACAGTTTCATGCTTTCATGCATGCGGTTCTGAAAAAGAGGAGTGTGATTCTTGAGAGGGCAGTAACTCGACAGCAGAGGGCGCTGGCGGCTCACTTTGCCCCGTGGACAGATGCAGTCTGTATACTAGTGACAAGGATCTTGGGGGGTTGCTTATAAATTAGTTTAGAATTACACAAAATACATCAGCCTTACTAAGAACTACTTAGAACATTAGTAACAATTTATCAAATAAAACAATTAATTAATTAAAAATGTGACGTAACTAATGAAGATCATTAAAAAATACTTTGTGTTTTCTGTGATTTTGGCCAAATGTCCTGTGCAATTTTAATTTATAATAAAATGGTCGATGTGCTCTAAAAGTGCAGCTTTCGACAATTTTTTAATTTGTCCAAACATTTTTATTAAAATGTGAGGTAACACTTTATTTTAAGGTGCTTGTAATAAGCAGTAATTAACAGTTAATAAGACACTTATAAGACCTTATACGATACATATAAGATGCATATAAGCATTAACTAATGATAATAAATAAATTAAATAATAAATTTCTCAAGTATCAATACATTGCACTTTTAGAACAGCCGAACAAACATAAATGGTAACACAAACTCCCAGTCCCTTAAAAATTGACCTTCCCAAGAGGGAGTAGTTTCGCTGATCTCTTCAGGGCCTGGAGCTTTAATTAACCCTTATATGAAGTAGTTAATGGTTATATGCATCTTATAAGGTCTTATAAGTGTCTTATTAACTGTTAATTACTCCTTATTACAAGCACCTTAAAATAAAGTGTTACCAAATGTGAAAATGCTTGGAGAGGTTTGCAAAACTAATCACATAATGGCAGATTCACAATTCAGGTTTATTGTTTGGACAATTGAGATTTTTTTCCATGACTTTTGCAGTGGTTCTGAGCACAGGATAGGGGTTTTCCCGAGTCTCACCATCTCCTCATCCTCTGCGAGCACCAGGTCATAAGCGCTCAGAGCCACACAGAAGATTATGGCTGTTACTCCCTCAAAGCAATGGATCCATTTCTTCCTCTCCGACCTCTGACCTCCCACATCAAACATCCTGAAGAGAAAGGAGAATTAGAGCGGGAGAATGTTTTATGTTGGAGACACTGAGAAACCGAGGAAGGTTAAGATTTCATGAGGGTCTCGGAAGAACGAATACAAGCGGACGATAATGAGAAAACACTTTCTACCAGAAACCTTTTCATATATAGTTAAGTCACCATGAAATCAAAACTGACAATTCTTGTTTTGTATGGAATATTGCACAATTTATTATAAATGATTTATCCATGCATCATTATTTTTTCATGTGCCTCATCAACTTTAATCAACATATTTCCCCTCCCTCTTGCAGACAGTGTTAGATAAGCTACTATTTATATCATCAACAGTGTAATTAGATTACTGTACAAATTACTCTCGAAAGCCTTACTTATAAATCTCATATCAACCTCTACCAGTTAAACAATACAAGGATAGACACACAACATGCCATTTTAATTATTTGAAAGAATTAAAAGTGCAAAGATATACTTGAACTGACCAAAGTATTCAAAGGGAGATGGTTAGATGAAAAACATACATTTGAACATTAGATGTTAAATCCACTATTGTTTTATACAGTAATTAATCCAATTACATCAGAACTAATTCAATTACAGAAAAATTAAGAGTAATCCCTTACTTTACTTTTTCAAGGGAAAAGCAATTAAATTACAGTAATTAATTCCTTCATAACGGCACATTGCACCTAACACTGCTAACAGCTCATCTCTCTTCTCTGATGATGTGTTAACTGACACGAGGGCGGGGCAACCTGTCACTCACATGAGATCCACCAATAGCAAACCACAACCAGCCAATCAATTCCTCACTACGCCTTTCATTTTTTCTCCTTTCACTCAAATATACGTCACAATAGGGTAGAAAACACTATCGCAACTTCCATTTCATGCCGACTTTACCCAATTCAATAATAAACTCCTCTACACATCGAGAACTCTTATTTTCCCACTGATTTTTGCCCATGCATGTAATATTGATTTATATATATATATATATATATATATATATATATAAATAAATACCCTTTCAAGCCATTTCAGCACAAACACACACACATATACATGCATCTCAAGATTCGTGCTGAACTCTATCAGCTAAGGTACGTGTTATTTATAGCTCATTGATTTGTGTACATGCAGACACACAGCACTGAATGTGTTTCTCACTTGAAGTGCAGATCTTTAAAAGTGAAATGTGTCTCCACGATCCCAGTGGTCTTCACTCTGGTCCTCAAGACGTCCTGCTGCGTGGGAACGTAGTCTGCCCGTCCTATCCTATCCATATCCTTCAGATAACTACACACACACAAACACACACAAGCATGTAATTAGGTCATTAAACTGTCATTAAAAGATCATTAATGCATTGGAAAGGCTTTATTCTCTGTGAGCTGCGGAGTGCGCATGTCCCACAGTCATATGAGGGCAGAGTGTTTGTATTCGGCGGGTCTGCGCTCGTCTTGAGATTCGACACCTGCATTAGTGCCTGATAAGGTGTGTTTACAGTGGGGGGTTTGACACTGAACACTAGGGTATTGCTTACTACAGGGCTTCACAACATTTTAATTCAGCAAAACCCCTCTGGAATCTGCATTATTTACTTCACACAGTGCTTGAGAATATAATGCTTACATTTCAATAAATATAACACCATCCCCCAGTTTCACAGACAAGGCTTAAGCTAGTCCCAGACTACACTGCATGTTTGAGCAGGTTTAACTGAAAGAGACCTGCACTGACATCTTAAAATATGTCAGTGACATTGTTTTGTCTCAAGATGAACACCAGAAATTGAACGAAGGCCTAATCCTGGCTTAATCTAAGCCCTGTCTGTGAAAACAGGCCAATATTTAGAGTAAAATGTTATATATTATATTATGTTATATGTAAAATGTCGCATCTAACATAAGGGTTTGTGTTTATATAATGTATATGTGTACATTTATATATATATATATATGTGTGTGTATGTTATATTATATATTAGTGGGCGTGTCTGTGTGTGTGTGTGTGTGTGTGTGTGTGTATATATATAATATATTACTGTGTGTGTCTCTGTGTGTGTACACGTGTATATATATATATATATATATATATATATACAAACAAACTATATAATAAAATTAATATAATATAATATGCGTATTGCATAGTATATACTGTATGCATGGTAGTCAGTTTACAGATATACAGTAGTAAAGTATTTTAAACATTTAAACATGATAAACATTTTAAAAAGTAGTATACTACACTGCTGACCTCATGCATGTTTAATTGTTTTAATTTTGTGTAAAAATAATAATAATAATAATAACTAAATAATAAATGAAGGAGCTTAAAGATCACGGTTGATATTGCTTCGGATTGATTCAACACACAGGTCAAGCACATTGCATTGTGGGATACAGTATTCAACGCCGTGTATTCTGGTTGCACACTGCACACTTTAGCTAATGTAGTAGGTCATCTGCATATTTCATGCATACAGTAAACCTGCCTACTGTGTACAGTACACACACACACACACACACAGCGATCAGAGTGAAGTTTGATCTGAGTCCAGTCTTCAGAGGTTTCCGCAACACAACAGCTGCTTGTGTGTGAAGTAGACTTTGACTGGAAGCCATAAATAGTCGTATTAGCTCAGTGAGCCGTCGCTGTTGGCCGGACCACAGGCCTGTGCGCTTCGCTAACTGACAGCATTTCTATGGCAACCCCGACTGACACTGACCTTTCAGACATAATGATCCAGGCTGAAAAATCAGGTCATACTTTCGCAACATGTAATTGGTAAAATATACAATTTCACTTTCATAATAATAGTCCTAATAATTTCATCTATGATGTTTTTTTTGACACTTTAGACAGTTGAAATTCAACCTTTTTCTCCTTTTATGGCCGAATATTACAATGCCTGTCAATAACTAGCCATAATTCACCCCAAAATCCAAAGAAGAAACAAAAATGAAGCCTAGTAAAGGTCTATCCATCAATCCATCTTTCTATCTTTCTATCTTTCTATCTATCTATCTATCTATCTATCTATCTATCTATCTATCTATCTATCTATCTAATTAGATTAATAAATTAGTGATAATTATATGCAAAATCTTACTGGTCCAACCAAAATTGGACATAACTTTTTTTTTTGCTCAAAATGAATACAATTTAAATAAAGAGTCAATATATCACTAGAAGATGTTCCAGTTCATGTGGTCATATACCTCTTCGGTTCAAGATTTAAAAGTGCAACGTACAGTATTACAATGCCAACATAGACAGCACATTAATTCTATTAAATAAGCAAACAAATAAAATGATTATTTCTTGATGTAGGCATCTACTATAAAAAGCTTTTTAAAAACATCACACAATGAGTAAAATATTCAAGAATTGCATTGTTTAAAATTAAATTGTTTAGCTCAGAGTCATTTATAATCAAAATCAAAAATGAAAAACAGAACTCGTCTATTGTGAGATGAACCGAAATGTCCTAGTATCATCCTTTAGCTTCTCGTTTTAGGCTTTGAGAGTTTATTTCCTAGAATGCGCTGGGTTTAACGGGCGGCACTTCAGAAGGTTTCAGGAAGATCATATGATGGACAGAGGACACACTCCGTCGTCTTTCACTACTGCAGGATGGAGTCGGAGATGTGGGATGAAGGGAATGCGAGGACTTCGTTCTCTTTCAATACACTGAGGTAAAAGCAGGTCTTAATTTTACTTCTGATCTTGGTTAAGCGATTATGCTGACGTAGTAGTGGCTATTAACCATCCAACAAATGCAGCGTTCTTAAAATCTCACATTTGAATTCTGGGCCTAAAATGTGTTTACCAGTAACCATGCATACAACCTCAACCATACATGGGTTTCATCTAGATCAGTTCATTTTAGGGAAAGCACATGAAACTACATTTTATCGAAAATTTAAACACTTGAACTTGCAGTCTAAAAGTGAACGTATAAAGAAAAAGCATGCGTTGGTCCTGGTAAACCCTACATTGTGGGGACCACATGTTTCCTCAAACATTTGTTGGTCCCCCGAGGAAAATCGCTTAGAAATCATACTAAGTGATGCTTTTTGAACACAAAAATGCAAAAAGTTTTCTGTGATGGGTAGGTATAGGAGTATGGGGATAAACTATGCAGTTTGTACAGTATAAAAAAATCATTATTTCTATGGAAAGTCCCCATAAAACATGGAAACCCACCACGAGCGTGTGTGTGTGTGTGTGTGTTCAATGAAGGTCCAAATGTGTCAACATCATCAGGGCTCGACATTAAGGCTTGTCCGCTTGTCCGGGACAAGTGGATTTTTTGTAGGACAAGTAGAAGAGAAAATTAGTTGTCCGACCGGACAAGTTAAATTTCAATCAAAATAAAATGCCATGTTACTTCACGTTATGTGCCACTCGTTACGTCTATTTTACAGATTTAATTTTACCGATTTGAAACGAACACATTTTTTCGCGCTGCCTGTGAATGTCCTGAATGTGACTCACAGAAAGACGCGCGCCAGTATAATGCGCATGCACAGACCGCGCGCCAGAAGTTCTCTTTCGCGCTTGAACGAACATCAACAACACACACAATTAAGCCAAAATGTCATTTGTCGAGTATCTTCATAACATAAGAACAGTCTTATGATGGACATAAAGAGTTGTGACTCGTGAGAGAATGTGAGGCGCGTGTGATATCCGCGTCTCTGTCCACAGCGGCTGCTCTTAAAGGGCCAGCTACCAATAAAGCGTTCTGTCAGTAAAGTTACTGAAAGAACAAAGGGAACAGAGAAAATTACTCACTGCTCTTGACTAAAGAACTTGTGTAGCTTCAATAAGTAGTAGTCTATATATAATTTATAATTTATGCAGCCCAGACTGTTTGATAACTTTATCCAATTTCTGCATATGTCCTGCCTGTTAGACAGTGAATTTTTATCCAGACATCAATGGCTTATTGATCATTATAGGTGTTATCAATCATTTAGTTGTTATTGCTAATTTCAGAATTATCACTAATCTGTGTGTGCATTTGGTTTAGAACCAAACAAGTTGACTCATGAAACCATTTGTTTATTATATCGCAATCGCATATCACAACCGCAATATTGAACTCAATAATTGCAATATGACATTTTCCCCAAATCGTGCAGCCCTAGATAAAATTATAAATCTTTACCCGGACAAGTGACTTTTGTGCATGGACAAGAGAAACATAAATTTACTTGTCCGAAGGACAAGTGCCTCAAAAAGTTAATGTCAAGCCCTGATCATGACCTCATTAAAGGCAGGACATGTTTCTGCTAACAACAACAGATGGAGTTGGCAATGAGTTTCCTTCTTGAACCTGGCTCCCATCATGCATCAGTGTGTGTGTGTGCGCTAAAAAACCATTAAAGTCACGTTCTGTTTCGAGGAGATATGTAATAATTTAATATTCTACTGCCACACCTGGCACAATTCTGTTACTCAAGTGTTTGTGTTTATGCAGCTCTGAAGTACATGGATGAAATATAATTAAACAACAAGTCACTTGAGGCTGTGCGCTGCAGTGATTTTACACAGGTTAAGAGGTGTTGGGGCACAACATGAAGTGGGAGGATTTAACGGTTGCCAAATGACTGTAACACACAGCCTCGGGTGGCTTGCTGCATTCATAAACCATATACAAAATGATAAAAGACACCAACGAGTGCTTTGAGATGCACAACCCATTATGTCTAAACTGACAATATACACAACCATTCAAAAATGTATTCAATAATCTCAGGAATAAAACACATTATATTATATTAAATTACAATAGAAAAATGTAATAATATTTCACAATATTATGGTTTTCACTGGATTTTTGATGCAGCCATGGTGATGCAACCAAAAAAAATTGATGAGCAAAAAAAAAAAAAAAGTAATTCTAATTTTAGCCTGTTATGAGTGTATATGAACTAATTTGGAATTCAATTTATAAGCAGTCACCAGCTGTTAACATCTCACCCAATCAGATTTGATAATGCTGCAATTAGGGTTCCCACACCTTTACACCAATTCATTTCCATGCCTTGATTTTGTGATATGCTATGCTGAAACATATTCATTATAGATTAATTGGACTCATTTGCAGGTGGAGCCCGTGTATGAGTGTGTCAGATGTACAGTAAGCGCAGACACTCACTAAGCAGCCGAGTCGTTGAGCTGGTATTCTCTGGAGCGGGTGAAGCAGCCCTGCACCCCGCTGTCGGCCCACAGTCTGCGGATCACATTGGCCAGGTCGTCAGTTAAGATTCCCTGCTCCTCCGCTGCTGCAGACAGAGCAAACAGCTGCCGTGCGTCATCCTGCACAAACACACACACACGTGCTGAGGGAGCGAGCGATTACAACACCTTGAGCACGGTTTACTGCACAATTACTGTCGCTCCAAACATATTACAATGGAATATTTGTAATGGCAATAGTTCAGATTAAAATAAACACAAAACTGCTCATATTTCCTGCTTTTATTGTGAATGATTCATCTGTGCACAAAATAACAACTCGCTCCGCCTGATGGATTTGACATTGTGCGCAAAACATTAAACCTGTACATCAGAAATGTGAAGTTGTGACAGGGTACGGGACTCTCTGAATTATTTACTGAATCTAAGCATGACCTACATGGCAGTCCCAGACATTCTCACAGGTGTGCAGGAGCTCTTACCACTCGGGCCGCCTCTCCGTAGTCGATCTTGAGGTTGCTCATGGCTTTAATAATGGCCATTATGGACTGGATGGTGTTGCTGTAGACCACGGCTCTGTACTGCTTACACTCGTCTTCTGAGTAGCCATCTTCATGGATGATTCTAAACAGAGGGTGAAATGTAACAATTAAAAAAAAAATGTAAGCAGAGAATGCTAAATAAAATAAAAGATATCTGGGAATGCTCAGTAAAATAAAATAAATATTGAATTCATAAAAAATTTAAACAATATATATATATATTTGTAATAATATTTGATCATATTAAGATACAACAAGTTATAATCCACATTTTAAACCTGCATTACATTTATTACAAAGCTTTCAGGAATCATATAGTTTAATTGGTCTAATTGCATCAAACACTCCAATCAGGCAAATATTGGAAGCATATAATATTAGACCTTAATTTTCCAAATTTAAAATGTACAGTTTTTTTACCAACTAAAATTATTACATTTATTGTGGCCATGATAATATATCAGCCATCATATCAGTTATATCAGCCATAAAACTAATTATCAGCCACCATTTTAGCCCAGAATGTGTATTGGTGTCTCTCTGGGTCACACAAGTCAGTTTTCAGCGGTGGATCTGAACCTGCATCATTTAGGAACTCCAGATTCACTGACGTCAGCAGATCTTCACGTCTTCTCTCTGTTCAAGAGTCAGCTGATATAAAATAGTCCAGTGGGGCTTTATTCACATGATGTTTGAGATCACACCTTTATTAAATCATTACATTGTACTTGACTTGACTTAAAAAAAATGAAATTGTCAGTAAGGAAAACATTAGAAATATATTAAACAATTTTTCCTTTCTTTCTGCAGCTCAGAATGGAGGAAGCTCAGGCTAATGGATCTTAAAAGGTTTGATAAAATAAAGCTAAATGTTCTTACACTTACTTGGTAACTGAATAGAAGAAATGTGGGACACATGACAGCTTCAGGACTGTTACTCTGGGTTATAAACTAGCAGAATTCCCCGTGTTTTAAACACCCCGTCTGGTGCTGGTAACAGTTACTGTCATTGTAACACTGTTTCTGCTTAAACCTGTATTAATGATCTGAGTGTGAAACTGTGTGTTGCTGTCCTCATGAGAAATAGATTTACTTACACAAAGATATTTAGAGCCCAATAAAATACATTTATAGCACACCTTTCATCAGAGCTTGCAAAGATGTTCAATGATGCTCCAACCCAAACATCTCAATACATAAAACGTACATTTATCTTACAAAACAGTGAACTGTTATTTCTATCTTAAAAAATATATACATGTTCTTTTTAACGTATGATTCAATGAAGAATACTGAAAAAAAATGCATGATGGTTTTAACAAAAATATGAAGCAGCACAACTGTTTTCAACATTGATAATAAAAAAAATGTTTCTTGTGCAGCAAATCAGCATATTAGAATGATTTCGGAAGGATCATGTTATTTAAAATTGTATTTATTTAAAAAACATTTTTTTACTGTATTTTTGATCAAAATTTTAGTGTACATGCAGTATGTGACTGAATAAAGCATAAAAACACAGGTATAAATTAACCCAACCTTTTCAAAACCAGTTAAACTGTTAGCGGTTTTATTATTATTCTGAAAAATCGATATAAATGCACAGTTACTGTTATTGTATAGATGCCAAGAGAAACCAGCCAATCGCTAATCCTCATACTATATTCTCATATAATAAATAGTATGCCAGATTAGGATTAGTGCCTTTAAATATTGCCAGATATTGAAAATAGTATTCAGTATTTGTATTAAAAATGTTAAATATACTATGCTAAAGTATGCAAAAGGTGTTTATGAAGCGTGAATCCAGACACGCTTGCAGACTGAGGATTATTATGGAGACACGACTGCCCAGAGCAGAGCCGCACATAGAAAGTAGTGCAACAATTTGGTATCACGAGGAGATGGATGGTGTCTATTAATCATGAACAGGATGAGGACGTTTCAAGAAAAGGAACCAGCACTACATCACAGGGTCTGTAAGGTGGTTTCGCTCGTGTAGAAATGTGACTCCATCACGGAAATGAAACTCGTAACAGCAGCTAGAGCCGGTTTCTGCAAACACCTACGTTAGCACTCCATGATGTCATTTGTTCAAAGTGCTGTTGCTGCAAATAAATGTGTGACAGATGAAGCATGGCTTTATTACTGAATATAAATAGTGTGCACGCACTTGTCTGTCAGCAGCTGCAATGAGCTCATTTACTGTCAATGTGTGCGATTTATCAGACTTAAAGCAGCGCGACGCTCCCGAGTGAGGACTTTAAGATCGTTACAGGTACATGGACATGCATGTAGACTTTACGAAGATGACACCTGTATTGAATCGTAAGCTACGACTCAAGTTAGTATAGAAGAATAAAACGTCATCAGCATGCGCTAGTGGTAAACAAATAGAGCTAGATTCATTTTACGTATTCACTTTGGCAATTGTGGTTTTTATGTGCGTTGAAAAAAAGAGGAGGAAGCGAAAGAGAATATGGATGTGGTCATGACTGGGGAAAAGAGGGCAACTTGGCATGCCAATTTTGTAAATGGAGCTTGAGGCAATAGGTTTAAGTTATAGCACCATATCGCATTGATCGATACACAGCTGTGAGCTGCTTTGTTCACTTACTGTGAATCGAGCCACTCTGAGACAGGGTTATTATTATTAAACACAGATTTGACTGTTCGCTGTGATCGTACTTGTCAAAGGTTTAATAGACAGAGCCAAATTGTTTGGTTTTTTTTATTTAGCAATAAGTTCGCGCGGGTGTTTGAATCGAGATTGCGTTCTTTTAACGATTGATCATGCAGCTCTACGCTATCAAAAGAAAAACAAAATAACGTAATGTCAGTTTTTTTATTTTATTTTTTTATATCGTGCAGCCCTACCGTATGCACACAGTAAATGGGACTGGATGAAAAAATAAATAAATAAATAAATAAAAAACACTAAAGAGACAGGAACCCTTTTTCTACTTACTTCATCTGTTTCACAATGGTGCTCTTCCCTGATTCACCTGCACCTGAAGAGAGAAGAAAACAGTTTGAATGACAATGAATGCAGAGCAAGCAGTCAAACAAATAAAAACTCAAAGGTGAAAAAATCAATTCAAAACCGGAAAGCATCAAGTTCAATAAAACTGCGCAGCTCCAACTGCATTTTGTCAATTTCACTGAAAAGCAGAGTCCTGTTTTACATCAGGGGTTACATCATCATCTCAGCCGTTCATACCTTATTGTTTACATTTCAGGGACTTTTATATGCTTTATAGTACATTCATGACATACAGGGTCTCTGCCCGACGGCTGGCCATGAGTACAGATTCAGAATAGAGCACGTTCTCAAATATTCTGTGCATGATGCATCATATCTGAAGGGCCGAGGCTGTGTGTCTGCTTATTCTGAGGGATTGTGCACTTCCTTCACTCCCGGAGATGATTTTAGCCTAATACTGCTCACTGAAGCTGCGCCAAAACATCTACTGTCAAAACTCGGCTTCTTGTTGACGTAGCCTGGCCGTGGCGCTCCGCTTGTTGTTATTTCCAATGCATGAAAGCCTGATGTTCTTAGAGGCAGCTCACAAGTTCACAGATGTATACAGAAAAAGGTCTGGGAACAGTTTGGATTATTCCTGCATAAAGTAATGAGTCTAAATCATAAAAGCACAGCTCTGGACAAAACGCTGAGAGAACAAAAACCTCTTCCAGTCCAGCTTTGAGTGGAAGACGTAGAGAGGTCATTCAATTATTTTGAGTGGAAAGATATGATACCTAATCATTCTGAGTTATTCTGAGGGGAGATGAACAACTATATCAAAAGGCTTTCAGTGAAGTGTAAAGTTTTTAATCCGATCATATTAGATGGTAGAAATCAAAATCTGCCAGAGTTCTGCCAAATGCACAGACACAGAATCATTTTAGTTTATCATGCATGCTACAAGAAGTATCGCTAGTATTTGTCATTTTTAACGTTAGGGATGTTTCAACATTTAGTATCCATCAAAATACCATAGCATTAATGTCTGCATTAGGGTTCAGCCACAGCATTTTTTTTGTGTATGGAAAAAGCCAGAAAGCACACAAAAAACCTTCTCCATTTCATTTTCTTTTAACATGTTTTAATTCAGTAGGAGTTGTAAATGGAGACGCAGCATCTGCACAGTCGTGTCGTCAGAAGCCCCTACAGCGGCGTGTGAAACGCGTCTCCTCAGCCATCTGCTGAATCATTCAAACACAGCTACCTCTACCAAACACACTGATTTACTGCACAGTCCCACACTCCAATTACTAACTCACACTCTCATCTTTTAACAAGCATCTGAACAAATTTGACTTTTTAACCTATTATATATTTTATATATTCAAACCACACGCAAAAAGTGATTAAATTTTTTTTTATTTAAAATAAAATAATAAAATATAACATAATATAAAATTGTATTTAAAAAGTTTGACAACTGACAACAAAAATCCATTTAATTGGAAATGTGTAATTTCTTAAATAAGGGTTAAAACAAATCTGAAAAACTTCAAATAACATCTTAATTTTATTGAGGTAGTGATCAATCAATCAAAAATATTAAAAATAAATATTAATTAAAATAAAATAAATACTAATATATATATATATATATATATATATGTAATTTTTTTATTAAATATTACACACATACATATATATATATCTTGTATGAACAGTTGCATTTCCTGTCCTCATCTGGATTAATAATTGACTTTTGTTACCTTTGACCTCCTATAGTGTAATGACTGCACTGAATTTATTGTCCACTGTACTTTGTACAAAGAAAAAAAAAGGTCTTAGGAAAAGAGGAACAGAACAGCACACCTAAACAGTGTAAGAGACCTAAACCCAGAGCAGAGACCCAAGAGACAGTAACACAGCGTCCCCCGAGCCCTGCTACAGTACTTACAGCTCATGGGATATACCGTTATACCAACTCTACCATATTACTACAATACTTACTAATGCCTAATCGAGAAAAATAATTGATACTTACGAGACTTCAAGAATAACAAATGAATTGTTTATTCACAAACCCAAAGAGGGTAAAACAGTGTAATTGGAGAATTGGAGAGACTCATAAACAGTGTTTTGGAGCTTGTTCCTTTGGTGAGGCTTAACTTAAAAGTTGAGAATAATATCAGGTAGCAAAAGATACGATGAACAATTACTTAATATAACAACAGAGTAACATGTAATTAAATAAGTACTTTACTGATTATAAAGCAGCTGTTGTTAATGACCTGTTTACAATATTTCTATTGTTTGCAAGCATTAATATTACTATTGCTCAAAGTTGGGATTTGGGATTAGTATGCATAACTCGCCATACCTCAGGGACATTAGATAGATTAAAGCTGCAATCCGTAGTTTTTCCTCTGTCGCCATCTCTGTTTGAAATCTGCAATTGCAGTTATTCGTGGAATTATCAACTTTACGTGGGTTGTGCCTCGGCACGGCACATCGCGGATGAATCCAATGTTTTGAGGAGAATGTGCGGCTGTCGATCACCACGCCGGTGTGGATACTGGCATTCAGAATCACAGATTTTTTTTTGGAAGTATAAGAATAGACATAAGAATTTGTCATCTGAACAAGTAACATCCACTTTTGTTCTGACCAACTAAGGGAAAAAAAGCATTGCGGTAAATCACGCTGATTAAATCTAACGATCGCTTATCATATCACGTCAAACCGTGCAAATTATACTTTGTTCTCAAATTTTTAATGTTAACAACATTAGCAGCATTGCGTGATTACATTTAATGTGTATTAGGGCTACCTGTAGTTCAGTTTCCATTTCTGTGCAGTCTAATTTCTAATTATCATACCAACTAATTAATGTTCCTTAGAACTGGTTCTCTTTGAAATACAAACATGCGTATCTGTAATCAGCTGCATATTTATTGCATTATTCAATATTCGATGCACGGAAAAAAAGCCATCTCTTCCCCTTTAACCCCTTCAAAACACAGTGTTCACGCCATCTTTCAAAAGCCCTTCCGATATTATCCTTGTTTTCGCATGGGCCGGTTGAAGTCTCTTTTTTTTCTGTAGCCACTCCGAAGTCCAAAGTCTTTTGCATTATACAACGGGTGAATCTCTAGTTGTAACTGGAGATTGTCGTTTGAACCTTTCTGGATCCGCATTCAAATTGCTAAGTTTAATTACATCAAGTGCTGTGAGAAAAGGCTATAAATCTCCACCTCCACCATAAGCAATATTGCTTATACTAATCGAGACTCCTTCTTTATGTGGACAGATGTGACGTAATGACGCAAAGACATGCTCGAATCTCACGCGGAAATCCACCAGTACCACTGGAATTAAAAACATTATTACAAGCTTACCGTTTAGAATCGAGCTACGGCAAGCAGAGAGTGTTGAACACTGGCTGGTTATGTACTTGCTCACACATTTATTTGGGATACATTTTTAACCCAAAAAAGTTACAGACTTGCAGCTTTAAACAAAAAAAAAAAGCATAAAAGATAAAAAAGTTATTTCCTGGCATTTATGGTTCCATAAAGAACATTTAACAGTTGAATGGAATCTTTCCATTCCGGGAAAATTTGTTATAGTGAAAAAAAGGTTCTTTAATTTATTGAAATGTTCTTCACACTAAGAAAACAAAACGGTAAGTATTGATCAATGAAAGGTTCTTTGAGGAACCAAAAATGATTCTTCAATAGCATCACTGCAAAACTCCCCATTTGTATCTTTATGTATAATGTTATGTGTAATAAAAATAAAAGAATGAGAGAAATAGAGAGAAGCAAAGAGATGTGCGATTATCAGGTCCTCTTGTCTAACAAAGGGCTCTGTGTGCGTTTGGCTGGCAGAGAGGATAGGCCGCCTCTGTTTGCTATCATTTGGGCAAACATCAATGCATCTGAATGAGACCCTCACTGGCCTCATGGCAATTAGTAAGCGGAGGGGAACATGGTGTCCTCATTCACAGAGAGAAATGACAGACTCTGTTAAAAAAAACTGTCATCATCGTATGTGGCATGCAAAAACAGGACTAATGCAATGATTCTGTCCAACCCAGTATGCATGCATACGATAACCTTGCAACATCTGGAGAACATTCCCCCAGTTTCACAGACAAGGCTTAAGCTAGTCCCAGACTACACTGCATGTTTGAGCAGGTTTAACTGAAAGAGACTTGCACTGACATCTTAAAATATGTCAGTGACATTGTTTTGTCTCAAGATGAACACCAGTAATGTTTTTTTCTAAGGCACGTTTATGAAAGCTACTACAGAATGTCCTAATTGAACAAGGCCTAATCCTTACTTAGTCTAAGCCCCGTCTGTGAAACCGGGCCATTGTGTTTGATTAAATGTCATTAGCTATGTTTACATCCACCTGTTTTATGTGCATTTTGGAAAATTGTGTGTAATTGGATAACTGGACTAACCCGGTGAAACAATTTCATTGGACAGCATCTCAAATGTTGGTTGGATCATCCTGAAATGCCTGAGCCAAAGTCTGTCATCAGAATGATTAGCATAATGCCCTCCCAGAAGCTTCTCACACGAGTGCATTCCCAAACACCAGGCAAGATAACCATCCGAACGCAAGACGACATGGCGCTGTTTGTTGCGTTTCGCCTGCGCAATCTGATACGCAAGTCATTTATGATGTAGGACAAAAGAGGCACAGTGGCTTGGGGACAATTAGAGCTTCCATTTTTATTACAGATATTTTGCGCCAATTGCCCAGGAAGTGACGATTTTGTTCTCTTGAACATGCTTTAATCGCAAATGTTTTGTGCCATATTCCAATTTTGCGCACAGGTTAAATTCACAACTTTGGATGGAAACATATCTATTGTGTACAAACATCATAAAAAGTGCCATGGCAATTAGTAATTAGTAACACTAATTCTTAGTAATTCTTCTAGCATCCAACCGGAACATTTTCTCAAATATTTTAGTCAATGCAACATGTGCTATCAGGGAACATCGAGCTTCATTCATGAAACATGAACAAAACAACAAATTCATGTTAACTGCTGAATTCAACGTAACAATTGCATTCAATTCCAATAGATTGAACTGTTTTCCAGGAAAACTCATAAAATATATACTTTAAATGCAATGTAAATCGTTTTGGATAAAAGTGTCTGCTAAATGCATAAATATGAATGAATTACATAAGAATGGTTTTACGATTTACACAAATTGATTCTGTTCATCATGAACTAGTCTCAATTTTCACTGTAATAAATGATATATCTGTAATCTAATTATTAAAAGGACAAACTCCCATTATGAATCTCCATCAATGTCATCAGCCAGTACACACCTCGCATTTCTATTTGGCATGCCATGCTACCTTCACCTGATTAACACCACTTCTGCTCATCCAATTTATCTGGAAGAATAAAGAATCTTCTATTTGCAAGCTCTTAAAAAAGTATTGCTCTCCCAGGCCAGACCATTGATTCAGGAAAAATAGCAGAGCAACCCTGCTGTCATGCTAACACTTGTTAGCGAGCCGTTATTGGTGGGCCTGCAGGGAATCTGTGACCACAGAAAGCTCCAGTGAATTTAAACAGCCAAAGCTGACAAAATTCAACACATTCCCAACACCCTGAAGGATCACTTATTCGACATTGGGGGCAATTTCATAAATACTAAAAATTTCAGTTGCATCTCCATTTAACACATTTGATCATAATTATCCCGAACATTGGAAAAAAAAGGGGGACTATGTGGACTATTGTTGTGGTCTAACATCATAATTCTCTTATACCTTTTTATTTCAATTTTGACCCATAAATCAAAACTTAATGTGCTGGGATGTCCAAACATTGAGAGATTTTTTTTCCATAATGAAAAAATGACTGAAGGAAAGTAAAGAGGCAGACGAAATAATAAAGGGTAGCATTGATGGGTAGTGGACTAAGAGAAAGGACAGTGGGAAAAGAAATGTATATGACCCAAAAGTAATGGTAAACTGATTTTAATTGCAAAATTACAGAATTGCTTGATATTGATGGTTATTTAATAGGGCTGTGCTGACCTGAACTGATACAGGACTGTCAGTACATATCACACAATGACATGAACCAATACATCTTGGTATGTAAAGAATATTAAATATTAAAAGACATTTTGGACATGGTAAAATATCTTGGACAGAAGGGTGGCGTTATATAACTACTTATATAATTCACAGTTGCCATGCCCAAATTGACAAAATGAGGCTGAAAAAAAAAATGTGTATATTTTGCTTACTGAAAATAAAACCTTTTCAATTTGATATCTTGAAACTTTAAAAATATGATTTGTAGAAAAAAAAAAAAAAAGGTAAATGCAAATGAAGTAAATCTAAGTGAAGTGTGACATGAACTGCTTGAATCAGAAAATGTTCTCTCCACTAACATAAATATAAAATCTTTCTCCCACTAATATAATTCAGATGTGTCATGTTTATCTAATTTAGCTACATTATAACTGGCAATTCTAGCTGAAGCTTTACAGAGTAAGATCTGCTGACTATCTAACAATTGAACTCTATAATTAACGGAGGACGTTGCAGACAGGCGGTAGAGTAATGGTAAAGTTTGAATTATCATGACTTATGGTCTTTAGCGGGTAAGATCACCACCACCACCAATGAAGCTTACTTTAAAAAATATGCCAAGTAAGATCAGTCTGCATGTGCATCCCAATCCACCTGTGTCAGAAATATGAGGCATTTCTTTTCATTGAAGCCAAAAACTATATTTAGACCGCATTGAGCATTTACTGTAGATCGGCAGAGAGCCAAACATGATACCGCAGCACTTGATCTTATTAAAAAAGGAAAAACACTCTTTTACTATTGCTCTGCCACACCCACCTCTTTTTACAAGCTCGTTTCTGGCCACCTTTGGAAGCTTGTATTGCTTATGCAATACGTTACATTACGTTTAATACAAGTCAACAGGATTAGTAAGAGAGCAAAACATCTTAAAAATGCGGTTATAGTAAAAGTACTGAAGATTAATATTTAGAGTTATCAATCTGAACAAAACCCTAAACCTTAAACTTTAGAGGCCATAAGAAGCTTTTCCTTCGGTGTGTAATGTATCAGTGTGTGCATGTTTAACATCTGCCAAGTTACAAAGCTCATAGTCTCCCACTAAAGGGATTTATTATTTATTTTATTATCCAACAGAGAATATTGCTCCAGACCTGCCTAAAACACCTCGATCGAAGTCTAGATATTACTTCAGCCAACGTCTACATCACAAAGCGACACATTAGAATAATGTTTGGCCAAAGGCATTCGCAGAGAGAGAGGACGAGGCTTCAGTGAATTGTAGTGTTGTTGCCATGTTGTGAAGCTGAAAATCGCAATTATGGTAAGGGGCGTTTCATTTCCAACACACGCTTGAGGTGTTTAGCCAATCACAACGCACTGGGTCAGCTGGCCAATCAGAGCAATCTGGGCTTTTTTGGAAGGAGGGGCTTTGTAGAAACCGGAATAATCAACACAAAAATCAATCAACCATATCTCTCGGTTTACACCACCTCTCAGAGTAAATAAAGAGCAAACGTGTCATCTTTTATGGTGCAATCCATAAAAACGAAACTCTCTGTCTTTTCTCACCAGCCGCCCGGAAGAAACACTAAATCCTATAGGATGCATCTACTAGAGAAACTGCCTTTCATGTTGTCTCCATAAGTAACATCAGCTTTCAAGCAGACATATAGTTGTAGGAACTAGAATGGCTATTGCTCAGGTCAGGACTAATGGTTTGATCTCTGCTGGCCCACGTAATTTGAGAAAGATTAATCCCTTTGCTACGTCATAGGTTTGAACTTTGCTTAAGCTGGACCGGAGAAAACACATCAATAGAGACCTGGTTTTCAGAGGCAGAACAAACAACATGTGGTCGATATTAAACAAGCAACGATAAAACGAGTCATTTGAAAGATTTCTTTGAACTGCTTTACTTCTTTAACAAACATAAAGTTTGGGGTCGGTAAGATGTTTTTGAGAGAAGTCTCTTCTGCTCAGCAAGACTGCATTTCCTTGATTTGATTGAGTAAAAAAATCGTTTTAGTGTGAAATATTATTGCAATTTCTCTTTTAATATTTCTTTGATGACAAAGCTAAATTTTCAGCATCATTAGTCGAGTCTTCAATCATTCGAAATCTAATATGTTGATGTGTGGCTCAAGAAACTTCTCTTCTTTTTTTTTTTTTACACAAAATATTTATTCCAATTTCACTAAAAGACTGAAAACAAAATGCAAGTGATCGATCAGAACGCAAAGCAAATTTGATGCACACTGACAGAAACGCACGTACGGCTTGTACAAGTCTTTAGGTGAGCCTGTTGTTGCCGATAGAGGAAGTTCAGGTGTCCCTGTAGAGCAGGACCGTAATGATGTCTGCAGGGAATCCAAATCAGATAACTTAAATCAAGCCTCAGGGAAAGCTTAATTACAACTGCTGTTCTTGTTTTCTAACTCTCAATGAGACTTTATTTTCCTTTTATTCCAGCATTAAGCCTGTCGGGGCTCTCAGCACCTCCTCTCGCTCTCCCGGGCCCCAGCGCTCTCTTCCTGCACTAGTTTTTCTCTCCTTTGATCACTTTTTGCAGTGTAACGAACAGTCAGTCAGAGAGTTCTGCAGACAGCAGACAACTTCACCTGTCTCCTGAGGGTCCTGGCTCCCGCTTCTTCATCTTTGCCATCCATTACATTTTTCTAATGCAGATTTGTTGTTTTCTGATGACTAAATTATGGCTTTGCATGCAGTGACCAACAAGTGCAAACACACACATTACACACCCCGACATAAACACACAGTTGCTACATGAAAAAATGATCTATTCTAATAACACTCAAAATGGCACAAGCCTGTGAATTATATCCCTATAATTAAATACAGTGTCATATATCCTATGATCAACGCTCAGTCATATTTAAATGCTGAATCATGCACTTAATGAATGTACTGACCACAGGAGGGTCATTTCTGCTGTGCAATACATTTTCATGCGCACATCATATAGGTATTATGGGATAAAATATTAAACTAATATGATTTCCATCTTTTAAAGTGGTTAAGCATATTTGGATTTATGCATTTGGCAGATGCTTTCATCCAAAGCGACTTGCATTGCATTTCAATGTACACATTTACATTCTTATCAGTTCTTGCTTTCCCTGGGAATCAAACCCATGACTTTAGCGTTGCAAGTGCCAATGCTCTACTGTTTGAGCTACAGGAAAGCCTGTATAGATTGATGGTATAAGTTTAAGTATTGTTGTAGACATTTATAACGTTAAAAAAGATTTCTTCAAATGAATGCTGTTCTTTTGAACTTTAAAGTATCAAGGTTTCCACAAAAATATGAAGCAATACAACTGTTTTCAACATTGATAATATTCACAAATGTTTAAGCAAATCATCATATTAGAATGATTTCTGAAGGATCATGTGACACTGAAGACTGGAGTAATGAAGCTGAAAATTCAGCTTTGATCACAAGAAAAGTTCTGCCCTCATGCAATGTAGATCAGGTTTCTGCTCCAAGTGAAAGCGATTACTGCAACAAACACATTCTCTGGATTCATCCTAGACAGGGCTCCAGAGAAAAAAAATAACTTGAGGAGCCATTGGCTCCAGTAAGAAAAAAATCGGCGCCAAATTACTTTAAGTGCCACATAAGAATGAACATAACCCAGTTTTACACACGTTAGTCATCCTGTCATGAGTTTACGTCCGCCCTCCTTTTACGGCATCAGCATTTATATCCATCTTGTGGATGTCCTGGGAACTAAGGTTCACAAAGTGGGAACTGAACATCTTTTCCCACTCAAGAACTACTTCAGTCACAAAGAATCGTTCTTTACACAGAATCTGAGCCAGTATCATGATTCACGAACCATAATAATGTCAGCATCACTTGGCCATTGAGTGTAGCTTGGCCTACTCCTTACGTCATACTCCACTATCATAAGTCTTGCACATCCAGTCCATCTTTCTTCATTAGTAATATCTGAGAGGTCTGAGGCATCTCTTCACATGTAATCATAATGCAATGGCGGTGTTGAATTTTATTTTTTAGCTCCTTCCATTCTCTTATGTAGACAACAGGTTAAGTAAACATATAATGAATATGTAATATGGTGCATAAATTTATAAAATTGTAAGTAAAACTTCAGTTATTTTTTTCTAGCTGACTAACGAGTCAGTCACATTTACTTTGGAAAAGTCATTCATTGTTTGCGAGCGGTTTGATTATTGACGTCTTTCTGCGGTTGAAACACTGATTGAGTGATTATAGAGGACATTTCAGAAGTACTGCATCTTTCACCATACCTTCTGATGTTCATTCGTGTTTATTTCGTTCTGTAACTAGAAGTTAAGAGAATAAGATGATCGATCCTCTTTTCCCCGTGAGTATTTTGGCACTCAAACTCATTTTTAAATCATAACATGTAAATCAAAATTGTCACCACTGGTGATCAAAGCAAAAATATCACTAGTCGCAGTCTGGAGACCTGCTAAATAAATGTAGATGTTTACCTAAAAGTAATTCTATTCCACATTTCCACAGCTCAGAGACCAAGGATAAGCCTTCAAATCCAGCAGAACTGCTCAACAAGCATTTATGATAGAGATGCACAAAGAAAATCTGAAATCATCAAATTTAAATGCAATAGGAAGATTTCTGGAACTTCACCGTTATTGACATGAGATATAAGTTGAGCAATAAACAAAAAAACGCTGTTCACAAAATTCTGAGAAACCTCTAGGTAGAGCCAAAGGGCCAAGTGCTTTCCATGCGTTCATCTACTGTAAATGGCGTAGATGTGTGTGTTTCTCCAGTGCTGTGAGGAATTCATAATACCACCAGCAATATAAAGGTCAGATGCTCCACTCTGTTTCCTATTATAAAAACACATACATCTTCCAGAACGCTGATGACTAAGAACCTTTGCGTCTCCATATCTATTATTCATCCTAATACAATGTCAGCTTCCTCTTTGTGTGTCTGATTCAGACAGACAGCTTCCAACTGTCTCATGTCGTAGCTGTTGAGGAAGTGAGCAGAAATGGCAAACTAGAGCTGGCATTCAAATCCAGACCCTGTGACCTGGGTTACAGGTAGGCCTAATTATTAATTATAATTATAATTAAATGACATTTGTTTTATAATATTGGGTTGACTAAAATGAGGAAGAAAAAAACTCATTTCAAGGTTTAGGCTACATTTAAATCAGTGAGATTTTTCTTTTTTTTCTTCAAGACCAATTAAACTCTAGCGCAGTCAAAGAAGAAAAGGAACACAAACCCGTAAACTTCAATCAAATCTATATACATATTGAACCTAAATTTGATTAAAAATTAGAAAAACACATGCCCTTATATCATCTGCTTTCAGTGCGTGTGATAAATATAATGAAATAAATGCCAACATTTATTTTACAATAAATAGCATTATGAATAGGCTATTATATAGGCCATCGGCCATTGAAGAACCCATGCTAATCGAGCACTAATCCCAACCGAATCAGATTCTGCACAGGACAAATATTTAAGTCAATTTGTAATACTTTCGTAACTCCATCTGCACTATACAGTATATGCACTGATAACAAAATGCATTTTGTTTGTCATTCATAATGCGTGCTGGTATTGTCTTGTAGAACCTGCTCTGCTTAGTGGCTAAACCCATCCATACTCAAGCCTCAAGATGAAATACGACCGTCAACGATTACATCCAGCGTCATTTTTCCAACACAAAACCCCTCATTTCTACAGATCCTCTTTTCTATCAACGTGAAAGGCCCGACAGACTATTCTTGTCGTTCAAACACACTCTTGAGTTGTGCCACCGGGTATAGCCTGTGAAATGAATCCTGAAGTGGAACAAATGAAAGACGGGGAAAAAGTGGGTCAGAAAGCCAGAGCGGCTCAGCAGTTCTGCATGCTGCACTGCAGTGGTGCGCGCGCGAGCACGTCAACTCCCACTTCCACAGCACGCAGACCGTCAAACCAACATTCCCTTAGACCACATTTGAGTTTGAATCGAGCCGAGACACGCTGAGCTGAGGCATTAGGACAGGCATCTGAAGGTGTACAGGGTAAATCACAGTGGATTTCCTTCATTTTTGCAGCTGTCAGGCTCAATAGCCCATGCTCATGTTTGTTTAGACAAACAGATTGAGCCGATAAAGAAAAAAAAAAATCTAATTGTTATTGAATGGCGAAGAGACAGATAACCAAAGGCAAAGCTTAATCCAAATGGAAGCGTTTGTTTACGGAGGATCAGCTGTGTTACTGCAGTATTGTGATGCTGTACTGATAGATGTAATGGGAACTAGTATAACTTAAAAAAATTTTATATAAATATGCATTGGCATCCTATTTTGCATTCATTTCCGGGTTGAATATGAACGGGAGAATATGCTAGTCTGTTATAATGCACACACACACACATTTAAAATATTTGATTTGCATAATTGGATATAGAAGGGTATTTATGGCAATAAAAACCACAGAAACAGTAAATTTTGCAATACTTTTCATTTAACCGGAAATGGCATTTTAATCCAATTTTGCATTCATAATGTGATTTACATTTGCATTAGAAATGTAAAATAGATGCAACTGCCATTTCTGGTTAACGTGTGTTGCATAAATTCTAGTACAATTAGCTTCCTTCATATAGTGATAAGTTAAGGCATAGGTAAATAATGTGGCAAGTAAACACTAGGTTAACAACACTTTATTTCCATAGTCCACACATTCTACTAACTTTGCAACTACATGTCAACTAACTCTCATTAGAGTATTAGTAAACTGTTAGGGGTTCATGTTAATAGAATTAGTAGACAATATAGACATATAGCTGTTATAGAATGTCTGTTGGGAGCATCAAAATAAAGCAGATATTAAACAGACGGTCTACTAATACTTGTTGTTGTAAAGTTACTTATAGTTAGTAGAATGTCTAAAGTGGAAACATAGAAATAAAGTTTTACCAACACTACCTGTGAAATCCATCTAAAGTATGGCAAAATATTCTCTTTTATTGGCATACATTTATATACATTTACTTTCATCTAAAGTGACTTAGGAGAAGTAAAAAGACAGTAACCCATGCTAACATTTTATCCTCCATTGTTAATTTAGAACAGTTATACACACACACACACACACACATTTAAAATCTCTGATTTGCACAATTGGGTATGTGGAATATAGGCTAATTTTTTCTCAAACACGGTTCACTAAAGTAAATAACAAACACGAGCAAAAAAAGTCTGAGGTTTTAGCTACAGCCATTTCAAAGCATCTATGTGTGCTGTGGTTGCATACTACGCTTGGAAACACTATTGGTGTGGCGCTTCCGAAATGTCCTTTTCTTGTCTGCTCTTGCAGACAGGGGCTAAAAACAGCAGCACACTATCACATCTCCCCAGGGGAGATCAGGCTTAAACCCAGCATCTCTGATCTCAGCTTACCCCCTTAATCCACACTAGCCATCAAATCTCTGACACACGATTCTTATATTAGACCTGAAACGTGAATGTGTTTAAAAAAACATGTAAGTAATATGTCCTTAACCCACTATTCACTTGTTCACTGTAGACTCCTCAATACACACGCTCGGTCTTATTGAGCACAAAATGAAATGTTTGTCTTCATAATCTTTCATCAAAAATGTAATAACTTGCTTCAATTCTGAAACTGTTCCTTTCCCGCTGACATACAGGCAAACCAATTCCCGACAGAAAATCAAATCACACTTTTACCCAACATTTGTACTCGTTTATCCTGTTTTATCTACTTGGAAATACATCAATTATTAAGAACGTAAAATGAGCTACGAATGCTGTTCCATGTTGAGAATAGTAACAGATTTTCTAAAACTCAAAAACGCATGCATTCAATGTTCGCAGATACCTCTTTATATTTGATTTAGCCAATGAAATTCTGCAGAACAGATTATTAGAGATGAATCCATGTGAACACACCATTCGAATGAGATTATAATTTTGCATCTTAAATTATAGAATCATCTCCACCAAAAGAGAAAAACAGCTGATACTTGGGGTTAATACACACTATTATTGATTTATCATCTTAAACATTTGAGGTATTAGTGATCTAAACCCAACATCCAAAACATTACAAACTAATATTACGATCTTTCTAAGACATTTGTCACGACCGGCTCAAAGCCGTGGCAAATGAAATGGAGGAGGACACAGTGATTGGATTGCAAAAGAAAATAACTTGTATTCACATAATTAGAAAAATGTATAAAACAATAAAACGTGGTCGTCTGTAATGCCTGACAAAGGGCATGGGTGTAAATGTATCAGCCAGAGCAAACCAAAATAAACCAAAGAAACTAACCGAGCCCAAATCAAACATAAATCGAACACAAAGTAAACCGGAGGAAAGACTTGTCTGTACACCAGTCAGTCTAAACATTTATAGAGGGATGAACAGGTGGACATCGTTCCGTTGATGAGTCTCCTAGCCACACCCACTAGCTCGCCGTAACAGGAAGAGAAGAGACTTGTCACACATTATTGATTTTTTTATTTATCTTAGGTGAAACCTTCTGTCACATGAGAATAATACAAGCGTAAGACTTTAAAGCATGGAAGAAAACAGAGGACTAGTGCCATTTTGCCACACACACTAGAATATTAAAGCGTGAATTCAATGAGCATATACCACAAATAGTCCAACATTAATCTAAAGCGACTTTAAAGAGAAGTAAAAAGCAGACAGTAACATTAGAAATGAGAAGCGAATGCTAACATGTGTGGATTTAAAACCTTGAAGACACGCTAGAGTCTGTTAGACCACAATGGAAACGCTTGAGTTTAATAACAGCGTGTTTTAATATAATCTGAATGTTCTTTCTTAAACCGCACTGATCTTCCTGTTTTTGCCAACAGGAAACTGGTGCAAATGTTCCTCTGCAAGGTATCAGCATATGCGTGTGAGTGATCTGCATGTTTCATTATGAAAACGGAACCGGTTGATCACTCCCTTGTTCAAACTAAATCCAGACAACAAATCTCTGCCTTTGTTTCTGAAGTATGCTCAATTTAAACCAAATGTCAAGGTATTGCAGTTCAAACTGTAGCACTAAGAGAAACAATATCATATAAAACTGCACTGCCGTGTGCCTTTCTATTCTCCCTTTCCTTCTACTGTCTTTGTTACTTTCTCTCTCTCTCAATTCACCACAACATGAAATATTTCCACCGCAAGTATTTGTTGATGCACTGCAGTTGTTCAGAAAAAGAAGTTGAGTTTCCATCTCAGGGTTTTGCACTCGCACGTACATCAAGTGCTGGCAAGCATGTGCACACACACACACATGACACCAGCCGCCAATTAATACAAATATACCATTGACAATCTGCAATATATCATCAATAATCATGCCTCCAGTTTCAGCACGATCATCATACTGAATTAAACTAAACGGATCACCGCGACCGGCACTGGCTAAAAAAATTCAGCTATTCCCTTAATCATATCAAGACAAGTCCCATTAATTAAGGGCCAGATGGATAATCTCAGTGCACAAAAAGGATGCCAGTAACTGAGGGAGTGCTGCTTCCGGCTGTTCCTGGCCCGCAGGGAACCAAAAAAACAGATTCACAAAAAGATTGAGGTTGAAAGGTTGAAAGAAAGAGTCTTTAATTCACTGCACAAACTGATAGAGGATGGCATGAAGATAGAGAGAGAAAAACACGAGTAAAACTAATATGCCGCTTTCAAGTTCTCGTCAAGCCCATTAAAGCCATAACTTTAGACAAGGTCCGATCCGATTTCATACTGAAGTATTTGTGGAACACAGAGAACAGAGTAGTGCTTCCTGCACTGCAAAGGATATTGTTGGTAGTAGAAGGAATTGAATATGATAAGATAGAATTACTGGACACCACAAAAGCAATTTCAAAAGACAAAATTCACAAGAAAACATCTTACTGTTGCATTGTCCTCTCAGACATATAGCACAACCAGTGTAGTCCAATTAACGAACAGCTGACTCTTATGAACCGGTTCTTTTTAATGAATTGATCAAGAAAACTCAGACTCGTTTGTTTTCTTGAGTTACTTCGAACTTAGAATGAACCAAACTGTTGCTCTACTTAAGGCTCATGAGACTTAAATCAGAACTGGTTGTTAAAGATCCACATTTAGAACTAAATTTTGTCTTATTAAAATGGAACTTTAATCTTAAAAAGTATATTATTTACAGTGGCCTTTACAAATATTGGCATCCTTGGTAAATACTGTATGTTTTTAAAATCACCTCAGCGATTAGGAGCACTTAACGGGATAGTTCACCCAAAAATGAAATTTCAGTCATTAATTACTCACCCTCATGTCGTTCCAAACCCGTAAGACCTTGTTCATCTTCGGAACACAAATTAAGATATTTTTGAAGAAATCCAAGAGGTTTCCCCACATAGGCAGCAACGTCATTGCAACTTTCAAGGTCCAGAAAGTTAGTAAAGAGTAAAGACATCATTAAAATAGTCCGTGTGACTACAGTGGTTCAACCTTAATAAATAATAACTTTATTCAAAAATCTCTTCTCTTCTACGTCCTTATCCTACGCTGTTGGCGTAGTGTAAACAGCACATCAGAACGGCGCCTCACTATTGGTCGACGCTGGTCACGTGAGAACTAATGCCGCGTTCCAGGCAACCTGTAACCCGTGTTTTTCCAACTCGTAACTGGGAGTACATCGTTCCAGGCAACCTGTAACCCGTGTTTTTCCAACTCGTAACTGGGAGTACATCGTTCCAGGCAACCTGTAACCCGTGTTTTTCCAACCTTATACCCGTGAAAGTGCACTGGAACGGCAGTCAAACCTGTGACTTCCCACCCGTGAATTCGTACTAGATCGATGTACTCCCAGTTACGAGTTGAAAAAACACGGGTTACAGGTTGCCTGGAACGCGGCATAAGACATATGCGTGCCAATAGTGAGGCGGCGTTCTGACGTAGAACCAGGAAGCGGTGTACTGTTTACACTACGTATCCCCACTGTGAAGTATGGTGGTGGATCTTTAATGCTGAGAGGCTAGTTTTCATCCAAAGGCCCTGGACAACTTGTCAGGATACATGGTATCATAAACTCCATCAAGTACTAGCAGATATTAAATCAAAACCTGACTGACCCTGCCAGGAACCATAAAATTGTCCATGGTTCCATCTTTCAGCAGGACAATGATCCAAAACACACCTCAAAATCAACAACAACAAAAAAGGTTCACTCCCCGCAGAATGAAGGTTATGCCATGAACATAACAGACCCTTAACCAGAACCCCATAGAAACCCTGCAAGTAGAAGAAGAGTACACAACCATGGTCCTCTGAATCTGAAGAGATTCTGTATGGAGGAATGGACTTGCTATATGTTCATCAACAACCTTATCCGATAGTTTCAGTACAGTAGTGTCCGATAGTGTCAGTACAGTAAAAAACGTAATATTGCTGAATATTTTGTGTCCGCAACTAAGCAAGCCAAAAGCGACAATGGCAGGGAACCCAAACTCCATCTGTGACAGAAATGTAGAAAAAAAAAACCTTGGAAGAAACCAGGCTCAGTCGGGCAATCAGTTCTCCTCTGGCCAAATGAATCAACATGGTGTGGTTATGATTCCAGGCTCCATCACAAGAAAGATTGTAGATTCCTATCATTCAGAATATTTCATCCAGACACCAAACCCCATAAAAACCAAAGATATTTTTCTATGGTCTGTTTTGCTCATATTTATGGAGGGTGCCAATATGTGTGGAGTCCACAGTATAAGACACAACTGTTCTAAATGTCTGTCTGTCTATCCATCTATCTGACAACAATACCACTTTTAAAAGGATAGTTCACACATACAATGAAATTCAATGGGATTCAATGCTGTTTAGACCCTTTTTAACAAAAAAACCTTTTGTTTTCCACAGAAGAAAGTAAGTCATAAGAGTTTGGAAAGACAAGTGTGTGAGTTTTTGGGTGAACTACCGTACACACAGTTAGGACCAATTGTTCTTTATATGAAAAAGAATCATTAACTGGGATTTAGGAATTCAGAGCCATTAAATAATCATAATTCCTTAATATTCCCATCCCCAGTGGAAAATTGGGAAGGTGGCTCTAGCTAGGCTAAAGTAAGGAAGCAAGGAATGCCACGTAGAATGGATTGGGGTGGTGGAAGTCTAGGGAGGAAACGCAGTATTTTTCCTGAGGCAGGGAACTAGTCTACACTCACCCACGGCTGTCTGCCCGTCTTTCTCTCTCTCTCTCCGACTCAGATTAAAGAGAATTTCTGTCTTTATGAAGTAGCTACTGGCCACATGTGCTGAACAGCTGCCCCGATAAACACCGGATTCAGCTGCTTTTCATTTGCTTATTCTTCCATTAAACCACCTTACATCATCTCCTCTGGCAAAAAAAAAGAAAAGTAGCAGGTCTGCAGCAATGGGGATTTTAATGCAACATAGTGGTATTGTAAAAAACCCAAGGTGTGAAATAATTGGTGGTGGGGAGAAGAATGTGTGAATACCTGTAGAGAGACATGCTATAACATGAAAGAACAAGATTCCTAAAAAGAGCACAGAAAAATTCTGTGGCACAAACACATTTTGAATACTTTCGTTAAATCCAAATAGAACAATACAACGATAGGTAGACAGATACACAAATAGATAGAACGATAGACAGAATGATAGACAGAACGATGGATAGAAAGAAAAATTTGATATTTGATATGCGATACGATATTGCTGAAAGTGTGTAAAATAAAATTATGTTTAAAATGAAATAACCTGAATACATGTTTCACATTCTTTTTGTCAGAAAAAAGCATTCCTACAACTTCTGAAAGTGAACAGCAGTGTTTTACAGTAGCATAAGAAGTGTAATTTTAACATCAGTTTAAACCAGGGGGTTTAGGGGTTCAGGCCTACATTAGGTTTATTTAACACAGAAACTAAATTATCAAATGTAAAAATAAAACACTGCTTAGTCTTCACTGTATGAATTAAAAACATACTGATTCTTATTAAAGCTACAAAAGTTATTCACATTCAGTCAAGAGCAGTGAGTGATTTTCTCGTCTTGTTTTTTGTTCATGACCCCAGTTATTGCAAGCAGTTGCGATATGCATATTGCGATATGTACATTCGCTATATTTCAATAATTTGTATATATTGCGCAGCCCTAATATATAGATAGAAACTAAAGTAAATAGTGTCTGCAATAAGTATTAATTGATTGCAACACCTTCGATCTTTTAATTAAAATATCTAAATATCAGCATCCGCCATTGAAAAACCTTTAAATCATAAAAACTCTTGTATTGCTCAAACCTAACAGCCAAATCTCATGCTATAACCTCACCAGATAGAGCCTAAATATTCATCCATACAATTTTAACACTTCAATTCTGATGCACTAACACATGAACACTCTTACGACGAGCACAGAACATAATGAATTGTGTGTTTATATTGTATTGTAAGTTATGGCTGAATTAGAGGAGGTACACTGATGTCTGGCCTGTACTGAACTCATATTGAGGAAAAACACTACAGTCTGCTACAGACAGAAACATGTCTCCATAGCGACTCGGACACAAGCTAACAGCCTGTGTTCTGAGGAACCGCTGTGTGATTATGAAAGCTAAATGATCACAAATAAGCAGCAAACACCCCAACTCGCTACAAATCTATTGTCTCTGTAACAATTTGTGCCCGACTTGATTTCAATTATACTAAATCTTTAAAATAACTACTATCATATTTTGTGTGATTATCGCCATTTGTGTTATAGTGGGCTTTCAGCTTGGGATGACTGCACACTAAAATAATTCATTAAGATTACAATTACAGCTGCAACAATTAGCTAATAGTGAAAAATGTCAAGTGCAGTAATCCAGTATAGTTGAGCAATCACAGACACGCATGCTTTGTGTACAATTTACTGAGAAATAAAAGAGCAATAAAGTAATCCAGAAACATAAGGAATAAGACCAAGATGAATTGGAATTATTACTGTTTGAGTTAGAATTCGCCTTTGGCTAAGCCACACCCTAGAATGTAGATTGACCAATCACAGCGCAGCCAAGAACGAGCTCCCACAGAGGTCCGACACTTTTTCACAGCGCTCCATTAACTTTAACACAGGTGTCTCATATTTTTGGTCTCGGCGGGCTATTACCGTCATAATTTTATGAAAAATATGGTTAAACGTTGTGCCTGGGGCATTTGTAACACAGATACACGTTTCCCAGAGAGGTTGGAGGGGGGTGTCCGTTTTTTCCCCTTCCCAAACCGAAGTCAAATCCTGACAAGTGTCGTCTAGCACACGCTGCTAATAAATACAACGTTATACTCGCGTAGTCAGTTTGCTTTGTAATAACGATTATAGAAGTGAATAGAGACCTACCCAGCTTTGCATGAACAGTGTTGCTCCTTGATATTGTTAGTCCCAGCCTCCGTCTCCATTAGTAGGATATGCGGTGGTTCATTTTTTAAATGTGACCGGTATGCTTTTGCCTCTATTTGGATGCCTTGTTGTTCCTTGCGTTTCACCTGTATGTCGTGAATATAGTCTTCGAACGTATATTGCAGCCCTTTTGCCTACTTCTATCGGACACTTTATTTGCTGCTTTATAAAAGTTTGATCAAATTTCAGCAGGAAGAGCTGTCACAGCATAAGCCATGTTAATACCAGAGCCCAGATGAAGTTTGTTTGTCGGACGTAGCAACCGTAACTAAGGGGGGCGGGGCTTAGCCAAAGGCGAATTAAAATAAACTATTGGTCTTCCATAGTATTTGGATCATGTTAACAACTAAATCCACGGACCGCACCTCACTGTTTACATTGCTACCTTTACACCATGGTAAAACGTAACTATATTGATTCTGTGGTATTTTTTATGAAAAACAGTAGCCTAAAGACATTTAGTATAATGTAAATGCACAAAAACAGTTTAATAACAGAAAATACTATCATTATATTCTCTACTCCTTTAATGTCTACATTAATAATAATAATAATAATGCCATTTGAGTTGAATTTCCCACCTTTCTGCCACATAATCCTTGGTAAGTGTTGGTGATTTGTGGATTGAAAAGCTTCTAACTGGATCATTTTGGGCTCAATGTTTATCCTGTTTTCCGAGTCAGTGTTGTTGAGAATGTCAGCACGTTTTCATCTGGCTTTAAACTAGTTTATATCACGAGGCATTTGATTTGTGGTTTGTAATGGAAGAACTCTGCACTGATCTCAAACGTTTTTCACTGGATCTCACTGCGCTGTTTAGTGGCCGCGTGATGAAATGGCAGCGCTTATCAGTTATTAGCACCAGTGCAACTCTCTGCAACACACATGCACAGCATTATTTGCATAGTGCATAAACATTATATTAAACATTTGTCAAACTTTTGTTATAATTTTATCGAGGAACACCCAGTCCTATGTTCAAGTATTTGCTCTGATATTTCTCAACACGGTGCTTTCAAAGTTAAAATCAGCCATTTGCAACTAGTGAATTACAAAATACAAACACAAACAAATCGACTGACACCAGTCTTGGATCAGTTGGGTCAACCAGGTCTGATTAGAGCAGAGGGATCCAAGCAGTTTTGCAGATTTGTCCTGATCCACTGAGAATGATAGAAATCAAAAGAAGTCTAAATCTCAAACAGACTTTTAGAATTGGATGCACACTGCTCTATTTAATTGAACCAAATCTTCATTAGGCACCCTGCACAAAAGACAAGCCAGAAGAGTTGCAGATAACGTTTGTTTGTAAACAGTAATTTCGTCTATAGAGATCAGGCCAACACAACACACAGCGGCTCAATGCAGAAGCACAATCAGACACATTCTACTGTGAACTTTTTCACTCATGCCAAGGGGAAAACAACGTAATAAACCTTTCTTTGACTTGCTAGTTTGCTACTGGCTGGCAAATCCCTTCAATATGGTAATTAATACAAAATAACATTTGATGAGGTTACGCCACATCAAATCATGTTCTGCTCTAGTTGCCCAATGCTTATTGCTTACTATGGTGTTTCTTATTGGCCAGAGTCAAAAAGAAACGCAAAGTTTGATATTCTGCAATTCTGGTAAAAAAAAAAACTAAAAAAAACACACAGCTCAGTATCCACCTCTAAAAATGTAAAACATGAGGATGGATCAATTCCATCTGACACATAAGCGTCTATGACCAGTCATATTGTTCAATGTACTTGTTCCATGTTAATTATTAGCTTTTTTCTGTCCACATCAAATGATCTCATTGTAAGCAGCAGGAGGCTTGTTTCAAGATAAAGAACGAAACCAAAACATGACATGAAATGAAAGACAGAAACTAGAGATCACTGCGTGATGAGCTTGGGAAATGTACAGCACACAATGTACTGGGGAAATTGGCTGGGATTTACAGGGAAATGCACTCAGAATGCGCAATGCAATCAGTCTTATCACAAATCACATGTGGATGGAGTTTTAGACTGCAGTTTGACCAGGGATCCGTTTACAGAACACAAAAATATTAGCTCCAAAAAGGATTAAACCATTCTGAATAATTGAGCACCAATAATACGCCTAATATATAAACAAGTTTTTCAATGTCTTTCCAGCAAATATAGTTATAGTGTTCGATATATGACTTTGTTCAAACTGCCTAACGCTAATTGAATAGTAATAGTCAAAAGGACAGACAATGGAAGGAGAGGATTGAGTAATGGTGCAAAATAGACTTGAACTCACACTGCCAGCATGACCAAGTGTCAAATTCTGCGTTCAGCAACAACTCAAGCAGCAGTTTACTTTCAAAAACAGTTTTACATTTCATCTACTTTTTTTTACAGATGGCAAGTATACTCCTTGCATGTCCGTAGTGTCCTCCGCAAGAAAAGAATGCTCTTGAGACGCTGAGAAGGGCGTCCATAATGACACCATTCACTACTGTGATCAATTATTCCAATTTAGAGCCTTGGCGTCTAAAGAGTCTTTGTCCGCAGCGTTTCCAGTGTCTTTGATCTCCAGTGCGGCTCTACACTGCCACCCGTCAAGTGGCCTAATCAGAGCCTGAGCCCAATTTACATCTCTGAGCAGTGCTTCAAAAAGAGGAGAGCTTCACAAAGAGCACTCCTACAGAGCCATGTTCAAACCCTCCACCGGAGGGCTGACGGCATTGTGTCAGATGGGTTTCGCAGTTCCCTTCATTCCGCCTGGCAAGACGAGAAGTCAGCAAATGAAGATACACCAACGCCAATTATGGTCAAGAATTACTGAAGAAAAAAGCACTGAGACTTTGTCAAATGAACTGCTGCTTTACAAGGAAATTTAAAGGAAAATTTGGTGTAACACCAGGGGCTGGTTGAATAAACTTGCTAAAACAAGATAAGGGCCTTTCACACTGTTCGTCGCGATGGTGCTCTTGATTCAGAACAATAGATCTCTATGGAGCTATTCACACCGGGCGTGATCAATCGTAGGCGAGACGAAGAGAGATTTCTTTTCCCCGACCAGTGTCTTACGCAGCACGTTTGAGCTTCCATAAGAACCAATGAGGTTCATTCTCGTGTTACGCATCACGTTTGAGCTTCCATAAGAACCAATGAGGTTCAATCTCGTGTTACGCATCACGTTTGAGCTTCCATAAGAACCAATGAGGTTCAATCTCGGGTTACGCATCACGTTTGAGCTTCCATAAGAACCAATGAGGTTCATTCTCGTGTTACGCATCACGTTTGAGCTTCCATAAGAACCAATGAGGTTCATTCTCGTGTTACGCAGCACGTTTGAGCTTCCATAAGAACCAATGAGGTTCATTCTCGTGTTACGCATCACGTTTGAGCTTCCATAAGAACCAGTGAGGTTCAATCTCGTGTTACGCATCACGTTTGAGCTTCCATAAGAACCAATGAGGTTCAATCTCGTGTTACGCATCACGTTTGAGCTTCCATAAGAACCAATGAGGTTCATTCTCGTGTTACGCATCACGTTTGAGCTTCCATAAGAACCAATGAGGTTCAATCTCGTGTTACGCATCACGTTTGAGCTTCCATAAGAACCAATGAGGTTCAATCTCGTGTTACGCATCACGTTTGAGCTTCCATAAGAACCAATGAGGTTCAATCTCGTGTTACGCATCACGTTTGAGCTTCCATAAGAACCAATGAGGTTCAATCTCGTGTTACGCATCACGTTTGAGCTTCCATAAAAACCAATGAGGTTCATTCTCGTGTTACGCAGCACGTTTGAGCTTCCATAAGAACCAATGAGGTTCATTCTCGTGTTACGCATCACGTTTGAGCTTCCATAAGAACCAATGAGGTTCAATCTCGTGTTACGCATCACGTTTGAGCTTCCATAAGAACCAATGAGGTTCAATCTCGTGTTACGCATCACGTTTGAGCTTCCATAAAAACCAATGAGGTTCATTCTCGTGTTACGCATCACGTTTGAGCTTCCATAAGAACCAATGAGGTTCAATCTCGTGTTACGCATCACATTTGAGCTTCCATAAGAACCAATGAGGTTCAATCTCGTGTTACGCATCACGTTTGAGCTTCCATAAGAACCAATGAGGTTCAATCTCGTGTTACGCATCACATTTGAGCTTCCATAAGAACCAATGAGGTTCATTCTCGTGTTACGCATCACGTTTGAGCTTCCATAAGAACCAATGAGGTTCATTCTCGTGTTACGCATCACGTTTGAGCTTCCATAAGAACCAATGAGGTTCATTTTCATGTTACGCAGCACGTTTGAGCTTCCATAAGAACCAATGAGGTTCAATCTCGTGTTACGCATCACGTTTGAGCTTCCATAAGAACCAATGAGGTTCATTCTCATGTTACACAGTACGTTTGAGCTTCCATAAGAACCAATGAGGTTCATTTTCATGTTACGCAGCACGTTTGAGCTTCCATAAGAACCAATGAGGTTCAATCTCGTGTTACGCATCACGTTTGAGCTTCCATAAGAACCAATGAGGTTCAATCGTGTGTTACGCAGCACGTTTGAGCTTCCATAAGAACCAATGAGGTTCAATTTCGTGTTACGCATCACGTTTGAGCTTCCATAAGAACCAATGAGGTTCAATCTTGTTACGCATCACGTTTGAGCTTCCATAAGAACCAATGAGGTTCAATCTCGTGTTACGCATCACGTTTGAGCTTCCATAAGAACCAATGAGGTTCAATCTCGTGTTACGCAGCACGTTTGAGATTCCATAAGAACCAATGAGGTTCTTTCTCGTGTTACGCATCACGTTTGAGCTTCCATAAGAACCAATGAGGTTCTTTCTCGTGTTACGCATCACGTTTGAGCTTTCATAAGAACCAATGAGGTTCTTTCTCGTGTTACGCATCACGTTTGAGCTTCCATAAGAACCAATGAGGTTCTTTCTCGTGTTACGCATCACGTTTGAGCTTCCATAAGAACCAATGAGGTTCTTTCTCGCGTTACGCATCACGTTTGAGCTTCCATAAGAACCAATGAGGTTCTTTCTCGTGTTACGCATCACGTTTGAGCTTCCATAAGAACCAATGAGGTTCTTTCTCGTGTTACGCATCACGTTTGAGCTTCCATAAGAACCAATGAGGTTCTTTCTCGTGTTACGCATCACGTTTCAGCATACTTTGCGATCACATGTGAAATGTGTGAGAAGTGAATTATGTTACAAAAGATTTCCATTTCAAATCAATGCTGTTCTTTTGAACTTTCTATTCATTAAAGAATCCTGAACAAAAAGCATCACCATTTCCACAAAAATATTAAGCGGCACAACTGTCACAATATTACTCTTTTTTTTTTTTACATTATTTTTGGTCAAATAAATTTAGCCTGGGTGGGCATAAGAAAATTCTTTCAAAATCCTTAAAAAAATCTAACCAACCCCACCATCTTGAACGGACGGTAGTACATATACGCCAAGTCAATCTTCTTTGTGTTAAGATTTCTTCTCGATTTTGCATGCTCTCAACTTCACTGCACAGATTATAATACGGCCTGCAGGAGGTTCCGTCTATTTTCTGAGCTTTGCAGGAATGAAAATGGACTGACAATGAGTGTGAGAGAAACTGGCAAACCAGCTGATGTATTCAGCCTATAATGACAGAAACAGCACAGTAGGTCGCTGGTAAATGGCTGCAAGCATTTTAGCCCCAACAGGCTGAGATCAATAAATGCACCACATCCCAAATAATAATACCCAAATCCCAAATACGCACGACCAAAGGAACAACTATTGTAGAGCCGCCATAAACAACTAAACAAGAGAAAACATCTTCTGTGAATTATCTCAGCACACCTCCTCGAACAACAACATGAAAACAAAATCGACCCATTTTGCACAATTCGTCAGTCCTGAAAACATCTTTTCTGTTGACGTAACAGGTTTGATGTTAATGGTGCCAATGGCCAGTGTCTTATGACCGATCAATGCATTAAGTTTTAATATGTGCATACACAAATTAGATTCGTGGCAACGATTTTCAGTAAATATCAACTTAAGCATTGCTCTGTTCATCACACAAAGCTATCGTATGGCTTCTGAGTCAGATAAATTATTTTTTCATAAAACATTAAGCAAACAAAAAGCACAACATAGCCATAAAACTCTAGGTTTCTTCAAGTTTTAAAGGACCCCTTGCAACACCAACATTTGGTATATTTCTGGCATGCTGAGACTTGAAGATCTGACATCATTCTATGAAAGAACAGGAGACACTTTCAAGTTGGGCAAGGTTGATGTAAGACCTATGAGACGAGCTGAAATAGGAAACCTAGAAGCCAGACGTCTGTTTTCAAATGTGTTTGTGCAATGTGCACAAATCACAGAGGTGGTTTTGGAGGACACACTCTCATTCTGAAGTCAAGTGTGTGTGTGTGAATTTTGAAGATGTAAGTGTGTGCAGGAAGCTGTCACCTGTTCTGCGAGGAGTCACCTTGGCGAGCTGTTTTTGCACTCTATCTGAAGGTAAAAGGAGAAGGTGCCGTTTTATCACTGTCTGGGACTGTCGCTGTTTGCTGGATATCTCCCGACAGGAAGTATCCGACTCTGACCTCTGCTCTTTCCTAGCCCTCAGAACATGAGCCAAAGTTACACAGACACAACACAATGACTCACAACACTCCAAATGTAAACAGTGCAGTTGATAAATCACTGAACCCACTTGCCTTCAAGGTTTTTAACAACAGATACACCAGCTTTTATTCCAAAACACCACACACCTCTCAGTGTGCTGTCAAGCTTAATGTGAAATTACAAGTATGTGGTTCTTGATGATCATTACAACAAAAAAACAGCTTATCTGACCACATCAAATTTCACTGTATTGTACATTAATTTAATCAGCAACAATGGCTGTGTGGTTGAATTATTGGTTCCTCTGATTATATACACTGTCGTTCAGAAGTTTGGGATTGGTAAAAATGTTATGTTTTTGAAATAAGTCTTATGAAAACCAAGCTGAATTTATTGGAATCAAAAATACAGCAAAAACAGTAATATTGTATAACAATTTAAAATAACTTGTATTTGAATATATTTTCAGCATCATTACTCAAGTCTTCAGTGTCACATGATCCTTCAGAAATCATTCTAATATACTGATTTGATGTTGAAAACAGTTGTGCTGCTTCATATTTTTGTGGAAAACATGATAAATTTTTTCAGAATTCATCGAATAGAAAGTTAAAAAAATAAATCTTTTCTACGATTATGAACATCTTTACTGGCACCTTTGATCAAAATGTGACCTTCCTAAATAAAAGTACTACTTTCTTTTTTTAAAGGGATAGTTCACTTTGAAATTAATTTTTGATATGTTTTAGCTTACCTCAAGGGCATCCAAGATGTAGGTGTCTTTGTGTCCACAGTATTTTCAATTTTGTTATTTTTAGGTCAAACCGTTCTTGTCTGTCAGTCATATAATGCAGGCCTATGGGGGTCCACCTCAAAGAGCATGCACAGAGAAGTCCAAATTAAACATGATTTAATGACTCGTAAATGTAAGTACACATTGATGGCCTAAGACACAAAACGAGCGGTTTGTGTGAGAAAACTAACAGTATTTATATCGTTTTTACCTCTTGTAATCACAGTCACGTCCAAGTACTCTGATGGCGCGGGCGCCTCTGTCTGCGCAAGCGCCGGAAAGCCCCGGAAGTGATCTCTCGCGCGTGTACGTCACTCATTGTTTACACAGAGATTTCGGAAGTTTTACCCAGAGCTGTTTTTCAACGGCTCTGGTTTTACATTTCACTGTGAAGATCTAAACATATTTAGATATACAGGAAATAGCAATGGAAGACGATTTCGGAAAGAAATTAGAAAAAAGAGAGATTTTACGTCCGAAATCTCTGTGTAAACAATGAGTGACATACACGCGCGAGAGATCACTTCCGGGGCTTTCCGGCGCTTTCGCAGACAGAGGCGCCCGCGCCATCAGAGTACTTGGACGTGACTGTGATTACAAGAGGTAAAAACTATATAAATACTGTTCGTTTTCTCACACAAACCGCTCGTTTCGTGTCTTAGGCCATCAATGTGTACTTACATTTACGAGTCATTAAATCATGTTTAATTTGGACTTCTCTGTGCATGCTCTTTGAGGTGGACCCCATAGGCCTGCATTATATGACTGACAGACAAGAACGGTTTGACATAAAAATAACAAAATTGAAAATACTGTGCACACAAAGACACCTACATCTTGGATGCCCTTGAGGTAAGCTAAAACATAGCCTATCAAAAATTAATTTCAAAGTGAACTATCCCTTTAATATTAATTTAAACTGTAGAGTAGAAATTGTATTTTTTTTTATTAATATGAATACAATGTTTTTTCAACCATTATTCCAACCCAACAGCCACTGAGAGATGATTTTGATAAAAAATATTTACATATAATTCTAGCTAGGCTATATTTCCCAACCCTTTGTCTGTTGTTAAAAGAAGTGCTGCTAAAACCTTGCAAATTCCACTTCCTCAGGGATTTCCAACATATACATAGAAATGTCTCAAAAAAGGACCTGGATAAAAGAGTCCAGAATATCCCCTCAAAATGAGTGTCTACAACAGTAGCTTCCAGCACATGAACCCTCCTGATTCTGTGGCACAATTCCATTAGTTATGTGATGTAACTGCCGCCGCTGGCCATCCTTTCAAAAAAGCTAAACCCAAAGAAAGTGCTCGTCATTCTTGTCCTCAAAGCTTTTGTCTTTTGGAATTTCCTTGAGTTTTGCCAACCTAGTACACTTGAAATGTTCAGGCATGATGAGGAAAGAGTTTAAGAAGCTCGGTTTACATAAACACAAGACCACGAAGTACTTCCCGCTTGGAGACTGTGACATGACCTTGACTTCACAATTGTTTGGGGATTCAACACTTGCAGTCCATGTCGTGGGAGGATTCTGGAGGGTAAAAACAAAACTTGACTCAGGGATATTCCTGGCAGCCAACTTTTTAAATGAAACCCAACTGATAAGAGTCTGGAGTATGACCACCAGACATGTGTCATAATGGTGAGTTGCTCATAAACAGCAGAGACATGAAGAGGAGGCAAGGTCAATAATTCTGACCAGCGCGGTTTCAAACATGTGACGCATACTGAGTAAGGAGTGAAAGAGGCTATTAGGAAAAATGATTATGAAAAGCCTGTCTGAACCACAGTTCTGTTACAAAACCTAGTGAGATTCCCACCAAGACAACGTTTGAAGGCGTCATATCATATCATAGGTGTGGTTCTCAATTTGTAGACGAAAAATTACACTATTGTAAAATGCTTCATATTGGAAAAACTGAGAAAATGTTCAATATCCAGATAAAGCAATCCCACAATGCACAGCAATGAGAGACTATTCTTATACTTAAACATATACTCAATTAGCCTCTAATGATTTCATTTGAATTATCTCTGTCTTTCAAACCAGATTGAATTATACAGAAACATTGCTATATTGAACAGAACATGGAGTGCCTTCAATGCATGATTGTATTCTGATTACGGTCAATTTTCAGGCAACATAAAGCATGTAAACGTAAATGCATTTTAAGTGCATCATCATATTTAGATAATAGTTGTTCTCCATTTCTACATTGCTAGTGCTAGAGTTGTTTTCATGCTAATGTGAAATGTTTAAACCGACTACCTGAACAACCCAAGACAGGTGATTGATTTGAGTCAGTAAACAATGGAAAGTAACCAGGCCAGCATCATTTTCACATCCAGAATGTTTCAAACTGATGATGTTGATGTACGTTTAGCAATATTGTGAAAACGCTGAATAAGGCAGAATGGTGCTGACGAGAAATTGCACTGTGTTTACAGGATATAACAGCATGAGATTATTGCTGTGGTCATCTATCATTTTCAGACCTGACCGTATGAAGTCATTAGTGGGAGCTCAGTAAACACTGGTGTGTGGAAATCCCTATTTACTGTACTAGTCAGGGCTTGAGTGCGTCTCATTTCTGATTTAACACTATAAGCCCGAGACCTAAATAATGTAGCATATGTGCTTTCTAGAGTGCTTTTATTTATTTACATAGAGATATTTGAACATCATGTTATAAGTTACCGAGAGGGAATCAGTGTCAAGCTAAGTTCATCCAATTTTTTGATTACATCTAAAGTCATTCTCCCCTATTCCCCAGGCATGTTCTCCCAGTATACTCACTCCTGCTTGCTCTCTCCGTAGGGTAAAGCCTGTTGAGGAGAGCGCTGCTGTCACACCTGTCCCCACGCTGTCAGCATCAGAGCACACATGCTGCGCCACTAACAGGATATGACATACAGGACACAAACGCTCCAGCTCAGGGTGGCGTGGCGGCACTGAAGTGTGAGGATAGAGACTCGATGCAGAATTAGGCCACAGTGTAAGCAGCTACACTAACTTTAAGAGATTAATGGTCTCATAATCAGTTTTATGACAAACTCTGATACTTCCAAACTCAAGCGAAATGTCCAGATTGGTCATAAATTCAGGCTCAAGGTTTACTAAGGCAGCAACTTACTGTTGTGAGTAACGTTATCCAGACTACATGTCATTTTAAACATGGTAAATATTCTGAATTTCTGATATATCAGGCAGGCTAATGAATCAGACAATATTTGGAAAATTTGAGATAACTTTGCCTCCCCTTGTTAGCCTGGTAATACCAGACTCTGCTACTTCACTTTGCTTCGTAGACAGAGTCTGGAATGGCATAATAGAGAAGTGTTTTCTCTCTCGCTAGGGGGCGCTTGTCTGAAGTTTAAAATCATTGGTTACCCGTAAGCCAATCAGATAAGTTTATGTATGACGTATGTTATGCGCCGACACAGTTGCATCGAACCACAGACATCATGCATCGAACTCAAATCTATGATCGAACTTCCACTGTAAACACTTGATGATGCGAGCGAAATACCGGAGTGAACATGGCTGTAAATGACTTTTGCAGATTATGCGAAGTTAATCTACGCATCCACGGTACAATCAGGGCCTCTAAACTGATATTTGACAGTAGAGAGAAACAAAAAAATATTTGCAGCCAACTGTCAAAGTTAGGATTAGTTCTGTTAAACACAGCTCTTTGTTCATCTCGAGTCTGTCGGAAATGCTGCAACTTAATTGCAAGATTACAGCATGTCATGGCAATATTTAAGACCTGGAAAAGAAAGGATACACTGACCTGTCAAAAGCCTCCCCAGTTTCTCGCTGACGATCGGTAATAGTTGATAAATTAAACTTTTCCCAAAGGGAGCAGGGCCACAACATCACCTCCATTCAAAATGTTTAATACACACTCTTCTTGTCCGGGCTTCAGTTTGCTAATGCCGGGAATATTCTCCACAACTGAGCGAATTGCATCCGCGTCTCCATATCCGCGGTCGTTTTCGATTTCCCTGACCTAATCTTAAACTCGGCGCTTAGCGACTACGTCACGGCTTTCAGCCCGCCCTCTGTTCGTTGATTGGCCGGCTGTTTTCAGGCCGGAGGAAAACGGATAGATAGGCCGCTGTCTCAGACTGAGTACAGAAGCGAAATGAAATTGAGCGGAAGTACGAAGTCTGACGTAGTCAGGCTATCCCCTTGTACCCCTGCAAAAAAATCAACAGACATCCTTGTCTATAAACAGTAGAGCTGCGTGATTAATCATAAAAAGATTGCGATCTCGATTCAAACACCCACGATTTCATTCCTAAATGACCGCGATTCGGCTGTCTATTAAACCTTTGACAAGTCCAAACACAGCAAATATTCAAATCCGCATTCACGCTGTCGCTGAACCAGAGCATTTGTCATGTAGAAGTATGAAACCGCTTCACACACAATCAATTCAACAACACACAATATTATTATTTCTATGTTACAAATGTTCAAATAATATCAGAAGTACTGGGATAAAAGTTTATAGTTCGGATATAAACACTAATGTATTACTATGGTAGCGATCAAAATAGAGCAAATAGAGCAAAAAAAATTACGCCACTAGGTGTCGACAAGTGACTGTTAAAACAAATGTATGTCATTCATTGAATCATTCATTCAAGAGATGTGTTCAAAAATGCTGATTCATCCAGTAAATGAAACAAATGACGTATTAGTAACTAAGTCAGTGGACAAAAACTTCATAAAACAATTTTGAAAGTTGTGAAAATGACATGAGGACCTTTATATAGTGCTGGTAAGTCAGCCTCGTTTTCATCCATGTTAAATCTAACCTAAGGTCTATGGGCCACAAAAAACCCACTGCGATTGCGAACAGCACTCATACACACTGCAGCATATCTAATGCATTGTAAAGTCTGTTTTTGTACTAATCATTTTGTTGATCCAGGTATTTTACTAGAACATCCTCTGACTTTTAAACAGGCGTGTATCAATCAACATACATTAACTACAGAATCGTACAGTACCCCCCACGACAAAGTCATTTTCAGAATCCAACACGCTTTCATTTACCACCAATGGACCTGACAGAATACAAATGGATTGGTTACAGCGGGAGAACTCTTTAATGAAGTATAATTGAATGGTGAAGTCTTTTGTTTAGAGCTGTACTCATCTGATTCTCACAGCAGGGTTCCTCGACAAGTGCTCTACCTGCAGGCTCTTGTCTATTCCTAACCTGGTGGTCTTGCTAAACGCCAAACAGCATTGTATCTTGGATGCCCGTTTACTTCATTTAATACCAAGCTTTTGATACAAAATAGCAATAGAACAAGAGAGCTGAGATTATTTATGGCAAGGCCTAAACACATGAACATAAGGGACAATGCAGCATCCATGGAAACCACATAATTAAACATTGATAAGTGTTTTTTTCTCCAATGCAGAGGTGAGTATAGCTAATGGACGTATAGCAGAAGAGTTACATAATGCATTATTGCAGGTGGTTACATTAGAGAACATCTGCAATTGACCTGAATAAGCTAAACGATACTAAATGAAACAACAGCATAAAAACTTCACTGATAATGATGATATAACTAGATGGCACAAAATATGCATCACTTATCCACTCTACAAATGTATATTTAATGTCACATAACAGAAGCACTGAGATATTGGTGGGTTGGTTTTTCATGCACCCCCATACAAAAGCAAGCCTAAAAATGTGTCATGAGCATGGTAAAGATGTATTTTATATAATTTACACACACAAAAAATGCCATAATACGTTTGGAAGTACCTTGCTTGGAGTACCATGAATTTTCTGCACCATAGTATCACCATCTAATATCATCACTATACCATGGCACTTTCATACCATACTGCTACCATGGTATATCCAAACACCATGGTACTCCAATGTGCTTCGATGATTACCACGGAATGTATGTGCATGTGCGCACATGTCTTATCACTGATCATACAAAATGCCAAGAAAACACGGTAATATTTATATCTTATATGGAAAGCAAAAGTGCTTTGAGGTATGCTCTGGTATTTTCGCGGTACATGTCCACAAACATTACATTTCTTACTGCTTGATTAATTTTTTTATTTTTATTTTTGTAAATAATATTGTGTCTCAAATGAAAGACAGCAGCAGTGCATTAGACGGGTGCTGGTGTGTTTGCATCCATCACCAATCGAATCGAACACATCATATCCGCAACCTCAATTTCATATTAAATATATGTATCTCCTCCAAACGAGTAGCAAAGTACTGGCATGTTGTTTTTATGGAAGCATGTGACAAATAGAAAACGAAATCTTTCGCGGGAGCCTTCTGAACACACAGACCTGCTGAAAATGACACACACACACACACACACACACACGACGTGCCATGACTTACCGAGCAGGAGCAGTTTCACCTCCCTCGCCGCCTTCTCTCCATCCTCCCGCAGGTTTTTGTCGATCATCTTCGATCTCTCGGCGGCCGCCTTGTCTTCAGCGCTCACCGTGCAGCCCATGATCGAACCGTGCGCGCGTCAAACTTCAGAGAACGGGTCAGATCAGTTCGGTCCGTACCGCTCAAGAACTGTCAACTATAAAGACGCCGCGTGGATTGGCAGATGTGATTTAAAGGTGCAAAGTGTCACAATGAAATGGTTTGATTCCGAAAATGCTCGTCCTGTGACTCTCCATCAATCAGGAGGGTTGGAATATGTTTAGACGAGATTAAAAAGTTGCTTTAGCTTTCCACCAAATCAATCAATAAATCTTCCTTTAGCGCCTCCTTTCAGATCAAAGAGCAGCCGCGGTGTCGGCGCTTTCATCTACCGCTCACAGTTCTTGAAATCAAAATCATTCGCTTGCACTGAGTCAGGTGCCTTTCTTTACACGCGAAAATATATACAACTCTTGAGAAATTCTGCCGCCAAACAGCTCTGGTATTTTTCTTCCCCTATTTTTATTTCAAATTCAAACGTTCTGCATATCGAGCCTGGCGCAGGGAAATTCTAAATATTAAAAAATTCAAATTCAGAACGTTGCAGCGTTCGGCGCGGCGCTCCACTCGCGCTGGTTTCTTCTGAGGAATAAACAGAGCGTAAGAATGTGAAAAAAGCCCAAGCGTGCAGCACCCACCCACTGATGAACTACTGCCCGTGAATTGTGGGAAATGCAGTAGTTTTCTGCTGCTGATTCAATCAAGAGAGAATCGGTTTGCTCAATTGGTTCAATGAACTAGTTAAAAATGATTCATTGATTCTTTGAAATTATCACTCGTCAACAAACATTATTTATTATTAACACACTGACAATATGATAAGAAACATTTCACTGAAAAGATACAAAAATCTAGTTAGTGAAATCAATTCAGTCTTACTGTTGGTTTACAAAAAGATATCATTTAATACGAATAATAACATTATCATATCTATGTAATACTCTTTTCATAATTAAAAAAATATTACTTTCATAACACAAATAAATATAACAAGTAACCTGGGTAGGCTACTAGCATAGCCCTTAATTTGCCACTTTGTTTACAACTGCACTACGTTGAATAAGCTTTACTTAAATGTAAATATAGAGATATTTTCATATTAAAATCATTTAATTTTCACTACCTCCAGGATGTAAGGAAATGGCAAATAGCCTAAACTTGAATCAATTCAGTGGCATTTTATTCAGTAAAATAGCCTAAATTTAACACGGGTTACATTTATTTCTCTAACTTGTCACTCACCTCACGGTTCTCTCCAAAGACTGAGTGATAAACAATAGGCGCTGTGCGAATCAGTTCGAATGAAACGTTAAAAAAGAACCGACTCAGAAGAACGACTCGTTCGCGAATTGAACATCATGAATTGAAAGCACGTTTGTGCCACGGAGAAACCTATTAAAATATTCAACAATAAGCGCACCATGTTATGCAGATAAATAGTCGTTAAGAATAATATGATACATGTAAAATGCACTTAATGCAAGTTTAGGTTATTATATCTGACATTTGTCATTTGGATCTGCAAACATCGCCCTCAAGTGTTAGAAAAACTAATCACAGTACAAGCTAGTCAAGTAAAAGTATAATCTAGTTTTGATATTGACCCACAATAACCATAAGAAAGTCATAATGTTATTTTTGGCAGGGTAGTAAATACAAAACTCAAATACAGGTTTAAAAACAGCTTTTTTATTGTCAATTGGTTCTGCTATTTACACATATACAAGCTAAATATGCATCACAAAAGCGATTCACCTTTATATACAATATACGAATGAACTAAACAATCTTGAACCCAACTGTATAGATTAAATAAGTGTAGTATGCTTTGAAAAACAAACTGTGGTTTGTGTTTTCCAGATGATCTGTACCAGATTAAATAGAACAAATATTAGCAATACTTGTTTGAATATATCAACTGTGCAGCACTGAGACAAAATAACATTTACGGAATTTCAGTCATTATGATTTTTGCATTACATACCATATGAATCACAATATTCACCCTTGACTTTATCTTCAATCTAATGCTACTTTGGTTGAAGCAAATATAATATACCAAGCAAAGCTATAACTTAACTAAAATAGTGTTTCAAATAGAGTTAAGTATAATAATAAAATTACAAATCTTATTATTAATAAAATAGTCAAATATAACAATAAAATTCATTGTAACCAGGATAAAAAAGTTAAAGTATTTAACCAGCACCTATATGGTGACCAGTGGCAAAATAAAAAATTAGGTAGTATCTAAAGGGCATTTAAGGTAGCTGGTTGTAATCTGAGGCACTTTGTCTTTAGGATATTAAGATTTATAAAACTTCAAAAATTACAAATAAGAATCAAATGATCAGATTAAGGAAAATAAAGCAAGAGTTGCATAACAAACATCCTTGCCATGTTAAATGGTGACAATTGGGGACCACTGGCATTGTACTTCAATCTCCAGCATAAAGTTCAGTTTGTTTTTTGTTGACAGTGCAAACTGAACAACCATGTGAGCGTCAATGCCATGTGAAGTCTGTTTCTCATCGAATTATTTCTGTCATTAATGTGGCGATATTAAAGACATACTCAGAATAGCTCATGTTTGCTCATGGTTTACCAATATCTGCCACTACCAACCCAGCTAGTCATCAGTCGGCACATCATATTAGCACAACTTACTGTACACCAGGATTGCACAGCACAGTATTTTGGCAGAATCTGAACACATTACAGTTTTGAAAGCACCGCATGAACCACCGAATAAGAGCAAGAGATTTCAAACACAGAATAATCATACGGTTTCCTTCAAACTAACAAAAAATACCGTTTCTACATTTCAGCTAGTTCATCATCTACCGCTAATACCGAAAGCAGGGTCCATAAATACTCAGATTACAAGAAAATGAACTGTAAAACAAGGTAAACACAGATGTGAAAAAATAAAACATTTACAACCCTTTTCATGTGAGATATTTCTTCCAAAGCAGCTTCCAAACTAAATCACTTAAACTTCACTGCAGTGAAATGCTTAATATGATCGTTTGAATTCTAATACAGGGGATATTACGTCTGTTTCAAGTAAAATATAGTTTTGTGTATGTATATGAAGTCCTTATCTAGCTTTTGCGTAAATGGCGTCGAGTATGCCATTAAGATCTTCAACGCGATACACACAAAAACGATAAAGGACACGGTTATTGTACACGTCAATACTAGAACACACTAATACTCATCCAGTGAACTGCAAAATATATTCGATACATTTAAATAAATACATTTCTCACTGTTTAAATCTCCATGTGATCAAGGCAAGCCTTGCATTCTATGGCTACTGTGCATACTTTAGGAAAACAGAAAATATACATTATGATAGTTTGATTATGGAAATCCTTTGCTTTGGCACACTGAAATCGTGCAGTATCTGAAATAGGTGGTGATGTGACTCGTTGATTGTCCAAAGCCCGCTGGAGAGTAAACCATCTACCGACCCATCTTTACTAAAACTAGCTGGCTTAACTTCTACAATCTACTTGTTCCATGGGCGAAGTAATACACGGATTACAATCTGATATATAGGTCACTATTGTACAAAGCATTTGCTGTCACTTCAAAGAAATCTAGAAGGGTGCGATTATGTGTTTCTACAGAACAGTCCTGTCAAGTATAAGGGATCGGGGATTGATAAAACAGAGCGTGAGAGTCAATAAAAATTATGACAAGCAATTTGAGTCATAACAGCATATTTCATATTCCTAAGTGAGTATGTACTAAACCTTGAATAAATAATTGAAATGGTCAGCATGTTTGACCTTTACGTGGTTTAAAACATACATAACATCAGTCTGAATTTATCAAAAAGTGTTTAAAAATAAAGCCATTTTCCCCCATTGTCTGATGGCAGGTTATCTGTGGAAAATGGGATGTTGTTTTGGGTCCCCCACACCTTTCCCTTTCAACAGTGGGACGGTGTATTCTCTGCGTCATAACAGGCAGAAAAATACAGATAAAAATAAATCAGATCATCTTCCAGTATGTTACATCACTAACTATACGTGCGCCACGCACTCTCATACATACAAAGCCATGTACAAACACACATTCATCAGAGTTTGTCTCCTAGTGGCCACCCAGAGCACTGCTGCTGCCTGTTGTCCAATCAATGATGATGAAGCTCAAGCTCATTATCATAAACAACACGCCCAGTCCAGCGAAACAGGCAGCCTGAGGAAAGGAGAAAAACATTCAGTCATTAACCAAATAAAATGTATTTTATAAACTGACCTTGTGAACTGATTTGAAATGTTGAAAAAGTTAAACAAGTTAAGAAAGAGTATTTTAGAAATATTCCAAAAAAGTATAGCAACATCTGTATTATCTCCTATTTCCAGTAGGAGAGAGATAAATGCTATGTAATGTGATGATATAGAGCCGAAGAAAACAACTCAGCTGGGCCGTATCAGAAGCTATGTTTTCATCCACCTATTTTTATGCAATTTTTGGGATATCGCATAAAAACACACTGGATGGAAATGCCAAGATGCACATAAATTCTAAAAATGCACTTAAAAAAACCAATGTGCTCAATTGCGGCTGATTATGGAATTTATGGAATACGTTCATACTCCATGATGGAAACACATTTACCGAATAAATCCCTTGATGTGCAACAACAACAAAAAACGCACATGATTTTGCCTCAACAGAGGATGTGATTGGATAACTGGACTAACCAGCGGCCAATCTCATCGCACAGCACCTCAAATGTTGGTAATGCCTGAGCCAAAGTCTGTCATCAGATTGATTTGGTACAATGACCTCCGAGAAGTGTCTCACGCAATTGCGTCCACAAACACCAGGCATCCGAACGCAAAATAACATGATCTAAGGCGCAAATCATTTTGGCTTCGCCGATCGCAGGAACTTCCATTATTGATAAAGATATTTAATTTCCCATGAAGTGATGATTTTGTTCTCTTGAACGCATGGGATGGAAACGGTGCTTATTCGCAAATGTTTTAGGCAATATTCCAATTTTCACACACAAGTTAAATTCGCAGCTTTGGATGGAAACATAGCTAGAGTCTAACTGGTATAAAGTGGCATAAACCTTGGATAAGTGTGATGCAAACACCTGGCGATGCATGAACAGTTTTGGAAATGTTCTCCTCTCTCCTACTGGGTAGCCATTAATCACACAAGCATAACTTACAAAGATTTTGGGGGTAGAACGCATTGGCTCCTTATCCTTCGGAACAATACGGATGTAGAAGACAGCAGGAAAGATGAAGATAAGGCATGGAGCGGATGTTGCACCTGGAGAAGGAAGAAGAGGACTCATGTAGATTAGCTAATCAGCTGAATCCAATCAAATCTGACACTGACGACAATTAAACACGATGACAATTACAATTCCAGAGACGTTGTCTTTGCTGATGAAAATGAGAATAGAAAAGTTAAACAAGTACCCTATGTTGGACAAACATCATTTGAGTCATTTTATGAGCATCAGAGTAAGACTCATTAGTTAATATCTGAAAAGAAAAATCTTTCAAATTACTCACACTTTACTTATACCTTGGATAAACTTGAGCGAAACATTTTCAAAGGACGTAAAACATATTAGACGATAATAAAAGATTATGCCTAAACATTGTTTTTTCAAGTATTTTAGCCTTTCAATTAGATTATTTTGCGCCATCAAACATTTTTAGAATTGAAAAAAACCTGGACAAAAAAAGAGTTTAATATCATTGATCTGTTTTGTTTTCCTCTTCATTATGATCAAATGGAACCTTGACACTCACCTTCTTCCCAATAATATGAGATAAACACAAAAAATATTGATTTAACAGCACAACATTATCTGTTCAAACAAGCAACGGAGACATTTGAAGCTGTACTCAAGGCCAGAGACAGTGTCAGTGTCCCTTAATCATACTGAGAAAGCAAGACTAACAAGTGAGTCTCTGCTTTGGCATTTCAGACACATGTTTGAACACAGAATTGTTTCCCTCTTTCTCAGAGAGCACTTTTGACCGGTCTGGATTTTGAGCTCTTGAGCCAGCGAGGATTGAAGGACTCACCTATGATGCCAAAGATGCCCAGGATGTTTGGGGCAAAGATGACCAGCATGTTGATGAAAGTCAGGAGAATGACGGCTATGGCGACGTGTCGGATCCAGTTGAAGGTCTTATTAGGAAACACCATCTCTTGAATGGCTCTCCGTACCTTTGAGAAGAAGTAACAGATCATTTTTAATGACTTTAAGCAACATTTGATCACATGTACACCTATATTCTGAACAGCAAGCTGAATCTCTCTATTATTTCCAATATGTCTCTTTAGAGTGGGCAGCATGAGTCATTTTATATAACAATAAAGGTATATGTCACAATATGGTTATTTTTGCTGTATTATTCAACCCAAAATGGTCCATATATTACGTCAGTGGTTCTCAACGTTTCTGACTACTTCCTTTATTTACAGAAACTAGGTGTGGCAATATATTAAAATAAATAAAATAATTATAATTCAAATTGAAATAATTGAATTTCATAATTCCAGTAGTTTCAAGCCATTTGTGATTACAGGTGATTTGAAAGATTACAAGGGGTTTTTATACAAATAGCTGTGTCTCAGCTATTTTTACCTGATCAAATATTTTAGAGCTTGACGTAACTAGAATAACTAGTAATTTCCATGACTTTTTAAGATTTTATTCATTTGCATGACTTTTCAAAATTCCTTTTAAAATTGGGAACCTCATGGTTCTTAAATAAAAAATGACAAGTGGGAACAAGTTAAATTAAGAAATATGATGTGTGTTTATATCTTGATTTTTAGCTGCTTTCTCTTAAAACTTATTTTAAAGCCTTTTACAGCAGCCATGGAAGTGTGCTGAGGCCCCCTAGTGCGTCCTGACCCCTGACCCCCTGTATTTTGTTTTATGCTTTGCTTTTGGCAGAAGCTTTTATCCAAAGCAATAGACATTTACATTTTATCAGTACTTGCATTCCCTGGGAATCGAACCCATGACCTTGGCGTTGCTAGCGCCATGCTCTAATGTTTGAGCTACAGGAATGCATAACCTTGTAGTATTGGTTTTGATAATCAAGTGAATGAAATGCTTCACAACCGAAAGGAAGTTCTTGGTTGAATGGGCATTAGTGGCACATCGCAAAGGTTCAAAATGACCTTCACTCTTGTTATAATCAAAGAATTGCCCACCTGCATTACAGTTTACAGAGCAGGCTAGGGCTTTTGCTTTTCACACTATTGTGGCAAACACAGTATAGCACAATCTCTATGTAAGATATGAACATGTGAAACTCACTGGGAATAGAACGATGGGCACGGTCAGGGTGACGGCGGTGAGCACAGCCAAACGCACACAGAGGATGAGAGTGTCGTAGGGGTCGATCCTGCTGTAGGTGTGCAGAAGCTCGGGCTCAACGTTAGCTAAGGAAAAATAGAGGAAATTGTCAACTTAGTTTGCAGGTTTTACATTTACATTACATCTGATTAGAATATTTCAAAACGATCTCATCTGAATGTTCAAACATTGAGTTAATAATCATGTTTATGTTACACAGCACCTTAAAAGTAAGCTCTTCTCAAGGCTCTTATACACAAAAACAGGGGAAACGATTAAACAAAGAAAGTATGCATAATCAGACGATAAAATCTAGTAAAATCTATATTAAAAAAAAGTGAATGTTCCTGCATTCAAAAACAGCAATATGGAGCAAAATGATTTTTAATAGCATTTATTTTTTACAGCCGCTGTCTTTAGGGTCTGACTCATTTAGGAACTATGCAAATCAGATAATGATCTGTGTTGCACTGCCTAACAAAAACACAGCCTGTTTTTAATTTAACATGATGCATCCATAAAATTCAGTGCAAACATGGACCAAATACAAGCACTGCCAGGTAAGCAAAGCACTAGTAATGGGCAAATGTAAAAGTGTTAAACTTACTGTAAAATGTTAGGTACCCAAAGAGAGCAGCTAGGAAGTACATAGTGTACATGATCAGGATGGAAATGTTGGAAACGTGCTGCATCTTCTTCTGAGTTGGGCTGCAGGGAGAAAAGTATGAGATTCATTTTCAATCTATTTGCACAAAATAACCCAGAATCCAGTTACAAGTGTTGCTTTAATGCAGTCGACTTACTTGCGAAGCTCAGTGTAGATGGGTAGGACCTCAGGGTGGCAGACGAAAGCAAAGGCCAGAATGGGGATGGTGTATGCAGTCTGTTGAACACACAGTGTTGTTTTAGTGCATTCTGATACGCCTTTGCTATGTTTCACCCGTTTCACATGATGAAAATTAATAAAAATGCCCCCAGAATCCAAGATATGGGGTGAAAAATGTCCCTGTATGAGTTCTTGTTTTTAATTTGTAACAGGATATAGTTAAGCAATACCATACGAGCAAGAATATTACCATGATTGCAAATGTGATATTGATATTTTTCTACAGTTCAATAGACAAGAAATTAATATTAGTTGAAGGACATTTTACATTGAGAATGAAATTTTTTTTTTGCTCTATTTCCTCAACAAAAATAGTTCCAAACAAATCCACAAATGCGCGTCTACAGAGCAACGCAGTGACGTTTCGTTACTGAATGAATCTGTGTTTTTTGAACAAATTTTTAAAAAACTCGCACCTTATTGGGGATGTATGAATGTAATCTGGACGTACTACATTTGCCATGTTGTCACTGTCATGTGACCTACCAGCGTCAGTTGCATCTCTTCACTGCCATTCACAAATCCTCTCCCGTGGCCTCATGGGATAGTAAAGTGTCCATTGTATGCACACTTCAGAATCTCACCGGAAGTATTAAGCCATCAGGGTACTTTTAGCCTACTCTTTTATGAGAATTTTGTGAATGTGAATTCAGACATACTTTTTTGGTCACAAACTGTTTTTCTCCTATTATATAGTAGAGATTTTGGATGCAGCCAATGATTTACCACCGCCTGCTGGTTTTCTTTGAAACAGGCCTCTGGATTGTCTGAATGTAAAGGCACAAACAAAAATGTGCTATTCTTTCTGTGTGATATTGAACTATACAATACCTGTGAGTTCACAGTGAACATCTGCGGGCTGCAGTTGGCGTCATCCGCCATCACATGTCCGTTATGGTAACTGTGGGCGTGGTTAACGGATACGTTTGTGTGTGCGTGAGCCAGCGTGCTATTGGCCGAGAACTCCTCGAATGGGCACAGGATCTGGAACTTCTTATACATGACCTAAAAATAAAGAAAGGGACAAAGGGATGGAGTTGTTGTCACATGTTGTCTGTTTTGTTTGGACTATTAAAGTCTGTTTTCTCTGTTAGTTTTGTAGTTTTTTTTTTTTTTTGGTCCCCCGTGATGTTCTTCCCAGGTGTACATTGTTCTTTTATTGTTACTATTATTATTCTTAAAGTGTATCCGCCATTGGATCCTACTCTCCTTCATCTCTGAGTTCACCTCAACATTATAGAAGTGAAAATGGAAAATACACATGGGCATTTTGGCTATTTTGTGTACACGAGTACTCAACTTGTAATTAATCCGAGAACATGCGTATGACCAGTGTGTATTACTCTAATTGCATCAAATCAAACGGACTACAAAAATGACAACAAAATGAATTTAAAAAAGGAATTTTGATATTGTGATCAATGTTTTGAAGTTGAAAAAATCCATGCAATTATTGTGTTACATGATTGACAGATTGTCATTTCTTAATACTCTGGCGCATCCCTAACAGCTATATGTCTTGTCGGCTAAAATTTCCAAGGACATATAGACAAATAAAGCCACAATGGGTTAAAAATAATTATCCCTAATAGCAGCTCAAAGAGCAAAAACAGAAAACATTAATATTTGAACACCCCTTGACAAATTATACTTGTGAAACATCATAGAACATATTTATCCCGAGAGAATATAACCAATTGCAATCAATTAAAAGCCTCAGTCATCTTATTCTGAAGTCAGTCTGAGTCAGTATTTCAGTAATCAGCATAGCTTTGTACATATGATATAATATTCCATCCTCTAAAATACCTCTGGGAAAAGTGTGTGGGCGAACTGTTATGCGCATCTGTGAATCAACACGCTCTGAAATATGTTTAGAAGTATAAGATACAGGGACAGGATGGTAGTGAGTTTTTGTATATTTTTTGGTACCAAATAATTGATTTATGAATGTCATGATACCTTTTTTTCTTTAGAATTACATGCATTGATGAATAAGACGGGGTGAATTTTGTTTTCATATTGACTCGAATAATATCGGATGACGATAACGATGATAACGATGATGGCAAATACTTACTGCACTAAGGAAGAAGACCATGCAGCTGAGTGAAAAGCCACTGGAATAACCAAGGTAACCTGAAAATATAAATATAGCGAAGCGCGTCAATATGCCGTCACAGTGCTATTGTCAATCGACATGTTGCTTACATGCATTCAATCCTGAATCCCTGCATGTGCTAAGAAAAGCGCAGTGAGTTATCACTCATCTCAGAAGCTAATCTCTGCTGACAGAGCTTACCAGACAGAAATACTGACAAGGTCAACTTGATTCAATTACTAAAACAACTGTGCACGGTAAAAACACTTTTGCTCTCAGAAAAAACGATTTGCTGTTACTTTGGTTATTTATTGGTTTGACTTATTGCTTCATATGAAAACAGAATGTCCTTTTAAAGTGCTTGAACTTGTGCTCTGTAATATGAACAGTCCTTTCAACTGGGTCAAACGTACACGCAGTGGGCTGATGAAACCCACTTTCAGGAGGTGAAGAGAGAGATGAGATAGATTGAAGTAGAAGTGATCGACTCACCCAGCTGTTTCATTAGAGCCAAAGGCAGGATGACAGAGAAAGACACGAGCACCACCAAGTAGTTGCCATTGAGATACCAATCCCTGCAGAAACAGAGACAGAGAGTTCAAAAAATGTCCAAAACTTCATTTTCAGTCAAATCAGTTCAGGCAAGGTTATTTTATGTGGTAAGGCCAGATGACTGTAAAACATCAAGATTTGGCATAATACTGTAAATACTTTTGTCAGCTTTATGGTGATTGGTGTTTGGTTTGATTGTGAATTCAAACCTTATTTGCTTTTAAAACTTTAACCCCCGGTTTCACAGACCAGGCTTAAGCTAGTACCAGAAGTGTAACAGTGTTAAGGAGCGTCACTGATTTCACTGTTACATGAAAGATAAACGGACTCTTTGTCTGGTCATAACTTGCAATCTTAACTATATGTGGCAATTTTAAAATACAGAAACAATATCCTCTTTTATTAATAATTGAAATGTGCATTTATTTGCTCATCATAAAAGTTACAAAAAGAAAAATGGGATATATGATACTTTGAAAAGTTTTTTGAATTTTGAAAGAAATCATTTTATTAAGCAAAAATGCGTTACATTTATCAAAAGTGACAGTAAAGATGTTATAATGTTATAAGGGATTTCTATTTTAAATAAATGCTGTTTTTTAAACTTTCTATTAAATAATAAATGCATAACGTTTTCCACATAAATGTTAAGCTGAACGACTGTTAAAACCAAAACCAAATGTTTCTAAAGCATCAAATCAGCATATTAGAATGATTTCTGAGGGATCATGTGACACTGAAGACTGGATCAATGATGCTGAAAATCCAGCTTTGATCACAGGAATAAATTATATTTTAACATATATTTAATTGTAAAACAGTTATTTTAAATGGTAATAAAATTTCTGTATTTTTTGGTTAAATAAATGCAGCTTTGGTGAGCATTGAAGACTCTTTTTAAAACCATGGGGGAAAAATTCTCCAAACTGACAACAAAACAAATCCAAGGAAAATCCTGAGTGCACCTTTAAGAGATGTGATATGTTTTTATTGCTGGTGAAATGAGAGATTATGCTTTCTGGTTTAGTGGGAGCTGTAAATAAAGCATGCACAAGTAACTAAAACCAGCAAATAGTACAAAATGCAACTACATTTATTCTTAACTTTCTGTGCCTATTTTAAAGCCAGTCATTCTTCTGGTCTCCTATTCTGCTGCTCTGCCTGTCTGACAAGCCAACTTGAGCAACTTCACATGTGCCGCTGTAGAAAACATCTACACTATTCCAGAGTCAACCTGTCTAACTCCATCCGATTTCCGACCGAGTCTGCAATTCGTGTGATTTATGAGAAGGTTTATGTTGTGTTTGCTGAAGCCGCTAGCGACACAGATCATCTAAATAGTTGAAAGCTGACTGCAACATGGCACAGTTCCCACTCCTGGACTCAAGTAACCGCCACACTGTGAACACGAGGACACACACACGGAGTCACAAGGTGTTGCGCAGTATGTCAAGTCCAGACCTTGTTTGAGACTGCTCTATTTCCAGACCCTCTCCACTCCTTCCCAGTATAGACAACTATACGTGGGAATGAAACATCATAAACGCATTATATAAGATGAGCTATCTATCGTTAGGGGCATAAAGATTCCTCTGCAGTAGAAGTGGCTGCTTTTCAGAATGTGCAGATGTAAATGAATTCATTTACATGTCGGCTTTTGCATAGCAACAAGCAAGAACCAAAATATCAATATATATCAACACAGATATGCAGTAGAGAAGTGTACTTTCCAATATACTGGTAAAGGAAATGCATATCCACACAATTGTAATTTATTTTATTTATATATTTATGCATTTACATAAAATATTATATTTAAGGCATGTATTTACGTAAAATAAGGTATATATGTATACATACAGTACACGCGCGCACATACACACATGCATATATATCTGTGTGTGTGTGTGTGTGTGTGTGTGTGTGTGTGTGTGTGTGTACATATAGCAGCGTCACTTCATGCTGCACCTGGTCCTGAAATTATGCAAAAGCTCTCAGTCAATGCATAATGTTAACAGTGAAGCACACGCCTCCATCTTTGCTGGGTTTCTAACACTGCTGACGTGTTCAGTATACAGATCTGAAAAGCCGCTGGAACCAAAGCCTGTGTGAGTTTAACACTGGTCATATAAATAAATCACCTTGCCCATCTACACTTTCACTCTGTTAAATGGAAGCCTTCAAACTAATCCAGTAATTTTGAAATACACATTACATGACAGAATATTTTGATGTTTAAACTTCTAGCTAATTAACCATTTTCAGGGGATTAAAAATAAAATGTGGCTTTGTTGTGCATAGAATTTAAACAACGACACTCACAGGCCTAGTAATGAAGATGACGTCTCTTCTTACTATAAACTCAAAATGCATTTATGTGCTTCTTACGAACACTATGATGCGTCTGTTTTCAACACAATAATTAAACTTGATAAAACAGATGCCAAACTAGGATTTAACCTGAGAACACAAGCAGCTGAATAAAGTTATAACCAAGCGCTTGTTTTCAGATGCGAGAAACGAGTTATGTCTACTGACATCAGCACGTTAAGCAGTTGCCATGACAGTATGCTTGTTTAAAGAAGCCGTCACGCTCAGGAGGACAGAGGTGTGGTGGGAAAGAGACAGCATCAGCCAATCAGCCTTCGTTCTCTTATTAACTGGCCAATCACAGTTAACAGCAGCCACCACACCTCCCCTTGATGCAAGGTTGAGATTTTTCAGTGTTTGCCCCAGTGGAGCGCAGGACTTTGACCTCAACGGACCGTGACATCGTCAGCTGATAGTGACAGTACATGTCAATACCGGTGGCTGGAGTAACCGAGTCAGTGAAGAACTATCAATTCATTCACATTTAACTGGCAAAATTGCAGGTTGAGGGAAGGTCGAGATTTTCTCATTTCATTTCAGCATTCTACAATCACACTCTAAAGTACTTACCCTGAAGTGGTATCTGTTTTCAAAAACGCCTGCAGGACCAGTGGGAACTCTGACTTGATGATGTATAAGTAACTGGACATGGCTATAGGAAATATAAAAAATGACTAAATTAGAAGAAACACAATCAAAAGAAACTAACCTTCATTATGATTTTATGCTCATTTTGCTTGTTGCACCCTGCTGGAACAGGGTTTGAACTCAGGATGCAAACCGATTGTTGAACTATTAAAAAAAATAGATAAATATATCTTGCTTTTTAACTTTTGGAAAAAAGTTAACTTTGCAATATATATATATAACTTATCTTGGTATCTGTATCTATTTATATTACTTTTATATCCATTACTAATTTTGTGTGTATTTTATATGCATAATATTAATCTGAGTCGGTGTGATTAATGTGATTGTTATGTAATTCTTAGGGGGAAAAATACTTTTAATCTAGAATTAATTCTACTATTAATCTAAATTTGAAAAAAAAAATAAGTCATCAAAATTCAATTTAAGACTTTTTACACAAATTAAATATAAAAAGTCACAGTTAAGTCCAAAGAAACCTGAAGAACAGGCAGCATTAATAATTTGGGGATTAAATAACATGGAAACACAGTGTTAAATATCAGCATAAAGCAAGTTTTGTCATTTTGCCAATTCAAAAAAGTGTGTAAAGAATAGTACATGGGTGGAAATTAACTGGCAAAACCAGACAGGAAAATATAGAGATGAATAAAGGATAAAAAAAAAAGATCTATCAAATTATATTGGGCAAATATTAATGTCTCATTCACATCAGGTTTTCTTTACCTCCAATGTTTTGAAGAGTGATGGCAATTCCGGCCGCCATCTTCCCTGTCATTCCGAAGGCCCTGAATCCCAGCTGTTCGTATGATCTGATTCCTGGAAATGAAAGTCAGTAAAACATGAAGAGAGAGACAAATCTCACCACCAGAGCCAAGTTTCCACAAACCCTATCGCATGTTATGATTATCTTTGCCTGCGGTGACCGCTGAGTTAACATGGAAACTCAGTAAGCCCTAAAATGGAAGCTGAATTGTGTTTTCAGAAAGGAAATGACATCACAACAACACACTGAAAATGCCAACAATTGCATTACAAGAAATGGCTCTTAAAATGCTTTAAAAAACACATTTCTCTTTCTTACAATGTTTAGTATTGAACAATAATTTTCAGTATACTAAACTATATGTATATATGCATTGATTAATTGGCCTGTCCGATTCAAACAGTTAATAATTCAAACTATTATTAGTTATTACATATTAAAATTCCTTCCTCCAGTCTCACAAATTTTCTCCACTATATTTAACAATTTCAGGCAATTCCTGGTCAGATTACAAAAATAAAAAATGCAGATTGTTATTCCGTGACTGTGTTAACTTTAAGGCATCTGTCCACCAGATTAGGAAACGACAATACAACAAACCGATCAAGAAAAATACAGTTCTTCTTACCAACAATACCAGAAGACTTCAGCAGCAGGTGAATAGAATAGCAGGACAGACCAGCTACAGCCGTGAGGAGAAACCTGAAGACAAAATACAACCATCGCATCACTTCAAATCTGTACAACATCTGCATTCTGCACATGCTAGACTTAATATATGGCTTTTCTAGAAGTTCGCCCAAGTAATCTTGCAAGAAGTAGAAAGAAAGTTCCTCTACTGGAGATTAATGAACTACCAAACTGACATTTAGCTGACCTTTTATCTGAAATGACCTTCAGTACACACATTACAGGGACAATCCCTTTGGAGCAGCATGTGATTAGGAGTCCAGCACAGATACTAAGATTACAAACTATTAAAACCACTCAAATGTAATGTAAAGTCTTTAGCTGGAGTTCTAAGTGCATTGCATACATTCTTTCTAAAGTGTACAGTACTTTTTTCAGATGGTCTTCGGGTCATTTTGACCCGGAGAAGATTTTCTTTTCCCCAAAAATACTAGTTAATGTTATCGCATTGGACTGAAACTTAGTGACTTTGTTCCCAAAGGGTATAACTACTTCTCAAATGTTTTTTGAAAATTTTCTTACTTTTTTAGGGGGGGTTTGTTACCTTGTTACACTTGTGGTCTTCCCGGGTCAAAATGACCGGCCTATAAAAAATAGCTTATAAATCACTCATTATACCATATTTTCACCCAATCTTGGATTCAATCTTTTTGTCAACTTGTTCTCTTTCAATTAGGACTGGTTTTGTATTTCCATTTGCATCTAATTAATCGTGGGCCTCATTTATCTAAGAGTAGGCATCTCATTTTTTGAGTAAAAAAAACTTTATTTTTGAATAATTTTGGATTTTTATTTTATTTTATTTTTTTAGAAAATTGGTACTGTTGATCACACTAGTCTACTGTAAGTGTGTGTGTGTGTGTGTGTGTGATAATGTCAGATAGATGAATGGATATTAGATGCAGTTCAGGGTAGGATCAATTTCATCACTGTGAAAAAGAATGTGTCATTCAGAAAATAGTTTATGTGTGTGTGTGTGTGTATGTGTGTGTGTGTGTGTGTGTGTGTGTGTGTGTGTGTGTGTGTGTGTGTGTGTGTGTGTGTGTGTGTGTGTGTGTGTGTGTGTGTGTGTGTGTGTGTGTGTGTGTGTGTGTGTGTGTGTGTGTGTGTGCATGTATCCACGCATGCACATGTCCAATGGCTCTATGTCTTCAAGCACACGTATACATATGTGAACATGAACATGAACATGCTCCTGACAACTACATTTTTCTCTAATTTTTAGTCTCCCCCATTCACTTTCAATGACCGGGAACACCACAAGTGTGACTCTGTGTCATTTTGTGCAAAAAAAACCACACATTTCAAAACAAACTGTGTCATTAAATATTTAAGTAGACAAGTGTGATCAACAGTGCAATATATTTTCATATTTTACTCAATATTGCCAAAATTATTAACAAATAATGCTTTTTTCACTCAAAAACTGAAGTGCATAAGCTCGGATAAATGACTCCTACAATTAAACCGTTTGAAAATTAAATACAAAACCAGCCCTAATTGAAAGAGAACAAGTTGACAAAAGGATTGAATCCAAGATTGGGTGAAAATATGGTATAATGAGTGATTTATAAGCTATTTTTTATAGGCCGGTCATTTTGACCCGGGAAGACCACAAGTGTGACTATGTGCCATTTTTTACAAAATAAAAGTTTTTCAAAACAAACTTCCTGATGAAACATTAAAGTAGACTAGTGTGATCAACACTGCCAACTTTTTAAAATATTTTATTTAATATTTCCAAAATTATTCAAAAATATTAAAAAATAATGCTTTTTTTACAAATAAAATGAGATGCCTACTCTTAGATAAATGAGGCCCACGATTAATCAGATGCAAATAGAAATATAAAACCAGTCCTAATTGAAAGAGAACAAGTTGACAAAAAGATTGAATCCAAGATTGGGTGAAAATATGGTATAATGAGTGATTTATAAGCTATTTTTTATAGGCCGGTCATTTTGACCCGGGAAGACCACAGGTGTTATAGGGTTTTGAACACAACATGAGTTAATGTTGTTGAGTAAGAATTACTGCTGAATGAATCTTGGGAAAGCGCCAGTATTTGTGTTGGAACCAAAAATGTACGTCTGGTAAACTGTTACATGAAACCCCATGATCAAACACACCACTAATCAATTTGACTGATTCATCCAGCTCTTTTCTTTTAGCTTATGTCATGGAAAGCCAACTTTCAGAAAGGCAAATAGCTGATAGAAGCTTTAGCTACACAATAGTGGAATTCTCTTGCAAAGCGATTATTGTACTTTCAGGATACGTTCACAATGCTTCACCGCAGGAGGCAGACTGTCCTTGAATTTAGTCTACTGCAAGTCCATTTGGATGACAAGTACCTGATAAATGGCAAGTAATTAACAATGGCTAAGGGATGAGCTCTGAAACGACTGTACTCAAACGAGATGGATGTTCTCAACAGCTGCCTAACAATTCAGCACGCATTGACCAGAGGAAGTGATCTCAGTACACCTGTGCTCTGCAATCGACACATCTACAATAGAATTATGTGAATTTGCATCGACCGATTCTGTTGTGATGCATTTGTTTGCCATTCATAAGGTTAATTTATTGTTATATGTCTGGAAATAAGACTATCTTTGGAGGAAGCAGTCTTGGCCTGTTAGGTCATTTGATCAGTAGTATTTAATTCCCTGTAACCTGACAGGAGCAGAGGACGCCTCAGACGTCTCCCCGCTCTCCTCCCCCAGTCAGACCAAGACAGGCTGCGAGAGGAAACCAAATATAACAACTATATTTGGATGGGGGCAGGGTGATCCTGAAAAGAAGGATGTGTCTGGCGAACAGAGGAGGCGTGTCCAGCCCAGGTCATGGCCTTTCTGGGGCCGTGGATAGGCGAGAGGGGTGGAGCTAACGAGTGGAAAATTTTCAGAAGGTGGGAAATAAACATTAAATGGGAGGTCGCACAAACGCATGTGTTAGCTTTCCTCCTCTACTCTTTGGAAAAATACTCTAACTACTGCTAGTCAACTTAAAGCATTCTTCAGTTGTGCATACATATAGCTATAGGAGGTATGGTAGAAGCGAGAATGTTTAGTATAAATATATCTAAACTTAACTTAACCATCTAAAATATTTTACTGGCTTGAGTTGAGTTGTTCATAATTTTAAAATTTTAAGTAAAACTCTTGAAACAAGGGCTGAGGTTTTTTAAAAAAAAAAGGCCAAACGGAGTTTTGCATGTACTTTAACAGAATGCAATCAGTGTGTGGATCTTTTCCATAGAAAATCCTGTCTGGTACACCCATGTTCATGAACATTAACAGCCTCCAAAAGGAAACACTCAATTATTCAAGAGCATGTCTGGAAAAATAACAGATGTAAAACCTATACTTTAATTACCATGGCAATTAGACAGCCAATGGGCAGCCAAATGCTTGACATTTAGATGACGTTAAAGTGCTGATTCATTGAGGGCTGGAAGTGACAGGTTCATTTGGATGACTATGAGATGATTCAGTGATTCTTTACATAAGAACAAACATAGAACAATGGATTACTTTTAAAGCCAATTTGTCATTAAGAGGGTAATGAAGGTATTTCACTTACAAGAAAAGCAGTATGCCAGTATTGGCCATAGCGTAGGCCAATCCCAAAATCCCACTGCCCATAATGGCATTGCCCAAATTGAAGACTGACATGCCAAAAGAGGTCTTCCCCTCAAACTGAGATAGGAAATAAGATTGATAAGCAACTAAAACAGACAAAAACACCAGCAGTAGTGCTACATAGACTAACATCAACACATCGTTTAGTTTCTACGAGCTATTCGTGATATGCTATTGGTTACTTGGAAGTTCACGGCAAATGTTGCACATACTTACATCAGTAAAACGTGGCTTCTTGCCATCGCCGTTGGGCAGGAACTCAATGTTCTCAGCGAGTGTGCTCTCAGGATCATCAAATCTGTTGGATGGAACACAGCGGACATTTAATTGACAATGACCTTGATCATCAACTCACTTCATCTTCGTCTAGTAACGTCCTCTGTTTTCTGTTATTGACATACCTGCCGTGATGGGTACCATTTCTGAGGGTTGATAGAGAGTGTGAGAGGGTCCATCATCGAGCAAGAGCAGAAAAGAGGGTAAACATGCACTTAGACAAGCCCACAAGTCAACACACCATGCCAGAAGGTAAACGTGCATTGAGAAATATACAAATGTAAGCTACAAATAAAGTTTGCATTGACCTCAGTACAGAAGCACACAATGAACATGATATAAGTCAGGTACGTTGCAAGTCTGTTCTGATTGAGAAAGCAGGGAAAACATGCTAAAAACCATAAAGCAAAACCAGTTGAAAACCACAATTTAAAGTGGCCTGGTTCTCCATGCAGGTGGTAAATGAGAAAGCACTTCCTGTCACATGCAATTAACTTATCTTACTGCCGCAAGACAATGAAAGTCAAAATGTTCAGCGTTTGTACATAAAGTCAAACTCCCTATAAGACAAGTCATTTCACTCGGCGGCCATCTTTGAAACGCCTCTCGGGCAGCTATTTCAGCTATTACTCTCTTTGAATGGGAAAGCTTCAAATTCTCCAAAGCTGTTTACCATATTTTAGGATTAAATTTCATATTTGAAATCATCAATGAAATCTGACAACAACTGTCTTATAAATTTAGCTTCTAAATGCTCAAATCATGACAAAAACTGCATTTTTCAGGCTGGACCAGCACATGTGTCAAAACAGAGACTGTTTCAATTGCAACCGGAGCTTCTAACGGCAGCTGCAGTGAGGCAATCGCTTTACCAATCAGCGGTTGGCTCTTTTTCTTAGAAGGCGGGACTTATTCCGCCATATTGCGCATTGCACTTTCTTCCATTCAAAGTAATGCACCATCTTTGTAAATCTAAAGTCTTTGATAAAACTGAATGATTGGAGTGATGCAAAAGTGCTTACTGTTCTTCCTCCATCATAGTCTTCATCGGCACGCACATTTCCTCTCCGAGGTCGTGACCTTTCCCATTGGGTAGGATACTCATATCTGATCTGGCAGGTTCCATGGAGGAAGCCGTCGATATCCCACAGTTCTGTGTGTGAGTTGTCAAAGTTGCTGCAAAGGATAAACAATTTTACAACAATTAAATATATGTATATATTATTAACTTTATGCATACAAATCTGTCTCATAATGCCCAGGGTTGTTACTGTTAACTAAAACTTATTAAAAATCATTTTCACTAACTGAAATCAAATAAAATGTAAATATTATTTGAGAAAGTTACATGAAAAATAGAAATGTTGCCTTGGAAATTAAATGAAATAAATAAGGTTAAGGTTAAGAACTAAAAATAAAAATAAATATGAAATAAAGCCAATTAGAAAAATCTAATAAAATGAAGAAAAATAAAGTTAAATTAAAATCAAAACAGAAAATGTAAAACTAAAATCTAATGGAATATATTATAGCATTAATAAAAACATTAATGGATTAGTATTAAAAAATACCATTATAGTTTATAAATAATACTAAAATAATACTGCATATGTCCCAATCTGTTTATACTATACTATATAATAAAAGTGTAATGGGGCCAGATGGTAATAATGTGGTACTTTTATGTATACCATGATGATACTACATAATTCAAATAGTCATGTGCCAAGGTATTAGCATTGTACTTCAAAGTACTGGTAGTATTGGTGTACATGTCCAAAAACAATCTATATGTTAATATAGTCTGTTTATTATGTTAATTAAGTCTGATGGAAAATTTCATTTCTTCTTATTTTGATTCTTCTTTACATCATTATTGCATTGTGTAACACCTGTCAGTAATGCACAAAATCACTCTAGAAATCCTCTCAAATCAGCCTGATGGATTACATCACCACCACTCGGCTGTTCAGTTAAAGCAGTGCGGCCACCTAAAGAAAGTAAACCACCAGGATTATCCAGCGATTTAGTGACTGGCCTTTCACCAGTTTCCCCTGAGACCTAATTTCCATTTATGCATCCCATTAAGTCGTCCGTTTTCAACGACAACAATGAGACGCAGCGTACCAGGGTGTAATTTTAGACCAGCAGATGTTCTCGCTCTTCAGCGAACAGTGTCTTCACGTTCCCTGGAAAAATGGAGGCTCAATAACATTTACCACGTCACTGTTTATTTTATGATCGAGGTTTTCAGTCCACTGAATAGTAGGGCCATTGAGACGCCCAGCTGTCACGATAAATTTAACACACACACTGTTCGCAATAACAACTGTCTGCGAGGGAAAGAAGAACTGTACGAGTGTGTTCATTTACGGTCTGATAATTGAGGAAAGTCCATTTCCAAATGAGACTGATGCAGACATGAGATTGGATTCCAGAACTATTAACATTTAAAACTACTACTAGCAACTAGGGCTGCAACGATTAGTCGACGTTGTCGACAACGTCGACAATAAAAATTTGTCGACAAATATCTTTGTTGTCGAGTAGTCGTTTGATCTCACGTGACCTAATGTAAGGGCCTGCAATATCGCGATTTGACCGCTACGGCACTGTAGCGCTAGAGTGTAGTGCAGCCCTTACAAATGCTATTGCGGTAGAAGAAAACACAGCGCGAATTATGACAGTGCAAACGAATCCGAACTAGCAAGGTTTAGGTTTGGGAAAGTTTCACAAAACTTCAAATCAAGAATGCTGTCGTGTGCAATAATTGCAAGGCGCAACTTGCTTTTCTCCCGTGAAAAAGCACAACATGCATGTTGGAGTGCAAGAGGAAACATCCCGGCAAAAGAGGAGCTGGTGAGAAGTGAGTGTTCTCCAGCTGGAGCTTACTAACCAGCGGTAAATCTCTCTTTATTAGAGAATGCAATACTACTAATAATAGTAATAATATTATCAATAGTAATATAATTACAGTAATGTGATGACTTATTTTGCATAGAATAAAGCTTGATCGAGCTTAGGAGTCAGGGCTGTTTTTATTATTGTAACACTATTAGTATATTAGGTATTATTATAGTCTTATCACTTGCCTGTATTTTGTTCAATAATCATGAAGACTTACAAAACGAGATGTTATATCCTTCCTATGATATAGGAAGAATATCATGGCAGTTACTTTATCATACTATAAATTAAAAGGTGAATGAGAACGTCTCTGTCAGCTCAATTGTCATGTAAAAAAAGATTGTAAATTTATACTTATAATAATTGTTTGCAGATTAATATTTTACCATTCTTTGTGACCTGAAGTTAATGTCCCTTTTTCTGTTTCAGTTCTAAGAAAAGCAGTGGGCCTATTAAACAATGCTTAGAGAGCATTTGAGTGTGATTTGAGTTGGACCGAAATCTGAAAACTTAAAGAGAATGACCTGTTTAGTTGGCTCAAAGTTCATTAAAACAACTATTTCAAAAGCTGAAGTGATTTTCTTTTTTTATATTATAGTTAGATAATATGTATAGAATATGTTAGATATGTATAACTCAATGTTTTAACTAATTGTAAAAGCTGAATAATCGTTCCAAACTTACTGATTAGTCTGCGAAATAATCGACGATTAGTCGATTAATCGTTCTAATAATCGTTAGATTAATCGATTATCAAAATAATCGTTTGTTGCAGCCCTACTAGCAACATGTTGTGTCAGAGTGCAATTCATTATTGCAAAACAAACCCCTCCAAATAAACCCCATCACCCTGCCAGGGTTCATTGTGCAATAATGACCAGCTGAATGTACATTATGCCTTACATTTTATCCTCACTGAGGTATTGTTCAATTAGCACTGTACTTACATGAACAGACTAGACATGATAACGTGACAAGCTTTTGATTAGGCATTGCGAACAGCAGCTCTTCTTTGGGGTCCAAAGGGACTCTAAATTCTAACAGGAGCTTGAATTTCACATGAGGATGATATGTGAGGTATGGAGGCTGCCTGCAATATACGTTTTTGTCAGCCTTAACACAGCTTAATGCAATATTTGACCCGCAAAGATTGAGCTCAAGGTTATTAAATATGTCGGATCTGATCAATTTAGCTCCAACTTTTTGACAGACACAGGATGGTCAGTAGAGTGCTAGTCTCGCGTAGCCAGACCTTCAGACTGACGGCTGAAGGTCTGGAATTCATAGCAGCTTTCTTTGGCCAAGGCCCGCCCATAAGGCCGTTTGACCGACATGTCAAACAACCAATTACAGTTCGTTTCGTTCAGCGTCACGTTTCGGGCGTGGAAATGTCCCCACAACAACAGACCGGCGTGCAACAAGTCAGTCAGCATAAAAAATCAAAGAAGGAGAAGAAAACTTCAAGAGTCTATGCCGTGAACCTCGCATACTTTTGAGAATCCTACGTTTAGCTGATCTTGATAAATGCTCATTGTCACTCATGTAAACACAACAGTTAGTCTTCCGCAATCACACGCCTGCGCTTTGTTTCCCGGCGGACCGAAAATAAACGCGACACTCGCGCCCCCCGGAAATCCGATAAAATTCAACCAATCAGATGACGACTTCGACATTCATGAAGTGTTTCCAGTTAAGTGTACCATATGCATCAGACGTTTAGCCAACGTTCCGTGGGCGTGACACGTCTGAGGCTGAGACTAGTAGAGTGCCAACAAAGTGGATAAAAGGCAATTATGGGGTTAATATACAAAGACTAACTACTTTTCAAGATGAACAAAAGACGATAACTCAGGTATAAAGCGCAGTATTAAAGGGTTAGTTCACCCAAAAATGAAAATTCTGTCAGTAATTACTCTCCCTCATGTTGTTCCAACCCCGTAAGACTTTCGTTCATCTTCGGAACACAAATTAAGATATTTTTGATTAAATCTGAGAGCTGGATCACTCCTCCAGGCTTCTTAAGGGATCGAAACTGGCCAGCCCAGAAAAGTTATGAAAGACATCGTTAAAATAGTCCGAGTGACTACAGTGGCTCAATCTTAAGTTTATCAAGCGACGAGAATACTTTTTGTGTGCAAAAAAACAAACAAAAATAACAACTTTATTCAACTAATCATATCCTTCTCTGTTCGGCCGTGATATTTCACGTTGTGAAATTACGCAAAGCTTCTAGGTTGTACGTCACGCATCACACACATGACCAGCGTCGGCCAATAGTGAGCTTACGTGTGACGTGCAACCTAGAAGCTTTGCGCAATATTACTACGTGAAATATCACGGCCGTATAGAGAAGGAAATGATTAGTTGAATAAAGTCGTTATTTTTGTTTGTTTTTTGCGCACAAAAAGTATTCTCGTCGCTTGATAAACTTAAAGGGATACTCCACTTTTTTTGGAAATGGGCTTATTTTACAACTCCCCCAGAGTTAAACTGTTGAGTTTTACCGTTTTTGAATCCATTCAGCCGATCTCCGGTTCTGGCGGTACCACTTGCGTCATATCATTACGCCTGCTGCACTCATGGTACGGCAGTGAAGTTTCTTGATTACTACGCAGGAATGAGAGTATAGTTCCTAGCCATATCAGCCTAGAAAATCGCAACTTTACATTTTCCGTCGGTCTTAGTGCACGATGTAACTACAGAAGAGTCAAGTTTTAAATAGGAAAAATATCGAAACTCTTTGGTCATTTTTTTTTGAGAAATGCTAATGGTCTTGTCCACTTCAATGATCTATGCTAAGCTATGCTAAAAGTGGTACCGCCAGAACCGGAGATCGGCTGAATGGATTCAAAAACGGTAAAACTCAACAGTTTACCTCTGGGGGAGTTGTAAAATAAGCCTATTTCCAAAAAAAGTGGAGTATCCCTTTAAGGTTGAGCCACTGTAGTCACTCGGACTATTTTAACGATGTCTTTCATAACTTTTGGGCCGGTCAGTTTCGATCCCTTAAGAAGCCTATGAAGGAGTGATCCAGCTCTCAGATTTAATCAAAAATATCTTAATTTGTGTTACGAAGATGAACGAAAGTCTTACGGGGTTGGAACAACATGAGGGAGAGTAATTACTGACAGAGTTTTCATTTTTGGGTGAACTATCCCTTTAAGACCTATCACGCTTTTGTCTTTTTTATTATCCCTCGCATCTGTTTCACACAATGCACTGTCCTTGATGTACATTCAGCAATGTGCTGCTTTATCAAAAGGGCTTTACATTCACAATAATACAGACGTTACACTGACCAACACCTCAAACTAGGGTCAAGAAACAGGACAAGATTAACTATAGTCAAAATCTACAAAAACGCCTCGTGCAAAACGAGTGAAACAGTCGCCATTTACAAACTGACTTTATTATTCTTTTTTCCTCTAGTCAAATGCTTTTTCCCACACAACAAGAGCAAATGTTATGGGTCTGGATCTTTATTTACAAGGTATAAGTCTGCCCTGGCCAGTTTGTTACATGTTCCTTCAAAACTTGATGTCAGTAGTAGAGCGAACACAACCTCTGCTCTGATTGGTCGGCAGGCTCAGCTCCTGAAGTGGAAGGTCTGGGACTTTACATGCAGAACGGACCATGTTTAGATGTTCCCTTTTGAACAGTAGAGCAAATATGACTCATCTGAAAACATTTTGGGTTTGAACATGGTCCCAGCATCATGATTTTTCCCTGAGGACTTTTCTAGGGATAAATGATGAGAATTTATGAACAGAAATGTAAGAAACATTTTTATAGAACTATGAATACAAATGTTTCTTACATTCTTTTTCATATATATACATACATAGTACATATATATATATAATAAAATATATTACATTTAATCTATATTTTTAGATTATATATATATACTATGTTTATATATATATATTTACTTTTTAAAATTTGACATTTGAAATGTATATAATTATAAATTATCCTACAAATTATAACTTTTATTTTAAGATAAAACTGTTATAACTTTTTTATAAAATAAATTGTTTTATAAATGTAAAACACACACACACACACACACACATATATATCCAGTGTATATATATGCACACACACACACACATTTAAAATATGTTATATGATTTTTTTAATCAAATTAAATATTACATAAAATATTAAAAAGTATGAAAATATAAATAACGCGAACCTATTGAAATTATTGACTAACACTTTTACTGTAAGAATCAAATGTGTGATTAACAAAGTAATTTTGTGGGGCGTGTGCGTGTGTGTGTGTGTGTGTGTGTGTGTGTGTGTGTGTGCATGCAGGAGGCAGATAACAGGCTTTAACCACTTAAAATGCTTAACAGGTTGTGCATGGTTGGGTAGCAAGTGTGGCTGTCAACATCTGCAGAAAGTGACATCAAGCTATTGAATGTGATTTGACCGTGGTGATGATGAGTATAGGAAACCATTTGAATGTGGATAATGTCAATTAAACTCATGCTTGCACAAGGGAGCTTTTAATTAGGCAGGCTGAACTGTTTCACAAACAGTGAGTGAATCACATATAATTGACACCCTGAGAATAAATGCCTCCTGTCGTGAGCGTCAGATTAATAGATGAGGGTGTCTGTACTCTGTACCTTTAAATTGGTCCTAACTAAAGTAATTCAACATTCAAAGAGGAACGTTTCGCATAGCACAATATTGTGGTTTTAAATTCGCCACTACAAACCAGACTTTGCTTTTTTTAAACTATTTTAAAAAGCAATCTAAAGCAAGTGTTTCAGTGTAGCACATCTACATTCATTCTTCTCTTTATGAGCGAGCCCGAGGTTCACCAAGTGTCAGTTTGTGTGCCAAAAGGCCACCTGCCCACCGCTTTACATGAACGCCCCTGAGGCTCAACACTGAGGTTCAAACAAAGTCCTGCTAGCCCTGATGTTAACTACACCAAGCACTTGGTAACTGTACACCAAAAAAATAAATAATGTGGTGGTGCTACTATGATACTGTCGCCTCTGGCTTGCTTTTAGTTGCGGACACTTAATATTCAACAGTTTTACTGATTTGACTACTGACACTATTGAATGACAACTGAGCTGAGCTGGACGATGACATCACTGTTTTTCTGCAGAACTGCTCATAGATGAAAATATGAACTAATTTAATAATTGATGATCTTTACAATGGAACTGAATCAACACTGAATGACTTCAGCTGAACAACGACACTATTTTCTTTTAGAGCTGCTGTATGTTTGTATCATTGAATTTTTCCTGTTATTACTGTAACTGCTTTGATACAATCTGTACTATTGAATAAAGCGCTATAGAAATAAAGGTGACTTGACTTGACTTAATAATACCATGTTCATGCAACGTGATATTAGCTCCAAGGTACTTCATAGAATACCACGCTTGTACCATGTTTTGGCACACATTTGTCGGGATTGATTCAACCTCTTTCAGGTTAAAAGGACCTGCCCTGTGCAATGATTGCTCTTTACCAGACTGCTAACTGAGGTTTATTTTACCGATAAAGATCAGTGACGTACTCTGTCTGTATTATGTTTGTTTCTATCCATCTATCAACTCACTGTATCCACCTGTCTGGATTCTGGTACATAACACCCACTTTTCAAAATACAATCAATTCCTAATAAATCTATCCAACCCAATCAATCTCATGAGAAAACTATGGAAGCTTGTTTCCGCCACTGAATAAATAAAATAAAAAAATAACTGCGACTTTTTATCTCACAATTGCGAGATCAGAATTGTGAGAAATAAAGTCGCAATTGCGAGATATAAAGTCGCAATTACGAGAAATAAAGTCGCAATTGCGAGAAAAAAAGACAGAATTGAGACTTTTTATCTCACATTTGCGAGTTTACATCTCGCAATTCTGACTTTATAACACATAATTGCGAGTTTATATATCGAAATTCTGACATCTTTTCTCAGAATTGTGAGATATAAACTCGCAATTGCGAGTTATCAGGCCAATTCTAAGGAAAAAAAAGACTAACTTTTTTCCCCTCAGAATAGTTTATATCTCACAATTCTGACTTTACAACACGCAATTTCGACTTTATATCTCGCAATTCTGACTTTATAACACGCAATTGCGACTTTATATCAATCAATTCTGACTTTATATCTCGCAATTCTGACTTTATAACACGCAATTGCGACTTTATATCACGCAATTCTGCCTTTATAACCTGCAATTGCGACTTTATATCAATAAATTCTGCCTTTATATCTCGCAATTCTGACTTTATATCACGCAATTCTGACTTTATATCTCGCAATTCTGACTTTATATCACGCAATTCTGAGAAATAAAGTCAGAATTGCGAGCTGTAAACTCGCAATTGTGAGAAAAAAAGTCAGAATTGTGACATATAAAGTCGCAATTACCTTTTTTATTTTTCATTCTGTGACGGAAACAAGCTTCCATAGAAAACAGAACTACTTTAACTCAACTCAACTTTTTTTAGAGCACTTTCAAAAACCACAATGGGTACCAAAGTGCTGTACATGAGAATAACAAAAATAAACAAGGATAAAAAAAAAAAATTAATTACCACGAGGCGATTTTGAATGAATTCATAAAATGTAATTTGTATGGAAACAAAAGAAAAAATGCAAACATGAATGTCCACCCCTAAACCTAACCATCAGTGGGACGTAAGCAGATTATACAAAAATGTACGAACAAGACTGAGAATTCAACAAATTCACATGTGATCTTGGTCCTGTGACTCAAAAGCATCAATACAAATGTCAGACTCAAGCGTACAGAGAATAACAGCAACATAAATGAACTCCTCACTCAAATCAGACATGACTGCTATCCTACGAAATCATACGCTCATCTCTGGCCTTGGGCTTGAGGTCAGTGACCTCTCATCTGTCAGCACCAACTCAAGCTCTGACCTCACTGGATGCAAACGTTTACATCCAGGACAAAGTTTGAGGAAGGGATATGATTGGTCAGGCACGTTCAGCTGATGTCACGTTTTGTCTCTAGAAAATTCTGGGACATTCTTGTTTACTCATGTTCATTGATTGCAAAGGTCTCCCAATGAAGTTCACTGAAAAACAGATTTTTGCCTCATCACATGGTCACACCTCTTCTGATATCGGCTACCGTGTCAACTATTGATTGGTCGTTACTGTCCATTCACATTCAATGTGCGTCATACTGTATTGCCACATCCATTAATCCAATATAAAATGAACTCCAAATCTGACTTTTGTGACAGTTTTAGTCTGCTTGTGTTAGCTTTAAGGTTTACACAACTGTCCATCTAACATGTCCCAACCATTCAAAGTTTTACAGAGTACCTTCTACTGATCAACTCAAAGGGGATTTCTCACTTTCTCCCTGACCTGACCCCCCATTCCCTGACTGATGAGCATAAGGTCCAGAGAACCCAGAGATTCAGAGATGACATCCTTACAGGCCATCTGGCATGTCAATATTCAATACACCGCCATGAACTAAAACCCAATACACTCTCTTAAGCTGAGCCAAGGAGACAAACCCCATTTGGAGAGGTAACTGAAGGATTCAACACGTGGTAATAGATCCTGTTAAAACCATGCAGCAGATATGGAATATAACATGCAAATAAGTGTTAGCTACTTCTGCATCTGTATACACATCATTTTCAACACTAATAAAAAGGATTGGCCTCAATTATAAGCCTTAATCAGTCAAGGAGAATGCACCTTAGACTCTTAATGTGCTTCAATGAGGACAGCAATAGATGAAATTACTTGAGCAAATTAACCAAAGTTAATAATAAGTCTGCTTTTGAAATTAATATTATCACTAATAATAAAATTCATTAATATTATTGCCAAACTACTCATATTTATTTTATTTATTTCAGCTTTTTAATTAACTTTACCTTTTTAATGAAGCTTTTTTTCTTTTTTAACTTTTAAGACAACACAAAAAATATATAATTCACTTTAAATCAGAAATTGACAGCATGTTCATCATAAGAGGTGTGCATTCAAGACATTGTCTGTATGAACTGAATTTTTTATGTATTTCTGTCTGAATAGCAATATATCTGGACAAAAAACAACGTGACGTCACTGATCCATATACAAAGTAAATTAAAGAAGCTAAACATATACTTAACATAGCTATAATACAGTCTCCTCAGGACCATCACAAAGGGAATCAAAATCGTTACATTTGAGTCCATAACAACTTAAATATTCACAATTTGTCCATTTTCCACAACAATTAAAATTAACCGAAGTATTTTCTTTCACTTATTTTCGTTTTCTAATCTTACAGATTATGCATCTCAAAAGTAGCCAACTTTATAAAAAAAAAGAAAAAAAGAATAGATCACACATTGTATTACTTACTATAGTCAATGAGCTCCTGGTCTAAAGATCTTTGCGACTATAATGAAAAATGATGTTTTCGGTTTAAGTTTCCAGTGTTTCGGATGCTTTATGTTCCTGTGGTTCTTCACCTCGTGTGGTTTGATCACAATAGAGACAAAGCGCCTTGAGAAATGAAGTGAATCGGTGAAGGCTGTATGATGAGTAGTGGGGGTTGTTTAGGTCCCGCCTTCTGTGGAGCTCGTCCAATAGCAGCCGACAAGACCCTCCAGTGGCCCCTCCCACTTCTTCCAAGAGATCCATGAAGAAGAATTGTATTGATAACCTGTCAGAGGAAAGAAAAATGAATTGGTAGGCCTACATAATAAAAGAAAACTGGAAACACTCAAATCAAATAATTATGAGAAGTAATATAAGAATATTGTACATCTCTAAGCATAATTCATCCCTTAAATTAATACAATTTACCATTTAGTAAGTCAATTATAGAGTTAGTTAGTTAGTTAGTAAATGATGAAAGTAAAACATCACATGGTCAAACTTTAAAAGGTATTTGATTTAATCTAAATACCATAGTTTATCTTATTCTAGTCATACTGGATTCTCAGAGGACTCTTATTTAAAACAGTTAAAGTAAAATAACAAAATAAAAATAAATATTTTTATAAAATAAAAAAATTATAAAATAATAAGAATGTATTAAATAAAACAACTAATACAATTAAATAACAATTCAATTTAATTAAATTATAAAACTGTAATTTGTAGTTATTAAACAGCACAACATTATCAAATCAATCAGGACCCTGGCTAAAGTACATTGCAATAGTGTTTTTAGAGCTGAGAATATTGCCAATGCGCCCCTAGACCCTCGTATGTCCCTCTGTGTGTGTGAACGAGTGTCCATTTTCACATTAGATAGGGATGATCCATTATACTGGCGTTCAGCAGATGTCCAGTGTCCTGTTGTCTCCATTAGGTTTAAATATAGTGCTTGAAGTGTGTGTGTACGCGAGTGTCTGGGGTCAGCGGAGGTTAGATGGATAGACCTCCGCCACTGCAGCTGTTCACCAACACTCCATCTATTTGTGCCATGGAATGCACCTGAATTTAGCAGTGCCTGAACGCCATGGGAGAGAAACCATTGGCTGTCTGCTAAATCCACAGACATGCAGTGCTGTATAAATGTTATTGACCTGTTAATTAATCAGTAAAGATTATTAATGATTATGATAAACATCAATTTTACTTTCAGAAGAATTTATGAGTCATGCTTGACGGCCCCACCCCCAGTCTGATGGGGAAAATACATTTAATTAAAAAAAAACCTCCTGAACAGAAACGGTCTAAAGGAAGCTGAAATGTATGCATTATTATTTTTTTATAAAGTCATTTGTCACTTACGCTACAACCCCCATATTAGCGACATGATGGGGCACGCCCCATCAACAGTGCAAGACATTACGTGCCTGCATTTTGACAGCGCTTAATGGAGACTAGCAGCTAACCACTGAATACCACTGTAACTAACAGGTGAGTAGCCTAAGTTGGTGATACTTGAAAGCATAATTGAAATAAGATCATATAGTTATCTTCTAGGGGTGGAACGGTAGCCTACATGTATTCGTATTGAACGGTATACGCGTCGACGGTTCGGTGCACAAATTTGCACGGAGAATAAAAATAAATAAATCTCTAAATGGCAATACATTTCGCTCTATTCACGTTTGGTGTGAACGTAGCATAATGAACAGGTTGCGATGTCAAGATTGCAATGCTGGAGTGTGAGTGTGTGTGTGTGTGTGTGTGTGCGCGCGCGCGCGGGCGCGATCGACAATGTGCTTTTGTCACACTCTAAACTCTTGTCAAACTGTACCTACAACTGTCACCCAACCAAACACACAAGCAAAGAGTGCCCCTTCTAGACCTGGTTTGTCGGTTTGTCAGTGTGTCAGAGCTGTCTAGTGCTGTGTTATCATTCTGCATCAATCTCTTTGATGCAGTATGCAAAATCGATATCATGCAGTAAGCTAGTGATAATGTTCATTGTTTGTGATACTGTTGTAATCTACTACTGTTTGTAGTGATACTGTTCACTTTACATTGTACATATTATTGATATTTTTTTCTTCTTCTAGTTTTTCTTGCCTACTTAGAGTGTATTATGGGGCATGAGCCTGCAATGTTATTAAATGTGTGTTCTATTTAGACATACTATCTGCTCTTGTTATTTATTTGTGATGTAATGTTTTTTTCTTTTCTCTCTCTCTTTAAATATGTTAAATTATCACAAATAAATTGAATATTGCACTTAAAATGCTATGGTTTACCTAAATAAATTATCGCCTAAAATGACAATTCATATTGTAACTTTCTGTCATTTGCACTAAAAACATCCCCGTCTCATGTTAACATCTCTAACCCCTCACATAATCATGACGGATCGCACTCACACATTATCTAAGCACCCATCCCATAACATGGATTATCAATAAGACATTAATTTAGTGTCCATAAGGAAGTTCAATCCATTGTTTATGGCCTGACGAGCCGCGAGAATACCACTACTCTGAGTGACGCGGTGCGTGTGTTTTAAAATAGTAGTTTTTGACAATCAAGTGCCACCCCAAATAAAAGACTGGCCCAAGCTTTTGAACTCTTGGCTTTGAGCTCTTTCATCGTGACTCGTCCCCGGCTCTCGTAGCCTATACACTTCTGTACAGCTGAGCTACCGAGCAAGCTTAATACGTCAGTATCGAACATATGGAGCTGGTGAAGTGATGCAAACTTAAAATATATCCGTTTACAAATCATGCACCATGGTAAAAAAGTGTTTAGAGGTCATAACATAATTCTGCAAAGAGTCGCATAAAAACAAATCTTTATTAATCCATATGCCCCTGTAGCTAATCATAATTGTGTGTGAAAACGATTAAAACGTGCTTGCTGTTTTACTGAGATGGTCCTCACTGCAGAACACGAAATCCAGGGGGAGGAGTTGGATCCAGATCCAACTCCTCCCACCTTACATATACCTAAACCTACCCACCTCCGCCCCCTGATCCCTAACCCCACCCCTAATCCTACCCATCTTCACCCCTTAGATCTGGATCCAACTCCGCCCCCTGGATCTCGTGTTCTGCAATGAGATGCTACTGGTTTTACTGCCTCTAGTGTTCATTTCTGCAGGTGTCAAGTAACGAAGTACAAATACTTCCTTACCTTACTTACTTGAAGGGATACTCCACCCAAAAATGACAAATCTGTCATCATTTACTCACCCTCAAGTTGTTGCAAACCTGTATGAGTTTCTGTCTTCTGCTGAACACAAAGGAAGATATTTTGAAGAACGATTGGAACCAAACAGTTGTTTGGCACCATTGACTTCCATAGTAGAAAAAAATAATACTATGGAAGTCAATGGTACCAAAGTTCCAATCGTTCTTCAAAATATCTTCGTTTGTGTTCAGCAGAAGAAAGAAACTCATACAGGTTTGCAACAACTTGAGGGTGAGTAAATGATGACAGATTTTACATTTTTGGGTGGAGTATCCCTTTAAGTAGAAATTTTGGGTAGAATATCTATACTTTACTGGAGTAATTATTTTTCAGCCGACTTTTTACTTCTAGCTACATTTTCACGCACTTATCTGTACTTTCTACTCCTTACAAAAATAGCCTCGTTACTCCTATTTAATTTCGGCTTGTTTTCATTCCGGCTTGTCATCGTTAAAAAAAACCTATCCCATCGCACCTGCAATGTGACATTGTTGCCATATAATTGATCAAAGTACATACCAGGAAGGTATCAATCAGGATTATGAGTAATTTTTATTTTTTGATTAATCACTTGGATTAATCATTCATTTCGACAGCACTAATGTTTAGTGTATAGATAGACAACCATACAAGGGTATTAGTTACTAAGCTTGCCCTGGGTACACCAATTGTATTGTCTGTTGCCCTCACAGATTCCTGCAGCTAAGCTTATGTACATTTACACTCACCGGCCACTTTATTAGGTACCCCATGCTAGTAACGGGTTGGACCCTCTTTTGCCTTCAGAACTGCCTCATGCCACTTCTTCGTGGCATAGATTCAACAAGGTGCTGGAAGCATTCCTCAGGGAGTTTGGTCCATATTGACATGATGGCATCACACAGTTGCCGCAGATTTGTCGGCTGCACATCCATGATGCGAATCTCCCGTTCCACCACATCCCAAAGATGCTCTATTGGGTTGAGATCTGGTGACTGTGGAGGCCATTTTAGTACAGTGAACTCATTGTCATGTTCAAGAAACCAATTTGAAATGATTAGAGCTTTGTGACATGGTGGAAGTAGCCATCAGAGGATGGGTACATGGTGGCCATAAAGGGATGGACATGGTCAGAAACAATGCGCAGGTAGGCCGTGGCATTTAAACGATGCCCAATTGGCACTAAGGGGCCTAAAGTGTGCCAGGAAAACATCCCCCACACCATTACACCACCACCACCACCAGCCTGCACAGTGGTAACAAGGCATGATGGTTCCATGTTCTCATTCTGTTTACGCCAAATTCTGACTCTAACATCTGAATGTCTCAACAGAAATCGAGACTCATCAGACCAGGCAACATTTTTCCAGTCTTCAACTGTTCAATTTTGGTGAGCTCTTGCAAATTGTAGCCTCTTTTTCCTATTTGTAGTGGAGATGAGTGGTACCCGGTGGAGTCTTCTGCTGTTGTAGCCCATCCGCCTCAAGGTTGTGCGTGTTGTGGCTTCACAAATGCTTTGCTGCATACCTCGGTTGTAACGAGTGGTTATTTCAGTCACTGTTGCCCTTCTATCAGCTCGAACCAGTCTGGCCATTCTCCTCTGACCTCTGGCATCAACAAGGCATTTCCGCCCACAGAACTGCCGCTCACTGGATGTTTTTTCTTTTTCGGACCATTCTCTGTAAACCCTAGAGATGGTTGTGCGTGAAAATCCCAGTAGATTAGCAGTTTCTGAAATACTCAGACCAGCCCTTCTGGCACCAACAATCATGCCACGTTCAAAGTAACTCAAATCACCTTTCTTCCCCATACTGATGCTCGGTTTGAACTGCAGGAGATTGTCTTGACCATGTCTACATGCCTAAATGCACTGAGTTGCCGCCATGTGATTGGCTGCTTAGAAATTAAGTGTTAACGAGCAGTTGGACAGGTGTACCTAATAAAGTGGCCGGTGAGTGTATATTCCAATAAAGGTTATTGATAACATGCCTCTAAAGTTTGACTTTTTGCACCATTACAATACTTCTAGGCAACTAATCATATCTTCCGCTCCATGAAACACATGTTAATGCTCAGTACACACATATGGTTCTTTAATGTATTTGCATTGTACTAAAATGCGTTCATTTTAAATGGGCATATATGCGGCTGAAACAAGTAGCCTATAGTGCATCCCAAATTTTTCAACATTAACATTTTAATATAACATTATGGCCTTTAGAAAAATGTTTTTTTGAGGAGGTGGTAGTGCACTATAGGCCCCTGTGGCGAGGCCTAAGCTTTTGTCCTTAATGGCATTTTCTTCCTTACATTACTTTTATACTTTAAGTAGTTTTGAAACCAGTACTTTTACACTTTTACTTGAGTAAAAAGCTTGAGTTGATACTTCAACTTCTACAGAAGTCTTTTTAAACCCTAGTATAGGCCTAGTTCTACCTGAGTAATGAATGTGAATACTTTTGACACCTCTGCATTTCTGTATGTATTGGTACGTATTTAGCTTTTTGCAAAATGTTGCCACAGGTAGGCCTACGTATTCCCAATGAGCCTGTGTTCCTCACCCTTCCCACGAATGGAAGACTGAGCAGCTTCCTTTCCATCACAGAAAACAACACACTGGGCTTTTGCATGTGTGTCACAGTGAGCGGTAAATTAGCATCTGCCAGTGCTGTCAAAAGCACTGCACAGTTCCGCTCGACCAGACTAATGACTTTAATGGAATGTTTCCGTGGGTAAATGTGAGGGTAAACGTGCCCTCCTGACTCCACGGCCGAGCCTCACTGCAGGTCCTCGGCCAGAAGACTGGATGAGTCTCAGAGAACACTCACTACTGATGTGAGAGAGCGAAGACTGTTGCATTGTTTGAATGATTAATGCATTCATAGAATTAACATTTAAATTCACAAAAGTATTTGTCAAAATTGTTTTAGGGTAAAGATAAGCACTTTATGTCTAAATATGTTATAAAACTGTTTTGTGTGGTTTCATAATTTTCATGCAATAAATTGTGAATAAATGTAAAAAAGATACGCCATGCGGAATGGGTAACAGGGAATATCGCTAAATATATCACTAACATAGTAATGTAGTAGCGTGTACGTCACATTAAAAGTGTTGCCAAAAACTCTTTGCCCAAGTTACTTAGGTACTAATCCTAGTAATTACAGTAAACCATGCATAATTACAAATAACTAAACCAAACCCAAACCCTAAACGTAGCTCTATACCGAGACAACAATATTTGGTACGTGATTGTGGATTCCACGCGTACCAGATGTGGGCCGGATCTGGGTCGACACTATGTTGCTGTCTGGGTAGTGAGTACATGTAATTAATATTACTCAGTACTCAAAGCACCACTCACTGTAGTTTATACATACACTCACCTAAAGGATTATTAGGAACACAATACTAATACTGTGTTTGACCCCCTTTCGCCTTCAGAACTGCCTTAATTCTACGTGGCATTGATTCTACGTGGCAACAAGGTGCTGAAAGCATTCTTTAGAAATGTTGGCCCATATTGATAGGATAGCATCTTGCAGTTGATGGAGATTTGTGGGATGCACATCCAGGGTACGAAGCTCCCGTTCCACCACATCCCAAAGATGCTCTATTGGGTTGAGAACTGGTGACTGTGGGGGCCATTTTAGTACAGTGAACTCATTGTCATGTTCAAGAAACCAATTTGAAATGATTCGAGCTTTGTGACATGGTGCATTATCCTGCTGGAAGTAGCCATCAGAGGATGGGTACATGGTGGCCATAAAGGGATGGACATGGTCAGAAACAATGCTCAGGTAGGCCGTGGCATTTAAACGATGCCCAATTGGCACTAAGGGGCCTAAAGTGTGCCAAGAAAACATCCCCCACACCATTACACCACCACCACCACCAGCCTGCACAGTGGTAACAAGGCATGATGGATCCATGTTCTCATTCTGTTTACGCCAAATTCTGACTCTACCATCTGAATGTCTCAACAGAAATCGAGACTCATCAGACCAGGCAACATTTTTCCAGTCTTCAACTGTCCAATTTTGGTGAGCTCTTGCAAATTGTAGCCTCTTTTTCCTATTTGTAGTGGAGATGAGTGGTACCCGGTGGGGTCTTCTGCTGTTGTAGCCCATCCGCCTCAAGGTTGTGCGTGTTGTGGCTTCACAAATGCTTTGCTGCATACCTCGGTTGTAACGAGTGGTTATTTCAGTCAAAGTTGCTCTTCTATCAGCTTGAATCAGTCGGCCCATTCTCCTCTGACCTCTAGCATCAACAAGGCATTTTCGCCCACAGGACTGCCGCATACTGGATGTTTTTCCCTTTTCACACCATTCTTTGTAAACCCTAGAAATGGTTGTGCGTGAAAATCCCAGTAACTGAGCAGATTGTGAAATACTCAGACCGGCCCATCTGGCACCAACAACCATGCCACGCTCAAAATTGCTTAAATCACCTTTCTTTCCCATTCTAACATTCAGTTTGGAGTTCAGGAGATTGTCTTGACCAGGACCATACCCCTAAATGCATTGAAGCAACTGCCATGTGATTGGTTGATTAGATAATTGCATTAATGAGAAATTGAACAGGTGTTCCTAATAATCCTTTAGGTGAGTGTATATTCTGCTTGCTTAATTTGGATCAATCAGTTCAAATTTTCTCATTGAACCTTAGTAAACTACTTAGAAAATCTCCTTGAAACAGCCTGTATTCTTTAAAAAAATTAAGATGTAAAATGTACTGTGTTTTTTAAAGAGTGATGAACAAATAGGTCAGTAAGTTATTGTAGAATAGAAATCAAACAATAGCACAACTGATGCCATCAGTACAAGGTCAGTTTAACATGATCAGCCAAACACGGAAAGCATGTTCTTACCATTTATTGCAAGTCTGATGTGTCATTAGTCAACAACAAAAAACAAATGTTGGTTTCTGTGCTGGTACATCAGTGCTGTTTTGAAACATCTTTTGATGTCAACACTTTTTTCTTCTGTGATGCAACAAATGGATTATTTTTCTTAGACAAAATGTTCACCTTACGTAAAATCCAATCACCCTACAGGAAACCTAATAGCACCTCATATTAATGCTGACCTCCTCTTCCTCACAGGTTCAGCAGGTTCATGTGTACTCAACTGAGGTGTGCAGGCTGGAGGAAACTCGTCTTCCTAATATCATGAGGATTGTGACCGAGGTCGAGAACCACAAATGCATCAAATCATGTCTGCATATGCAGTGTCATGTTATCCATCACCTGCCCTTTGCAACTGCTGTGCTGAGCGTAACCATGGCGATGTATTGTTGGGTGGCTGGCTTATTTTAATGGCAAGGCATTCATTGATTTTGGCCGAGCTCCTAACTGTGTTATCAAACCTGTGCCAGTGCCATCACTCAGATATACTGGAGAGAAACCACTGCAGAGAAAAGGAAACCAAAGTTCTTGTCCAAAGCCTATAAGCCTAAACTTGACATAAACTGTAAACTTGTCCCTTATATATGATCGGTTGATTAGAATGTTGTTCTAGGATCAACAAAGATCTTCTGTGCTCAGCATCAGTCTGTAAAATGCAGCTTTTACAGGTTTGAAGAAGAACTTTTGACCAACACAGTCCATCCCCTCCTTTGATTGTGAAACTAATTTCGCAACTGGCTATTTTTTCTTAGAGTTACAGGTTCGATACGTAACGTACTGTTTGCAAGGTGGGCGGACGCTAAAATGGACTCCTGACTGGGTGACCTGTTTAAAATCCGGACAACAACCTATTAACATCCCCACAACAAAACACTGATAATGTCCCCAGCATGTAAAACAGCACGTTTCTTCTATGCGAGAGGATCACGTCATCTGCTCAATATTACAAGCATCTCTTTTTCAGTCTTACAGTGTTACATTTAAGTCACAAAAAAGTACTTTTTAATTACCATAAAAAAATTAACAGAAGAGAACTCTTTTATACCTTACAGTATACCATGCAGGCCTGCATGGCGCCATGAGGGGCCAAAAGGGGGCGTTTCATTTTATACATATGTTTATTACATATGTATATGGAAGTTAAATGTGACATTACTATTATCGAGACTCCAGCTGTATCTAGAAGAATGAAATAATCATAAAGCATAAAATTAATGAGCGTATCACACAATCAGACATCTCTAATCAGCGGCAAAAGTTATAAACCCAAAGGAAAAATAAGGACTAACAAGCTTACCTTTATTAATCAGCATCTCTCGTCAACTTACAGTTCATTAAACAACAATGTGCTGAACTTCAGCAGGGTCTCCGTCACAAGCTCAGTGGACTCACACAGTGATGGGAATGCATAGGAAGGCCAAGGAACACTGAGTCCAAACTGAAGACAATTTGGTGAAGAGTTTACCTATGTGAAACCAACATTTGTGCAACAGGCAGAAGGATAGATCTGAGCCACAGAAATTTGAGTGATTGGATGTCATTGTTTTCATCGTTCATCACCTGGAAAAAAATCGTTCTGAAACTGACTCCAACGATATCGTTCCTCTCTGCCATTACCGTTAAAGTTTTGCTGAGCACTCGGCTATTCTGTTATAGAACGATTTATAGAACTATCTTTATCGTTATAGTTATCGTCCTTGGTGTGAACGGGCCTTTAGGCAGGTAACAAACACGCAACGCACAAAGATCAGGTTCTGTTTCCCTGAAGCAACTGCTCTGAAGTGTTTTGCTCAAGCGGATAATGGCGAAGGAAACACAGTATGTCCTCAGATTATAAAGCATACTGGGGTTTGAACCTGCTAACTTTAAGTTGTCAGAACTAATCATTATCACTATGCCGCCACCACCACCACAGAAAAACACTTAATAGGTCATTTGTGCATGAAATGAAAACTGGAAAGCTTATATAATATATATATAAAAACATAATACATAAACTGTATACATTTATATATTAACATTATTAGCATTAAGTCAAGTCACCTTTATTTCTATAGCGCTTTATTCAACACAGATTGTATCAAAGCAGTTACAGTAATAACAGGAAAATGATTCAATGATGCAAACATGCAGCAGCTCTAAAAGAAAATAGTGTCGTTGTTCAGCTGAAGTCAGTTCAGTGTTGATTCAGTTCCATTGTAACGATCATCAATTATTACATTTTTCATTTTATGTATAAAGCAGTTCTGTAGAAAACAGTGACGTCATCGTCCAGTTCAGTTCTCATCCAATAGTGTCAGTGCAGTCAAATCAGTAATATTGCTGAGTATTAAAGGGTTAGTTCACCCAAAAATGAACATTCTGTCATTAATGACTCACCCTCATGTTGTTCCAACGCCGTAAGACTTTCGTTCATCTTCGGAACATAAATTAAGATATTTTTGATGAAATCTGAGAGCTGTCTCACTACTTTATAGGCTTCTAGGTAATTTCATCTGCAGGCCCAGAAAAGTTAGTAAAGACATCGTTAAAATAGTCCGAGTGACTACAGTGGCTCAACCTTAAGTTTATCAAGCGACGAGAATACTTTTTGTGCGCAAAAAAAAAAACGTATTCAACTATTCATTTTCTTCTGTGTGGGCCTCTGATGTGAGTTCACGAGAGCGCCACGACGCATGCGTGAGAACTGAGAAAATGATGCAGACGGGTCTCGATGTAGTGTTTCAAATTTAAAATGCTTCTAAAGTGTGCATTTCCTGGATGTCCGAATTGTGAGAAACCAACGACAAAACGTAAAAGTGCCTTACCAATGCCGCAAAATTAATGGCTTACCTTTCACACTTTCCCATCAAATGATTGTGAGCGTCATCTTCTCAGTTTTCGCGCATGCGTCGCGGCGCTCTCGTGAACTCACATCAGAGGCCCACACGGAAGAACATGAAGGGTTGAATAAAGTCGTTAGTTTGTTTGTTTTTTGCGCAGAAAAAGTATTCTCGTCGCTTACTCAAACTTAAAGGGGTGGGTCAGAATTTTGGACATCGGGCCTCATTTCCAAGTTAGCCTTAGTGTTATTTATCAGTGGAGAAAGTTTTCAAAAAATTTCATCCAGCCGTTCCAGTTGCATAGTTCGCCGGCGCTATAGCGCGAGTCAACGGTAACTGCTAGTCTGCCATTAAAAATAGTTTTACCCACTCCACAGTAGACCAAAAGCAAATCAATTATGACGCCAGACTATCGATGTAAATGTCTGTTGAGAGAATAATGTTAAAAATCAAACTACTCTTGCATCTCAATGATCGCATGACATTTACAGGAACTAGTTTCTCAGCAGCGGCGGAATTTTACGTTGGTCCGGTTAGTAGTACTGCGCCGAAAAGTAAACACAGAACCGAAGCGCACTACAGTCGGAACTACCTGCACTACCTCTCTCTACCTCTCTCTCAGTTGCCAAGGTAACTAGATATCACTCCGCCGCTGCTGTAGACTGTGCTAATAAATACAGACAAAGTATAACTATTGCAATGCAATGAAAGAGTAGTTTGATTTCTAACATTATTCTCTCAACAGACATTTACATGGATAGTCTGGCGTTATAATTTATTTGCTTTTAGTGTACTGTGGAGTGGGTAAAACTGTTTTTAATGGCAGGCTAGCAGTTACCGTTGACTCGCGCTAGCCTAGCACCGGCGAACTATGCAACTGGAACGACTGGATGAACATTTTTTAAAACTGTCTCCACTGATAAATAACACTAAGGCTAACTTGGAAATGAGGCCCGATGTCCAAAATTCTGAACCACCCCTTTAAGGTTGAGCCACTGTAGTCACTTGGACTATTTTAACGATGTCTTAACTAACTTTTCTGGGCCGATATCAATTACCTAGGAGCCTATGAAGGAGTGAGACAGCTCTCAGAATTCATCAAAAATATCTTAATTTTGTTCCGAAGATGAACGAAAGTCTTACGGGGTTGAAACAACATGAGGGTTTACCCTTTAAGTGTCCCCAATTAAGCAAGCCAGAGGCGACAGTGGCAATGAACCCAAACTCCATCAGGTGACTGACAGGATGGAGAAAAAAAACCTTTGGGAGAAACCAGGCTTAGTCGGGGAGCCGGTTCTCCTCTGGTCATGTGATTATGATTCAGGCTGCATCACAAGTCAGAAATCCGATTATGGATCAGTTGCATTTAAATATTTTATCCAGTTCCTTTTACTTGAAGATCAGATTCATCACGCCATGGAGACGAAGCTGGTCTGGTCGGCTGACGACGGTAACCTCGGGATAAACAGAGGGACCAATATTAGCGTAGATGCCATTCAAGTACATCTGGTGGTATGGAAAGTGTTCCCGGTTCCGGTTGACCTCATTCATGCAGCCTAACAATCCTTTAACAGATATGAATTATAGAAATGTGATAATGTGTTATGTGTATGCCAGGTTAGGATGCGTTTTTAGTCTAGATTTAAACTGACAGAGTGTGTCTGCTTTCCGAACAAGGCTAGGAATACTGTTCCAGAGTTTGGATGCTAAATAGGAAAAGGATCTACAGCCTGCAGTTGATTTTGATATTCTATGTATCAACTGGCCAGAATTTTAAGATCATATCTTTCTGCTAGAAGAACTAGTAGGCCTACTGACATGTAAACTAAGGTAAATAGTTGGTCTGTAGGTTCAGTGCTGTCAAATATACAGTAGCTAACAGATGTTTTGTGTCACAACTGTTACATCATGTATTTTATCATTACAGGAAGTAGATACAGTATTTTATAGAAACATGTAACTATCCATATCAGACCACTAAAAAAAACAAATAAATGTCAAAGGGAAACTAAGCGATATGATTCTTGGAAATCTGGAGGGCTTCTAGGTCAGTTCAAAAAGTTTGAGTAAATACACCTTTCACTCGGTGACTGCAACAAAAAGCTTATTTCAAACCAACAAATCTGAACATAGGAAGAACTTTAGAGAGACTTCAATTTCTCACAATTTTCCCAACAACAATAAAAAAAGATTCTCCAAAGTCTAATCAGCTCCAAAGGCTGGATCTGAAACAATGTTGTTTTATAAGAGAATCTCTCTTTGGTGTTCAGTATGGTAGAGCTCCTTTCACTGGATATGAACTATGAGGTTAAGCCTATAGTTGTATCATTCATCGGTGACATTTCAAATCAATCAAGACTGATAGAAAACAACAACAAGAAAGTAGAACCGAACAAAACCGGTGTTAGATGCTTTCCTAAAGAGTTCACCTCTCATCCTCACCTCTCATCTAAAACAAACTCACATGTACACAGACCTTGGTCTTGTGGGTCTTGGTCCACAGATCAATGCTCTTTAAAAGGACTCTCTTCAAAGGATCCACACTGGAAAACAAACCCTGAGTGATAAACACTACGTCCCGAAAATACATGTCATCTGAAAAGAATGTTACGTGTGCTTATTTGAATTCATTTATAGGAGTCTTGGTGTGTTATCAATTATCAGTTTAGAGATAAAAAGGATTTTGTGTGTGTGTCTGTGTGTCCTGATTACAATGATCCAATTCAAAAACACTGGGGAAGTATGTGTGAATTTGTAAAGGCTGCATAACAACAAGTCAAGACAAGCAGTTTGTTACAGAACCCAAGAGACGGACTCAGAACACAAGAGAAACGTGTCTAAACTATAAATGGGAACATCAGGGAGAAAACTTTTTGCATGTCAAGAGAAATCAATCATTCCTAATGTATATGAACTTTTATTGGAATTTCAGGAGCATGCATAAGTTGATGTTTTAACATCTAATGACAATTCCAGGGATATAATATGAATTACATTATAATGTACATTATAATATTTGAGCAAATGTGATTCTATAATGAATCATAAAAGCAGACACACAAATGCACACACATAAGAAACAGTAGCGTCATCTCTGACTTTCTGAATCACACAGACAGATACTGAACTCTTTGATTCACTGAGGGTCACGATGATGCCAAACATGAGAGACCAAAAACAGCTAGAGTGACTCAGGCTAAAGACTGTTGTGTGCCGCTGCCACGACCCCTCTCAACACAGCACACACACACACTCCACCACACTTCTCCTCGCGAGACCAGACGAGGGGATCAACACTGATGCATTCAACTATACAATCAGAAATGCATTTGCTTTGACCTAGAGAGTAACTTAATCTCAAATACATGTCATAAAACTTGTCATAAACACATCAGTGTCACATTTTAGAATCATTTAAATGTTTTGTTGAGAATTATGATATAATTTCTATGATAATTAAAAACCAGAAATTAAGCAGATACAGAAAAAATATATTACAGTAATGAGAATTTATTCTCAAATTATGACTTCACCCAAGACCAATTGAATTCTGAACTCTAAAAGTGGTCTTTCACGTCCATTTAAATATATAATGTGGTTCAAAAGTCCTCAAAATGTGGACTTTTACTTTAATAAAAAAACATTTTAGTTACATTTAAACTAAAAAAAATCAACCTAAACTGATTAATCTTAAGCATTCTTTTTGATGTTGCATCAAATTTCTTTGTTAAAATCATTCAAAACTAGAATTACATTTTGAATTTATATTGGACTTATATTTCTAAGAGGACACTGCTGACATCTAGTGCTTGATATCAACATAACTGCTGAAAATTCAGTTTGGCCATCACAGAAATAAATTCCATTTACCATAAGATTTCACATATCTTTTTTTCTCCTTTTTTTTAACGGTGTGGGTTGATTTCCAAGAAAAGTGTAAACACTTCAAGCAAATGTCAAAGTATTTGAGGGCATTTCAGATCTCAACAAGCAACCAACCACATTTGGATCAACAAGTCCACTAAAGAGCTTTGAGTGTTTGAGTTTTGAGAGCGTTTGCGAGATATTACAGGAAAATCAAGATATGTTGGCTAAATTCAGATTCAGACAGGCCAGAAACTCCTTCAAACAAGAGTAATGGATTGTGACTGCTGGTCCTCCATCATGGCTCTAGCCTCAAACACAGAGGCTGCTGGATCCAATGAAGGCACGATGTCAAAGGTCGCTCCTGACACCTTCACCCACCACCAAACATCTCTCTTCAGAGCCATTCTCCTGACTTTCTCCCTGCTCACCACCCACTCCCTCAGCAACTGCATGTTCCACAGCACAAAGTGGCAGGATGGTAAACAAAGCAGAGAAACTCCCAGAATGCAAAGTGTCGCCACTAGGGGGCGCTCACTGAAATCAAGAATGCTGTAAATGTAGGGTTTACCATACAGGTTGGTGCAGCCCATTAGCCAATAAACAACAACAAATATGATATAAAGGACTCCTTCCAGCACAGCGTAGAAGAGGTGGGTGAGATGAACGGGTGTAGAGGACAACAGCAGATCCACGGTGGTCTGGATGCTGTTGATGGCATGGATGTTGATGCTGAGGGCTGTGAGGGAGCTCTGGTCCGAGGTGTGGATTAGGGTCCAGTAGACAATGGTGACGGTTAATGAAGAGCAGCCCATCATAGAATGCAGGAACCACTGCAGACAGAGAGAAGCGACCGGAGGAGAGAGGAGGGTCTCACACTCCCTACTGTCCCCTACTGGAGGAAAGGACTCCATTAAAGCATGCAGCATTTGAACGCAGATGACATTTAGCTCTGGTTTCACAGACAGGGCTTAGATTAAGTCAGGATTAGGCCTTAGTTTAATTATGACATCTAAGTAGCTTTTATAGTTTTATACTGGTGTGCATCTTGAGACAAAAAATGTCACTGACATATTTTAAGATATATCAGTGCAAGTTGCTTTCGATTAAAACAGCTCTAACATGGATTTTTGTCTGGGACTAGATTTAAGACTTGTCTGTGAAAACGGGGGTTAATGCTTAATATTGTGATCTAATCAGGACTCAACAATACATTTTATTGTTTAATAAAGTAGTAGCCTACAGTTCTTTTTTTTTTTCTTGCTCTTTCGCTGGTTCCACCAAAAAAAAATGATCTGCTTTTTTACAATGCATTTTTATATTTGCAAGAAATAATATTTATATATTTAATTAAAAGTTAAGTTATCTTTATTTTTTTTATTTTTTTTGAGAAATATTTAATTGCAGCAAGCTGAAACTTATACAGCTAATGTAACTCCCTGAAGTCATAAACACAACTTTGCTGGAAAATGCATTGCAAAACATTAATAACAGTTTTGTAGTTTTTAATAGCTACATTCTAGATGCTTTTGTTAGATGTCACTTTCATGCTGTATTTCCTGTTTCCTGTGACCGTTTGTAGTCCCTTATTGTCATCGGTTCCCTTGATTAGCTGGTGTTTCTTGTTGTTTACCTTTGTTACAGTTTCCCTGTGTGTGTGTGTGTGTGTGTGTGTGTGTGTGTGTGTGTGTGTGTGTGTGTGTGTGTGTGTGTGTGTGTGTGTGTGTGTGTGTGTGTGTGTGTATAAAGCCCGGTGTTTTAGAGTCTCGCGCTGCCGTTTACGCGGATCTCACGATCACAAACTCGCCAGTCTAATCGAAAAGCAGAGGTTATGGCTAAAGCAGTTCAACAATGCCGCACACGCTTTCTATTGTTAAAAAAAAGTAGGCCTACCCACAGTAGCCCCCTACAGTCGCCCATATAACCATAGATATCCATAATAAAGGCTAGATGTCTGTCCGCGCTGCTGGCCAATGGAAGTCGACGTCCACACCTGGCGGCCATCTTGTCACAGGCAGCTCGCTCATTGTGTTTTAATGGTGCGTGTACTTTTTAAATAACCATAACTTGCTCAATTTTCTTCCGATTTTCAAACGTTTTGGTTTGTTATAAACGTCAGAGGTGTAGTTATGACACTGCATGCTTATGAATAATAAGTTTATAATAAATAATCATCCAGAATTATAGCCACGTTAATAACGTTTTTAAGAAACCAAACCGTTTGTAAATCCGTCAAGATTTCAACGAGATAAGAGTATTTGTGTTCGTGCTGATCACTCATCTTACATCAGGTACCACAGAGCCCGCCAGAAAGCTTGCCTGTGACAAGATGGCCGCCGGTGATGACGATAGAGACTCCGCCATAAGACATCGACTGCATAACAACTTAGTTAAAGTCAAGCAGTTAGTCAGAAATCTAGAATCCCACCAGATGTGCCTGAGTCACGCTCCATGTAAACTGGGATCTACAGTAGTATGTACTTAACCCTGGACGCAGATTAGCGGAAACATAAGACTTCACTTAATACTTGAGAAAATAATTTAAGAGTAATTCAGAATAAAATCAAATGTAACAATTTATTATGTCAGGTAAATTTATCATGCCAATTTCATACTCAGAGATAAAGAGTAAAAGATGTACCTGACTCAACATTATGGGCCAATCTCATTACAAATCGCCCTGAGCCTCTTGTTGCTTTTCTTTATATAGACAGAAACTATTTCACATGAAAACATTTGCTAACAATGGGAATTTGCATTCTGAGTTTACACCTTTTGGGAGTAGGATGCCATTTTCCTGGAAGACACACCCTCCTCTGTGCACAATTATCTCTAAACTCTTAAAAACTTTATTACCTTTTGGTTTACTTCTGTGGAGAATGAGACCTTTGTACCAGTCGCACTGAGACATTTCAAACTATACCAAACATGTATAATACTGTATGATAATTATTCACATTAAACCAGAATTTTTGTGATCTCAGCATGAGAGAGAAGGAATGGGGGAAGAGGGAAAGAGATGTAGGACGATTCTGAGGTGAGACTTGCGTTTCAAATGGTGATGCTAACTTCACAAGAGAGAGTTCAAATGTTAATTTTCTTTCGTTTTCTCAGAGAGTTGCTCTCTCTTCCAGTTCTTCCAGTTTTTCCAGTCTTACAAAACCTTCTGCACTTGGATCCAACCCAGGGTGGTTGAGTTCGCCTATGTAACAGCTTTTACAGCTCACATGTAATTTAAGTTGAGCCCTATTAATATAGTGACATTCAGATAGTGTGTTCAGATGCTTCATGGGGTCATTGTGCGTTTCTCAGATCAATTGGGTATCAGTGATCAGTGGTGCATTGTGCAACAACATTACCTCTTTTCATTCTGTGAGAGGAGCATCTGACCTTCAAGAAAGCCCAGGCCAGATTACAGAAAGCAACCAGATAGTAGATCACCATGAGACAGTATGAGATATGGCTGAAATAAATGAGGAATTTAGGTGTGTTGAAGAGAAGAGCCATGTAGATCAACCAGCTGACGGTGTAGACCAGCATAAAACCTCTGTACAGAAGCCACATCAATGGAGGAATATCCCACTGGCAACAAGAGACAAGTTATTTCAGCCTCAAATTTCACTCCTCATTATAATGGATTCTTGACATTGACGTTTAATACACATATGCATTCAATGTCTTCAGCATCATCGTATTGCTGATAGATCTAACATGGTTTCTAACTCCAGGCTAGTTATTTATGTTCATTAGCTGATCCAAGCTGGTCTAGAAGGCTGGTAGATCTCCTTGGACCAGCAGCTAACCATCTACCATGTTGCAAAACCTTTGTATAGTCAGTGCTCAAACTCACCCGTGGCTGAAGCAAAAGCTCTGGTTTAGAAGTGAGAAGGTGGAGTTTGTGAAATTTGAACTCCTCCCTCCAGATGTGTGTCCAACTAGCACCCATCTGTCACCAATAAACAGAAACATTCCTCTGAATCACTTCAGTGCCTTTGCTTACTTGGAATTCATTTTATTTGTTTAGAATTAGAATGCAAAAATTCTGCACATTCTGTCTGCATTAGTTGGTTTTTTAAAAAGACTTTCACCTCGAATACAAACCAGTCTTTCTGGTCTGAAGTAATGATGTACTTGTCAAACAATTCAGACCTGCCCTGTTAAATTATAGGCTTACTTGCATACATTTTAGTAAAAGTTTGAGTTTCATGCAACTCAGATACTAAGGAATAAATAATGTACGATGATTCTGACTAACCTTCGCAAGAATGCATCCACTGTGAACAGCTACAATGATGCTGCATTCACCAGAAACAAAGAAATCTGAGGCTGAAAAAACATACACACTGATGCAGATGCATCACGTGTCCTGTGGTGGGACACACACTGCACTGATTGTGAAACATTTTAATTAAAAAACTGGAGCTAAAAAGGGCAAGAGTGAACATGTGAATCTCTTATTCATCCCAACAAGATTAACACTGAGTCTATGAGATGTGGCTGAATATCAAAATGATATTGCAAAAAAAGGTTACACTTTATTTAACATTTTAAGGTGTTCTTGTTACAGTGTAATTTTACATTTCCTACTGATTAACAATAATTAACAACATGTACTTAGCCTACTATAGGGTTAGAATTTGGGTTTCAACTGAATTAGAGAGCTCTCTAATTGTAATAATTGAAATAGAGAGCTCTCTAATTGTTATTCTTACTAGTAAGAATTTAATTGTAGAGTTCCGTAATTAAAAATGAATGGAAGTCAATGGAGACATATTTGTAGAGCTCTCTAATTGGAATTGTTACTAAGAATTGAATTAGAGAGCTCTGTAATTGTAATTCTTACTAGTAGGCCTAATAATTGAATTAGAGAGCTCAAATTTAAAACTGTTAAAAGAAAACTCTCAATTAAACTGTTGAATGCTGAATGGAGAATGACTGAGGAGAGATGAGTTTCCATTAACTTTAACTTAACGACTTAAATATTAATATTATACATTATGCTATTGAATGACTTTAGAAGTCTTGGAATATAGTGCGAAAACTTTATTGTGCTTTACAAGTGAAGAGTCTTGGGAGATGGTACTATGGGGATCTAAAGGACACAGTTCGAGTGGGAGAAGTTAGACGACAAGCAGTGGAAGGGTTGAAGAGCATAAACAGCTGTGCTCTACCAGGCAAACTAAAACTCTGGTGCTTTCAGTTTGGTCTACTGCCGAGGTTGCTGTGGCCACTGACCGTGTACGACGTTTCTTTGACAACAGTGGATAAGCTGGAAGCTTTAATAAGTTCATACATCAGGAAATGGTTGGAATTCCACACTGCCTCAGCAGAGTGGGACTTTATAGTAAAGGAATATTGCAGCTGCCAGTCTCTGCTTTAACCGAGGAGTTCAAGTGTGCCAAGGTCAGACTGGAAATGACCTTAGTAGAGTCACGCGATAAATGTGTAAGGAAGGCAGCCCCTGTGTTAAAAACTGGTAGAAAGTGGTCATCAAAGAAAGCTGTAGAGGCAAAGGCTGACCTTCAAATTGGGGATATCGTGGGACAGGTACAGCATGGAAGAGGGGGTTTTAGGCTCAGTTTAGCTCCTCCTAAATGGCACAAGGCAGGCCCAGCTCAAAGGAGGAAGCTAGTAGTCAACGAGATGCGAAAGCAGGAGGAGAGGATGAGGTGTATAAAGGCCATTTCCCAGGCCAAGCAGGGAGAGTGAATGAGATGGGAGAGTGTGGAACAACGCAAGATGGGCTGGCAAGACCTTTGGTCAATGGAAGAGAGTAGGATCAGTTTCCTTATTAGGTCAACATATGATGTTCTCCCATCACCGCAGAACCTAAACCTCTGGGTAGGAGAGGATCCCTCTTGTCCTTTGTGTTCATCACCTGCCACATTAAGGCACATTTTGACAGGATGTAAGGTGGCTCTTAGCCAAGGTCGGTTTACTTGGCGCCATGACCAAGTACTGCGATGTTTGGCTTTAGCATTGGAAGGCAAGCGTAGTATGACCAATAAGTTGCCGCCTGTTCTAGCAAAACATTACACGCAGAAGACAATATTCCTCCGCCCAGGCGAGCAACCACCAAGAAAAGGTGTTAACACCAATTCTCGCCCAGGACAACTGGAAGTTGCTAGGGACTGGAAGATGCTGGCTGATCTTGATCAACGGCTTATTGTTCCACCTGAGATTGCCACCACTAACCTACGACCAGATATTGTTTTGTGGTCTGGATCAGCACGCATTGTTCAACTGAAACCCAGCAGAAAGGAGCAGCAACTGGCTGTGGTTGAGACGGAAAGATTCTAGCTGGCTGTGTACAGGCCGCCACGCTACGGTTTCGTAGAATTATTGAAAAACTTGAAGAGTCTGTTGGTTTATTTGTATACGTTGTATAGTATTTACAGTCATTACGTTCCTGTGTATATTGCGTGTATGACGGGTGGTTGGGCAGATATTGTGTTTTGCGGTAGATGGTATGCCATACGGAACCGTTGCCACTGAAACTGCATATTAACGCACCAGTGGGGCTCGACAGCCTTAGTCAAACGGGTTGGCGCGTATGGTCGGGTTGCAGAGAGATTGTGAGATTGTGGTTAGGTCTCAGCAGCAGGAGGGATGTAGAGGTCAGTAAGCTGGGCTGAGTTGAGTGGGGGACGGAGGGGGGTGACTCTGGGACGCCAGAGTCACTGTCGAGCCCTCTTGAGGTGTCGTGGGCTAGTCGACGAAACACTGAGGACGGAAGGCTCCCACTTGAAGACCCTAGAGATGTCCCCTACTCGGCTCAATCCAGACGGTTGTCGTGCTGGTCCACTAGGGAGACCACACTGTAGTTGCAGCCGTCGCGTGTGCTGACGCGCCAAGTACACTGCAGCCGTTAACGCCGGACAGAAGGGGAGTCACACCACCATATGGAAAGAAGCGTAAATGGATGCAGAAGCATAGTTTACTGTAAATCTACGTCTCAGTGTTGCTTATCTTGGCGAAAGCAGAGTACAAATCAGCATGAAGTTTTAACATCTACTCTCGTGTAATGGAAATCATTTATGCCTTTAGTGGGGCTTAACAAATAACACAATAGTAGGCTATGCACAATATCGGGCCTCACTGAGAAGCTGCAGTCGTAGCGGGATCATGATTTTAGGTGTGGCGGCCATCAGCCATAGACAGTAAAGGTGATGATACACAGTGCAACTTTTTGAGCAATGTTGCTGGGCAATGTTGCCGTCAACAGGCAACCAGATGAGACACAGGCCCCACAACCGACCTAAAGTATCCAGATAGAAATGTATTGCCCATTTTCAATGGGAAAGTGCCCAAGCAACAATCGCTCAGCAAGATTGCCCAGCAACATTGCTCAAAAAGTTGCCCTGTGTATCATCACCTTAAAAGAAGGGTGGCGGCCCACCACGGCAGAGTGAATGTAACGTTAAGTTAGCGGAAACACACAAATAACTTTCTAATACTCGTTTGCATTGGTGGATGTTTGTTGGTGACATGTCAAGTTTCTCCACCCTGTCTGTCAGTCACATAACAGACAAGTTGTTCTCCCGAAAGAGGTCGATTCCTGTGAACTAGGCGTTGTTCCAACATCTCATGATAAAAAACAATGCCACAGGCAACACATGTATGAAACCAGTTAAACAGATGTGCGTTCATGTTCAAACACGCAGGAGTTTTACAAGAAGCTAAACCCTTATGAGCAAAAAGAGAGAGAATAAGAAATAAGCAAGTGAGAAACCATGCTACAATATGAATAGTCACTTCAATATCCCTGCATCTTCTCAACCGTAACTACATTCCCAATGTAGCAGAGACTCGCCTTTATTAAAAAGTTTACTTTTGAATCTTATTGAATAAATGTAAGATGTGTTTAACCCTCTGGTAATGTTATTGTGTCCATCAAAATGAACAATTTCTTTATTTCAATGAAATGATTGTACTATATTTTAGTTTGAGGTTTTTTATTTCATGTTTTAGGAGATTTTATGGTTCTAAATTATATTTATGCAGTAGTAATAATCCATTTATTCACTTTTCGATCATAGACCTGAAAATGAATTTTCAACTTAATCCGGGTCATACATCTTGAATGCTTTGGAGCACAGACTTCAGTTTGGTCCCTTTTTAAAGTCGACAGATTATTGCTGAAGTGGAAAAAGCTTAAAAAAGTGAATTTGAAATAAAGGGGAAAAAAGAGTTATAAAACGTTATATTTCTTATGAAAAATGCCATTTTCAATTTTTACATGGAATATATACACTCACCGGCCACTTTATTAGGTACCCCATGCTAGTAACGGGTTGGACCCCCTTTTGCCTTCAGAACTGCCTCAATTCTTCGTGGCATAGATTTAACAAGGTGCTGGAAGCATTCCTCAGGGAGTTTGGTCCATATTGACATGATGGCATCACACAGTTGCCGCAGATTTGTCGGCTGCACATCCATGATGCGAATCTCCCGTTCCACCACATCCCAAATATGCTCTATTGGGTTGAGATCTGGTGACTGTGGAGGCCATTTTAGTACAGTGAACTCATTGTCATGTTCAAGAAACCAATTTGAAATGATTAGAGCTTTGTGACATGGTGGAAGTAGCCATCAGAGGATGGGTACATGGTGGCCATAAAGGGATGGACATGGTCAGAAACAATGCTCAGGTAGGCCGTGGCATTTAAACGATGCCTAATTGGCACTAAGGGGCCTAAAGTGTGCCAGGAAAACATCCCCCACACCATTACACCACCACCACCAGCCTGCACAGTGGTAACAAGGCATGATGGTTCCATGTTCTCATTCTGTTTACGCCAAATTCTGACTCTAACATCTGAATGTCTCAACAGAAATCAAGACTCATCAGACCAGGCAACATTTTTCCAGTCTTCAACTGTTCAATTTTGGTGAGCTCTTGCAAATTGTAGCCTCTTTTTCCTATTTGTAGTGGAGATGAGTGGTACCCGGTGGAGTCTTCTGCTGTTGTAGCCCATCCGCCTCAAGGTTGTGCGTGTTGTGGCTTCACAAATGCTTTGCTGCATACCTCGGTTGTAACGAGTGGTTATTTCAGTCACTGTTGCCCTTCTATCAGCTTGAACCAGTCTGGCCATTCTCCTCTGACCTCTGGCATCAACAAGGCATTTCCGCCCACAGAACTGCCGCTTACTGGATGTTTTTTCTTTTTCGGACCATTCTCTGTAAACCCTAGAGATGGTTGTGCGTGAAAATCCCAGTAGATTAGCAGTTTCTGAAATACTCAGACCAGCCCTTCTGGCACCAACAATCATGCCACGTTCAAAGTCACTCAAATCAACTTTCTTCCCCATACTGATGCTCGGTTTGAACTGCAGGAGATTGTCTTGACCATGTCTACATGCCTAAATGCACTGAGTTGCCGCCATGTGATTGGCTGCTTTGAAATTAAGTGTTAACGAGCAGTTGGACAGGTGTACCTAATAAAGTGGCCGGTGAGTGTATATTTTCCAAAACACATTTTACTCAAAACAGCACAACTAGGTCAGCCTGCAAGTCGCTTGGGATAGAATCTGCTAAATTAATAATGTTGATGGCATTCTTTGGTCAACAGGCATCATAGACATTTGCAATGAAACCAAAACATTCTCAACTTTTGGTAGCATGACAGAACATCACTTTCACAAACCCTGTCATGCCTTTAGTAGTAAAAGGTGTGGTAAAGAAAAACAGGAAAGTCTTCCCTACAGAATATTTTAGCTTTCAGCACACAATACATTTCAGATTTGCCTTGTAAATATTTGATGGGTCTCAAACCAAACAACCCAACCTAATCTCATGAAAGAAGATTACACCAATTTTCTGTAAAAAACTAAAACAAAAAAACACTCAAATTCAAATCAGGTCGTCTCATTTATTTTTTCTTATGTACAAAAATGAGATCATATATAAACTTTACACCGTTCAAGATCTATTTTGGAAAAATCAAATAACCAAAAACGCGTTTCACATTTCTCTAGGACTTTGTACATTATGTACACATTCTTCTAGTCACATATCTTATGTTCATCAAGAGAGTTTCTGAAGTCAAAATAAATACATGACACTCCTCAGCACAGAGGATGAAAGTCACTAATATTTTTCTTTGCCAAACTGACAAAACAGATCCTCATTCACTCAATTTCTGTGAAGCGTGCAAACATGGCTTTTCGGACAGCATCCTTGTAGGTATCTGAGGCTGAGAGGCTGTAGCTGCTTCCTTTAGTTCCCAAACCGGCTCCCTTCGTTCTCAACTGAGCCTGCAGGCAAGATGACAGATTCATGTCGAAAACATCAGTCATGTCAGCTATGTGCACACATCAGTCAGCTACTGAGGTTGAGAACAGGGTTCAAAATTAACCTTATATGGAGCATGAGTTGACAAATTCATGACAAAGGAAATGTTTTCAAATTTTAAATGTTAGACCATGCATGCATGTTTTTCATAAACGATCATACTCCACCTACATTCACAAATACATTCATGCTAATCATACAAGATACATTTGTGTTAAAATGCTTACTAAATACTAAACGTAGCATGATAACATGACAGGTAGAATAATGAGTCGTACCTCAATAGGTGTTGTGATGCCCTGCTGGTTTCTACCCAGACCTTTGCCTTCCTTCCAGCCCATGGCCTGCAGCATCTTATTGCCGATATTATCGCTGTTCAATCCGTCCTTTGTGGGCTGTTCGTAATTTCTGCAAAATCGAATGGTGCAACGTGCATCTTAATATTGATAATGCACTTGTATTGTCATCGTAAACACCTCAAAACATATTGTGATCAAATAAAACACTTAAACTTACACTACAGGTGTTGGCTGGGTAAATTTCCTTTTCTTGGGTGCAGGGGGTTCAGGGATACCGTATTTCTCTCGTCTCTCGGCAGCCCTGTCTCTGTACTTCATCTGTTCAGAAAGAGGTAAAAGCGACATGCGTGTCAGCAAATTCCAGGAAATACTCTTTTAAAAGAAGGAAGTTTGGCTGCGTGTATTTGTAATGAGGTTTCACACCTCTGTCTCTTTCCTCTCCAACTCTTCCAGTTCTGCTTCGCTCAGTTTGGATCTCCTGAGAACCTCCAAGTTTTGCTGGAAAACAGACATATGATTATATAAATATGGCAAAGTAGATTTTCATATTTTCAGAAGCGACGGAAACGATAAAGACTCAAATGGCCCAGAGTAAGTACCTTGTGCAGGTCTGAGAGCTGCTGATGGCGGATCAGACCTTCTTTATTGGGGAACTGCCTCCGGCACAGCAGGCACGCCATCTTCTTCCAGTCGGTCAACTTGTCCTCCCTGTCATCTCCCTCCATGCACTCCTCCGGCTCACTGTCGCCGCTGTACGCTGCCACCAGCCCCACCTGTGGCGCAGCAAAGGGAGGTGAACAAATAAGCTCACGCGACTTGATAATCTGACATGTTTTGTAGTGGTGCGGTGCATTTGGCACCTTTGATGAGGAGCTCTCTTCTTCTGTTGCTTTGGACGCCTCTGTTACAAGCCTCTCCAGTGCCCCTGCCTGCTAATGTGCAAAGAAAAACACATTATGACTTATGACAAAACCACCATCATCATCAGAGAATGCAATGGGTCTTCAACAATACCTTCTTCTCGAAGAGTGTGAAACCAGCATCAGCTGCCGCCGCCTCCTTCCTCTCCTCCTGACTGATGGGCTGGAAGCTGCCCTTGAAGTTTTCTTTCTGTTTGTTCAGACTCTTGGCCCAGCGCTCCATGTCCTTCGCAATCTGACGCACAGAGAAAGAGGGATTTTTGAGCAAAATGAAGGACTGAAATCAAACTAAATTTTCTACATTTTTCAAACATTTTTCTCGCCGGCATGTTAGGGTGTCAAATAGTTGCTAGGACATTCCTAAAATGTTGGTATTCTGAGTGAGTTAGCAAACTTTTATTACCTGCTGAGCCGTTTTGCTCTTAGGTTTCTCTTTCTTCTCTTTGCCCTCTTTCTGAGGAGTGGAGGCAGCGTTCTGAGCCGCATTGTTGGCGTCCACCGCCGGCACGTAGGCCTGCTTCTCCCCGTCCCAGTACAGATACTGCTGAGTCTGGGAGTTGTAATAGTACTACAGACAGAAACAATGTTCAGAACCCTCTACAAGTTTTCAGATGAAATATAGCATCATCTTGCCAAAAAAGCATGGAACACATACATGCGTGTTGGGGTCGTAGTACAGGCCAGTGCTGGGGTCATAATAATACCCAGACGACTCATCGTACTGATATGATGAAGTGTCTGGGACAGCTAGAGGAAATGGGAAAATGGCAGAAGAATCAGAAAACAACCTGTAGCATCATGTCTGTCTCATGTCTGTATTATTGGATGGTGTGAATTTAATGATCTGATCTTACTGGCTTGGTTTTCCTGAGAGGTAGCAGTTGCTGTGCTGGTTGCTGAGACTGCTGGGGTGGAAATGGTGGAAGCGGCTGTGATGGGTTGTGTTTTGCCATCAATCTGTAATGTCTGAATAGAAAATGGGTTATAATGACATTAGAACGATCATTACACTAGGACAGTGGTTCTCAACCTTTTTTTTACTCCGAGGCCCCCATTGTCAAAGACAATATTTGAAGGATTCCAGCGATATTTCTGGTAATTTCGCTGTAATGACAAAGCTGCTTGTTCTCAAACTTTTTTTATTTACAGAAACTAGGAATGGCAATACATTAAAACAATGAAATAAATTATACATTTAATTACAGACATTAATGCCCAGTTTCACAGGCAAGGCTCAAGTCTAGCAACCTGCATTGATCTTAAAATATGTTAGTGACATTGTTTTGTCTCAAGATGCACACCAGCAATGTTTTTTTAAGCACATTTATAAAAGCTACTTAAATGTCTTAATTGACCTAATAAAATAATTACATTTAATTACAGAAGTTTCAATAACTGAATGGTTTTTCTAGTGGTTCGTGATTACTTGTTTTTATTTTTTTACAAATATTTCTCACAAATGGGAATTTCAACCCAATAAAATAACTTTCAGGTTGACATACCTAGAAATGTATTCTTGTTATAAAAAAATACCATCACTGTAAGATTTTATTTATATCCACGACTTTTTCCATGTCTAGAAATCACACTTTAAAATTCCCTCATATATCCAGGTTGATAAACTTGATAATTTGCCAGTTGTTGAGGGACTGGATTAAAAAATAAATAAATAAAAATGATTGAAAGTTACAGATTTTTTTTTAGCCATTTAAACTTAGTTCAATGCTTGTTTCGTCTTATTTGAAATGTTTTTAATACGATTTGGAAGGGCTGCTAGTGGGTCTGGGCTGCCTGGTTAGCAACTGATATATATATATATATATATATATATATATATATATATATAAAAAAAAAATAGCCAATTCATAGCATTAAAAAAAAAAGTTACCGTAGTAGGTTGATAGACCTGCGCAGTCTGAGAGATCACCACTCCTGTAGCAGCAGGAAGCACCTTCACACCTGGAGCCGCTGTAAATAAAAAAAATATCACAGGTTTTCACGTTGTAAACAGCAAGCACCACTAATCCTTTTATTTTTTATACAAAAGATCATGTTGATCTGGGAAAATGTCGACCTCTAACCACCCATTATGATTCACAAATTAAACTGGAAAGAGACAAAGCCAGGCAAACGTTACCTCCAAGTATGCCATTCGCCTGGGAAGGGTCCACAGCTCCAGCCTGCTGCTGATAGTACGCCTGGTACTCCTAAACACAACAACCCATCTTAGCTCAGTACTTCAATGTAAAACTGATTCACATAAATGGTGTACTGCACATATTTGTGTTGTTTAAGATGGTGCAGTCAGCTGACCTGTGAATAGGATACATATCCCTCTTGTAGGTAGCTGTATTCTGATGTCGGCTCCACACTCTGCTGAGGCTGTAAAGTGAAATGTAGTCAATTAAATCAGTCATGCATGCATAATTCTGCTTTAACATTGATGCATGGTTACTATAAAGTTGTTCGTACCTGACTAGAGGACCACTGAGCAGCTGCTATGGCTGTGCTGGCGACTGAAAAGGCACTAACACGGTTCCCATCTGGTAATAACAGATCCCTGAGGAGTGGAAAAAAGGCTTTTTAGTGAACTGAATTATTAATCAAGCTTCTGAGCAAGACAACTACAGATAACAGCATGAGGATATGAGTGAGAGGTACGTACTTTCGAGCACTCTTGGCATAGTCGACTCCAATATTCTTCCCATCCAGCTTGAGAGGGGGCTGTAAGCCTTGTAGGATGGTTAGGAGCTGTGATGCTTCCTGCAAAACCACAAACATTATCAGAATGTGCTAAAAACAAGCAAAAGTACTTATCAGAGCTTTCAGCACTGCAAAAAACACTGGTTTCACTTAAAGGAACAAAGACTATTTGATCTTTAGAACAGAAGAGATTTGTATAGACTGAAGAAGGGAGAAGATAGGTACCAAAGGAGAGGCAAGTTGGACGAAGGCAAACCCTCTATTCTGGCCCGTCTGTTTGTCCTTAATGAGGCGGATGTTGCCAGGCGAGAGGTTGGCGAAAGGGGCGAGTGCCGACAGTATGGTTTCAACAGTGGACTGAGGGGGGATGTTCCTCAGGATGATTGCTGTCAAAACATGCAAACATGTCAACGTGAATGCAAAAAAATGTACTGGTGGTTATACCAGTATCAACCAACATTGCTATTTAAATGTCAGTCTAGAAATTGGGCAATTTTGGAGGCTGACAATATGCAATTGATATTTCAGATATTTATTATGCATCCCTAACTCAATGGAAATGTCCTTACTATCGCCATAGTAATCTCCACTGGGTTGGGTTTCTGTGGTTCCTGTAGTGCTGCTGGACTCAGAATCTGAAAATAAACAAAGAACAAAAGCACATTGAGTTTCTTTAAACACAGTAGTCTGATTCAAACCACATCACTGCCCCATAAAAAGCTTTGGGAACATCATGAATCAATCCCTACAATGACAAAGTTATCGGCTGTTTTTAAATGATTGGCATTGATGAGGCAGATACTGTAAACGATAATATAAGGGGTTATTGTGTTTTATTTTTTTGATGCCTGATTTGACCAACAAGCATATACACCTCTGAAAATGAGCCATATTATCAGGTACTAGCTACAAAAAAAGCAAACACCAGCAATTATGAGAGATATAAATATTCATCACCATCATGTTTTAGTTAAGAAAACTGTAGATGACAACAACTGCACATACATCTTAGTAAAAAATAAATAAAAAAAATAAACATGACAGTGTTTGACTGGACCATCCGGGTGGGTGCAGACAGCGGTTTCCTTCTCCGGGATCTACTTACCCACTTTAGCTGCGCCACACCTGAAGCACTTCAGCCTTCTCCGGAAATTGTACAGGCCACACTGCAAGCAACCGGTCATATTGTTTTAATTGACACTTCTGCTATGGGGCATCAGGTAACAAGCACACTACAGTGGCTTGAACACTTACCGTGGTGGACAGCATTTAAGATCTTAGCTTGAGTCACTTATTTTCTACAATATTCATCATTTATTTTAAATGCCGTATCTGCATCAAAGGCTATCTTCATAGGAAAAAATATATAATATACAATAACTTTACCTTGTATACACACACTACCGTTCAAAAGTTAGGGGTAAATAAGACTTCTTAATGTTTTAGAAAAACATGTCTCATGCTCACCGGGGCTGCACTTTTTTAAATTAAAAATATAGTATAAACCGTAATATTGTGAAACAATCCAATTTAAAATTATTTTCTATTTCAATATATTAAAATTAATTTTATTTCAGTGATGGCAAAGCTGAAGACTTCAGAAATCATTCTAATATGCTGCTGAAGTTTTTATTATAGTTTATTTATTTGAAACATGAATCTTTTGTAACATTATAAATGTCTTTACGGTCACTTTTGATCAATTCAATGCATCTCTTAAAAAAAAAGGTTTCTTTCAAAAATACAAGGCTGACGGCAAACATCTGAACGATAGTGTAGAGAAATATATCTCCTTTTATACTGGTTTTAATATCCAATAAATTTCCTGAATGAGACCATTACAATATCATCATCATGAAACAGCAATTTTAACTTTAGTTTTGGGAAGCCCATGTAACTTACTGAGTTGCAGAGCCAGTCCTCAAACTTGTGCCGGTTGTTGCTGTAGTGCACGGCAACACTCTTGCCTTGAACAGTCAGCAGTTTCTGGAAAAGGAAGAAAGGGTTTGGTTATTTCCTCTCTTGCAAAGGCTTGATCTCAGCCCAAGAACAACCACATTAGCCACGAGGGTTTAGGGTGAGGATCGCCCGGGAGGGTTTAATGTGTAAGATGGTGTGTGTTTGGGACCCGAGTGTCCGGATGGGGCCGGAACAGAGTGTAAAAAAAAGGCACTCCTTTCTTAAACGGGATGTGGGGGGGGGGGACTTTCTAGACGAGGCATTTATTTTCTCTGCGCAAAAGAACAAATTACTTTTTATTTTAATGCTGAGGTCCATGAAATGGGATGTTAAATATAGCACCACACTTCACTTCTACTTCTAGACTTGAACAACTTCACACAAAAAAAAAATCAACTATGAAAAACACATTTTTCAATGCACTGACCATTTTTAGCTTAAAACCCATTTGAGTCATTCAAGTCACACCTGAACTTTATTATTTATCGCTGTCCCTCTTAAAAATCAGTGCTTTTTTTTTAACCCGTTTTAACAGTTCTGGTAAAAAGTTAATAACATGACTTAGGAGAAAAGCCAGCGTTTCCATCAAATGGCTCTTCTATGTTTTGGTCACACCTTGCCTTCAAAAACAAGAGCTCTGGTCCATTTCTGTCCATATAGTCTGCTGGGGCAGCAACTTTGCTTTTTTCCCTCAGTTTGTCTTTTTGTAATCAAATTGCATTAATCCCCAGGGCAAAAGCTAGACTTGGTGATTAGGAAGCAACCTGATTGGTCTCCATCCATCGGGTAGCAGCTTGCAAGTGATAAAACTCCACGAAGGCGAAACCTCGGCTTATACCTAGAGAGGCATTCAGATATACAGACGGGAGGCGTGTTAGTTTAAATGGTTCAGTTGTACAACATTCAAACTCTGTCACAAACTGCTTCGTGACCCCCTTGACCCAGAGAGGCCAAAGAGATGTAGGGGGGTTGCCTGGAAACTTTTACCATAGCAACAGCACCTTATAATATTCTAGCTGTTGGTCTAACGATGATAAAGTAGGTTGAATCAATAATCAAAGCAAACAGTCATAAACAGGTGAATCTTAAAATAATCTTTATGAGACAGATGCTGCCATCAGATAAACTTGGACGATCTTTTATATGCGTGTACCTACTTAAACAAGATAAAGAAGATACATGACTGCTTCTACGTTCATGTAACTTAAATTGGCACAAATAAAACTCTGCCAATTTTGCGCCACACAAAAACTTACCTCCAAAACATGTATCTAATGTGCAACAAATTTCTTAACTCAGTAGCCTGAAGGGTAAACCTGGTCAGATAACATGTTGCTATGGCAAAAGGCGTTTGAGCGGAAGCAGGTTGGCCCAGCGGACACAGGTTTGTTTGGGAGGGGAAGGATCCACGGTACATCAGTCTCACCTGTTCTCTTTTTCATCAGCCTCACGTCCATCGGCTTTGGCCCCTCCAGCTGGTCAATGGCTGCTCGAATCTGTGGATTACAAGGCGAAGTCAGATAAAGTTTGTTCAAGACCAAGTCAATTTCATTTAGATTTTCACAGTGAAGTCCTGGATAAAAAAATAATAGTTAAAACAAACTAATTATTGTAATATTTAAAATTATATTTTACTTAATTTATTTGAGTTTTATTCTTATTTCATACATTCATTAAATCTTAAAAGATTGCCAACGATTCAAACACCCATTCGATCTTATTCCTAAATGAGAATTCACCTGTGTCTATTAAACCTTTGACGAAGACAATCACAGCGAACATACTTCAACTCAACTTCAATCAACTTTATTAATCCCACAAGGGGCAATTAGTTTTAGAGCAGCATGTTTGCAACAATACATAACACAATCAGTACTCACATACTGTCAGTCAGTTATGTGCACATTTACCTCAACCTCAAAAAACCCTACCTAGAGTTAAATATTTTAATCGCAGAAGAGAGAGCAGTTGTCATGTACAGGTATTGTTATTTCTGTTACAACAATTCAAAATATCACAGAAGTACCGGGATAAAAGTTTATAGTTTGGATATAAACACTGCTGTGTACAGAGTGATCAAAATAGTGTAAAACACCTTTTGCACGCAACTTCACGCTTCAAATAAACATTTTAATAACAAATAAACATACGTTACGCTTGTTTACGTTACACACCACCACTATGCTACTAGCCTACTACACGAAACATGTCTTTTTTCTGCCTCCCGGTTGCGTGCTCAAGCAGCGATGATGTTGCAAAGAAATCCATGTATTGCAAGTCCACAAGAGCATATGAAGTGTGCCTTTTGGGACAGGGCCATTGAATCATTCATTCAAGAGATTCGTTCAAAAACAGATTCATCTAGTAATGAAACAAGTGAAGTCTTAATGAGCGAGTCATTGAAACATTCATTCAAACAGATTTTTTAAAACCACTAATAAAAGTTTTAAATTGACTTAACATTTTTCCAGAACTTCTAGTAAATTACATTTTATTTTGTTAGTCTATTCAGACATCTTGATCTCTATTTTAAATAAACAAAATTGTGATTCTCAATTGATCATGCAGCTTTATCACTGCAGACATTTCCATGATAAGCTTTTATTAGTTCAGGGCCTGGAATATTTAATAATAATAATAATAACAAAATAAATGTCATAAATATTCTAGGCCCTATTTTAAAAAATCTTATCACAGAAATGTGTGAATATACTTAATAGTAATAAAAAAAAAAATACATTTTAATATTGGCTATACTCAATGCAGAATTTTCCATTATACGATTGTATTAATTACGGCTTTTTAAAGATTTTATTTCAATGGAAACTTCATATGACACTGTTTCTGACCGTTTGGGGAAAAAAGACAAAGGACTTACATCTGCTTCTGTGGTGTTCATGGGCAGACCCCGGAGCATGATGGTCTTGCTCTCCTTCTCGTCAGCTGGGTCTCCTCTGTAGTCATGCTCAGAGTAATCACCATCCGAGTGGTGTCCGTCGTCAGACCCGTCGCTGCTGCGCCGTTTCCTTCCTCTCTGTAACACGGATGAGAATTAGTAAAGTGAGCATCATGTCAAAACATCAAATAAGCATTCATATTGGTAAGTCCTCACCTCAGGACTGTCCCTGCTCCAGTATCGATCGCCTCTGTCACCACGTTCACCATCGTAACGGTCACTACTACGACGATCATCACTCCAGCGATGAGAGTCGTATCCGCGATCGTCTCGATCTCGACGGTCCCTGCGGTCGTCGTCGCGAGACTGTTCAGAGCCGTACCTGCCACTGCGTTCTGTACGGCTAACCCTAGAGTTACATTAAGAGATTATGATATTATGACGTTCAATTTAAGTTGCGAGTAGGGATGTGTCCGAAGCCAAATACTATGTTTGGAAAGGAAATTACGCATTCTACGGAGCCCCTAAAGGGACATGTTGAAGAAAGAAAGAAAAGATAACGCCTGGCAAATAAAAAAATTCAGTTTGGATTTAAATATGCAAATGCTTAAGAGTCCATGATTTGGATCAGTATTGCAGTGATTATTATGTTTATAGTATGTTATATGTTTGGCAACAGTTCTTCTAACCCTAATTGATGGAGTGTGTAGCTTTTCATTTCTTAAACAACCATGTAGGAAGACACACCATGGCCATTGTCCAGGATGACATTGTCAAGATACATCAGGCTCAAATTGTGAAAGAATGGTTGAGGAGGAGCATGAAGAATAGTCAATAGAAGATCTTGACCAAAAATGTATGCACCTCTTGATGGAAATAACATCACAACATCTATTTCCATCATAGTCCAGCACTCTGTAAAGTATCCTCCAGCACATCCCAGACTTTCAATTAATTTATGGTCTGGACTGAAGAGGTGTCAATTCATGTGTGAAAATGATTCTTCATGCTCCCTCACAACCATTCTTTCAGTTTGTTTGAGCCTGATGAATCTCGGCATTGTCATCTTGGAATATGGCCATGATGTGTCTTCCTACACGGTTGTTCAAGAAATGAAAAGCTACACACTCCATCAATTAGGGTTAGAAGAACTGCTGCCAAACATATACATGGTAGAAACATAGTAATCACTGCAATAATGATCCAATCACATACTCTTTTTAGGCGTTTGCCTATTTAAATCCAAACAGCGACTTTTTTTAGCGCAGTGTGTATATTTCGCTTTAATTTCTATAATTGGGTAATTATATTATAATTTGAGGGCATCATGGAGCCGCTATCAATATGGGGGTATTGAAATTGCTTTTGAATGCAGGCTCACTTTTTACTTTCCAATTTGCAATCACGCATGCAGTGAATATAGGGAGCAGCGGTACTGGCCACATATTTTACAAGATAATATGTGTCAATGATGCTTAGGACCTGTTGCGCACCAAATCCTCCGACATGGTCCTGTCAGTCATCTCTTCTTTCTATCTTCATTCTTCACATAAGTAAAATTTGATGTAATGTAACCGACTACCGCAGCAAGCCTAACCATGTCCCTTCCTGGGCTTCGTAGAATGCGTTTTCATTTTTAGTGCCTTTCCAAATGCGGATTTGGGCTTCAGGCACATCCCTAGTTGTGAGAATATTTACCTCATCAAGTCATAAAACACTGACCGTTTATCTGCACCCATCTTCGTTTCTCAATACAAGGCCTATTAAAAACGTACAGAACAAATTGTTATAGTACAATGTTAATGTTGCACATATCATAAAGACAAATTATATGACATGACAAAGCCTTGTGTTAGAACCACAAACGTATTTGCTATTGGTTCAATTATATAAAGTAACATGGTACTACTGTGTTTTCTATTGTACATGTCATGTACCATGGTATTCTTAATACCATGTCAGTTACGTAACAATTACCATAATATCACCATTTAATAAGACCACAGCACTTGTTATAAGTAAAACACTACGATACTTTCTCACACACACACACACACACATCCATACATACATATATATATGTAGAGAGAGAGGGAGAGGGGAGATAGAACTGAATGCATTTTAATAACACGGTATTTAACTTACATGGCAATTCAATGTAACGTTAACGTACTTAAAAGAATACCATAGTAACGTTACATGCCCGTTAAACAATATAATTACCAATATATGTCGGAAAAACATGCTATTTCAATGGTACATGGCTAAAAAGCCAGTGGTAGTAGTTTTTGTTCGTGTGGTATTAATTTTCGTTATGTGATAAGTTTAGTAAGCTAACAGGAAGGCACATCAAAATGGAGACTGTGTCGTCGTGTTGTCGTTGAAAAAGGCGCAAAGAACGCCACGAAACAACGAAAACTTACCAAATATATTTCAACGAAACACTGAAGTAAAATATTTCTCAAATATTGAGAAGTGCAATGACTGCCAACAGATCACCTCTCTCCAAAAGATCACACTCTTGGTCAGATCATTCGATGTCATCCGCAGCTAAAATGGTCTACAAGCTTCTCCTTCCCAGAATGCATTTAGATGGGAAGGTGACGTATTGTTCTTGCTGTTGCATGATGGGAAATATAGTTTCTTTCAGCCGTTTGGCAGATCGCTCCTCCTCTAATGTCCATCTATGACATTTGATCAAAGGATAACAAACTATTTGACTAACTGAGAACCTAGAAGTACATCATTTATTATATAATATAGGCTATAGGCTATTCTTCTCGTTTTTGTTGTGATGTAGGCCTATGCTATGATGGTGGTTGTTTATTATCAAGATTGTTTAAATACCATATTTTTGGACATAGGCTACTCCTCTAATGTCCATCTATGACGTTTGATCAGAAGATAAGCTATTTGACTAACTGAAAAACTAGAAGTATATAAATTATTATTTATACTATGTAGAATTTTTTCTTCTCGGTTTTGCTGTTAGTTTTTACACATATTTATGATAACAAAATTATTGAAATACAATATTTTTGGACATCCTCTAACGTTCTGTGACTTTGACTAACTGAAAACCTAGAAGTTGTTTTATGGTTCTTTTTGCATAACAAGCCTAACAACAATATGTTTTATTACGAATATATTTAGATTTATTAAGAATATTATTAAGAATGTGCTTTAAGATAATACAATTATTTTCTTATAGCCACATGATAAAAAAATTATTTAAATGTCCTATATTTGGTCATGTAAAGGGAATTGGGCAATTATGCTACGTACTACGGAGCCCCTAAAGGGACGTGGTGGTGGAAATTTTTTTAGGATGGGATAATTTTTTTTTTTTCAAATCTTTTGCGTTCCCCCAAGAAACTTTGCGTTCCCTCGCAAAACTTTTGCGTTCCCTCGCAAACATATTTGCGTTCCCACGCAAAACCTGTTGACAGCTCGGACAGACACTTCCTGTTTAATGCCCCGCTGGCTGTGTTTCAGAGCTCCGTACGTTAATGGAGGGTTTCATAGTGTTTGAACTTGGACTCAAATATAAAGAAATGCGGTCAGTGCTTAACTCAAGGTGTTCAGTGAATTTGCTGGCAATATATTCACATGCTGCTCAATGAGTCAAAATCGGAAGTGCTTATATTTGGTCCACCTAAGTTAGCTTAACAGGTTACTTTACATCTTGATCCCTTAGCCATTAAGGTGAATACCCAAGCAAGGAACCTTGGTGTAATTTTTGATTCAGAACTGAAATTTGACAAACAAGTTAATGCTGTGGTTAAAAGTAGCTTTTATCAGCTAAGGAGCATTGCCAAATTAAAGAGTATTTTGTCATTTAAGGACATGGAAATTGTCATTCATGCTTTTATCTCATCCAGATTGGATTACTGCAACTCGTTATATTTGGGACTGTCTAGGAAATTGTTATCAAGGCTGCAACTGGTGCAAAATGCAGCAGCCAGATTATTGACTGGCACACACAAATGGTCTAGGATTTCTCCGGTATTGGCCTCTTTGCACTGGCTTCCAGTCGAATTTAGAATCCAATATAAAGTTCTGTCCATGGTTTTCAAAGGTCTGCATGGACTGGCTCCGGAATATGTGGCACGTCTGATACACAGACAGCATCACTTTTCTTCTCGACCACTTAGATCATCCCAGAGCTTGTCCCTACATGTTCCGAAATCAAGGTTAAAAACCAAGGGAGATCGTGCATTTTCTGTGGCAGCCCCGCGTCTTTGGAACAGTCTTCCTTTGCATATCCGATCCTGTGACTCGCTAGAATGTTTTAAATCTATGCTGAAAACACACCTATACGCTGTGGCCTACAATGGCCCCGAGGCTTCTGGTTACTGATCAGGGTCGGATATTAACCCAGTGTTTTGTGTGAGTACTGTCTGAGTGTTTGAGTAATTTTTAGATCTGTACAGCACTTTGGCCAACTTGTGTTGTTTTTAAATGTGCTTGACAAATAAAGGTTGATTGATTGATTGATGCTATTCGAACTTCCCGGATCAATATTCTTGAGCTAAACGTTGTTAAAACACAGACGACACCTATTTACAATCACAGTAACCTAGACAACGAGCTACAACCCAATTCTCCTCAAAAGAGCTTTATAATATAAATGTCTTTAACCGGCCGATTGTGAGACAAGTCCGAATTAGGGACCGTCTGCAAAGTGCAAATCCCAAAAACCTTCTGCACATTTTATATTATTTAACATATTCAATAGCTTCACTGTGATACAATGTACGCTACTGTCACCAAATTCAGTTCCAATAACTTTACCCTTTTTAGAAAAAATTATCAGTAACTTCACACTGTTATACAGTGTAATGCCATCAAATTCAGTAAGCAAATATAATGCAAAAGCTATAGTTGTAACTATTATGTTAGCTGCGTACAGTAGGGGAGAGCCGGGACGGTTGAAGCACTTTTCGGATAAACGTCATTTTCTAAGATAAGATTACAAATAGATTTTTTTTGTTTTTGTAATCAACAACTCACATAGTGTTCTCTTAGTATCATGTGTTATTCAGTACAAATATAGAATGATTTAAGTAAAAATTGACTTTGAACGGGAGTTGTGCTTTGTTTCAAACACAGGGGTGGGAAAGATGAAACATTACAGTTTAAACAGCAACTGTTCATCTAATGTTTGTTTTTATGAACAATACCTAACAAGTTAATTATGTACATAATTGTTACAAACATGTTTTGTTATTTATTTTAATTTAAAGGTTCATATTAACCATTTTATTCTGTCGCCCAATAAACAATAGGCGATAAGCCGTGCGCATTTTGCGTGCTCTTTCTAATATGCTATTTTGACGAATCCGTTTACAATTCATATTCTTACATTTCTTCCTTAAATCATATTGAGTGTTTGCTAGTTGAATAGCCTGTTATTATGAAGAAAACAAGGTCAACCGGTATATGATAAATGAAATTTATTGAAAATGGGACAATTATTATTAAAGAGATAACATGGACCAGTAGCCTATATGAATTTATTAACAGTAGGCTATAGGCTGAATAAACAAATATGAAGAGTAGCCTATAGGTTAAAAAACGAATAATATATATATATAGGTTTTCCTATGTAAGAGGCGCCTCCTGCCAGTTAAACCCGTTTTACACTTAAACTAAAAAACTCTGATATTACACACTTAAGGATGTGTTGCAGTACTAATACACCTTCCATATTATTATTACAATGGCACATGAAAACATAAATACAACTTGTCAGTAAAAAAAAAGTGCTGCACGAAGGAATTCACTAACCGCACTCAAAAACAGCTTTCCGGCTCTAACTTTAAAACGGCATGACGTAAAGAAGGCATTGCGTGCTGTACGTGTTGACGAAATTTGACGTAAATGACGTGAGTTGTTTTCGAGGAAATCGTTCTGTTTCATCCGTCCCGCGTTTCAATCGTCCCGGCTCTCCCCTACCAATAATTTGTGTAAAGAATAGCCCTACTTATTTTTTTATGTGCGATTACTTCCCAAACTAAGTGTTGTATAACCAACATTAGAGCAGTGATGTGTGAACTAAATTTTTGTGTGTTACAGTGAAGTTATTAAAAAAATTTTTTATATATAATATAAAATGTGCAGAAGCACTGCAGTATGACCAGTGAGTTTACCATTGATGTGTAAACTGAATTGGGTGGTTTGTAACATTGAAGTTAATGACTATTTTTTTTATATATTTTTGACTATGAGTTGATGCTGTAGTCGTTTTTTGGGTTATATTGCACTTTGCAGATGGTCCCTTCGGACTCAGCCGCCTGCGTGTTTTGAGGAGAATTGGGTTGTAGCTCGTTGCCTAGGTTTCTGTGATTGTAAATAGGTGTCGTTTGTGTTTTAACAACGTTTAGCTCAAGAATATTGATCCGGGAAGTTCGAATAGCATGTTGCCAGCAACTTCACTGAACACCTTGAGTTAAGCACTGACCGCATTTCTTTATATTTGAGTCCAAGTTCAAACACTATGAAACGCTCCATTAACGTACGGAGCTCTGAAACACTGACAGCGGGACATTAAACAGGAAGTGTCTGTCCGAGCTGTCAACAGGTTTTGCGTGGGAACGCTAATCTTTGCGAGAGAACGCAAAACTTTTGCGTGGGAACGCAAAACTTTTGCGGGGGAACGCAAAAGTTTTGCGAGGGAACGCAAAAGATTTGAAAAAAATATATATATATCTCCCATCCTAAAAAATTTCCCACCACCACGTCCCTTTAGGGGCTCCGTAACCTACGCAAACCACATCTGCTCAAAGAAACTGCCAAAGAAGAAAAAACACCTGAAGTGTGAGGTGTGGTTTCACTGGAAATATTTAGGAAGTTTCTGAAGTCTGATTCAATTTAACGAATCGATTCGTTTGAACTCACTAAGAAAACATTTCGAATCTTTATTCAAAAGCTTCCCCCGAAGTCAAAGTTTACGTTCATCTTAGTGTTACAGAAATTATGCTGTATACCACTATGATTTCGATTAGGTTATATCCATATCGCGTCGAATGCTGTGTAGTTTGTTTCACATCTCTGCAGTCGAATACGCTGTGCGAATCGGCTCGTATGAATAATTGAAAACAAGCGATTATTTTGCCAAGGCGACAACTATTGGATAGTCTGGTGTACTTCGTGCGTTAACTTACGACTGATAGTACGCTTCACTGGAATTACGGGTTGGACACCGGAGTACAGAGACAGCATTCTTCATGCACTTTTTAAAGGAAGCAGACACTTGAAACTGCCGAGAGGGAAGCATATTGACATTTTGTTGCATAGCGCTCTCAATACAAAAATCTTGACTCACTCGGATTCATCAGTCCGCTGATGATGAGGAGCATGCTGGTCAAAAGAGAATGACAGGTGAGTGAAACTCCAGTCACAGCCTCATACGAGTCATATTGAGTTTTACATTTTAATGTCAGTGGATGTATTCTATATAGCTAGATCTGAAATTAATTTATAATGGTGGGCTATTTATTTACAGGATAGAATATCATAATATTGGTAGTCCAAAGTCCATAGTCCAAAATACAGTTTTTCGACATATTCTTGGAGTGCCATGTCAAAAAGCTACCATTATACAATTTCAAAAAGGTACAAATAAACCTTTTTGAAATTGTATATAATGGTACCTATATTTGGCACTCCAAGAATATGTCGATATGACTTGCACTATGGTAGTACCATAGTCTTGGAACTACCTTCAAGTAGCCTATTAAATACTATTTACTAGGGCTGGGTATTGACACAAATTTCACAATTTGATTCGATTTCGATTCACAAGCTTCCAATTCGATTCGATTCCGATTCGATTCAATATTGATTATTTTGGATATCAGGTAGGCTGCATGGCACATTTTCTCAAGGAAAACAAATCTCAAATGGGAGTCAGTTATAGCCTACTAGGCTTATTAGCCTACTATAATAGTGAAGGTAAAAATTAACTGATTTGTAGTTATACAAACACTTAAAATACACTTTTATTTATTTTTATAATAAGAAAGTTATATGAAATATAAACATTTAAATGGTGGCTGTCATAAAAACTTGCCAGATTTATTCAAACATGCATTAAATATTGAAGAACATTAAAAATTATAATGAATATGTAATATGGTGCATATTTAGCAAAATGCTCCTCTTTAGAGTACATTTTTCTAGCTGACTAACGAGTGTATGTTCACTGCTGGATATGGTTTTTCTGAGGTAAATGTGACGTTACATGACATTGTTTAAGCTTTTTTTACTAACCTTTCCACAGTTGAAACACTGATTGAGCGATTCCATGTGACATGATACGGATTTCGATAAGTTGTAGGCCTACTCTATCTTTTAACACTTTCAGATGCTCATTCATGTTTATTTCGCGCTGTAACTGGTATTATTAAGGCAGAAGAGGAGCTTCTCTTGAGCTGAGCTGCGCCCGAGCGATCTCACGCAACAGCGCCAAAACGGTATTTATGTTTTTGAATTTCGTAAGAAAATGGACGTAATTTGAAATGTGAGACTTTATTTAGTATAAATAGTAACAAAGCACACAGATTATTGCGATTTATTGGATAGGATGCGCGCTACAATGTTCCATTCATTCATCTTGAGATTTAAGAATCGACATCGGTTCGTAAAAATGAGAATCAATTAATATCGAGAAATTGATATTTTTTTACCCAGCCCTACTATTTACGTACCATGTATATACTAAAGTATCGTATCATCTCTGTACCATGGTATCCTCTTCACATTACCTTTTTTTGTAAGGAATTACCATGATAAAATATGATAATACCTTTGGTACTTTTTATAAGACTTGTGGGCAAACTTGTTCTATGAGTTATTCCAGTTTAAACAGCTTTAGTGTATTAGTCCATTTACTTTGACAATAGAACCAGACTTGTTTATTTACTTCCAGAACATTGGATTAATAAGCAAATTAATAATTAACAGTGCCTTTCTTTATGCAGAAAAACGGTTCATGTTTTGTTTTGCAGGTCTATGAAATCTGTCATTTGAATATTGTTAGTGTGCAACAGTTTTCATTTCACCCACTGAATATTCTTTTGCATATGTTTTGCATATGAACTATGGATGGGAGTACTGGAAACAACAGACTTCTTGATAAAATAACGATATTTGGGTGAAAAATAATAAGGACATGACAAATAACATTACATTCAATTATTTTATTTATTCATTCAAATGCATTCAAATATAATTGTTTTAAATAAAATATTAAAATAAACTATTAAATATAAAACTGCATGCATAAAAATTATACAAGTCTAGAAAAGTTTTGTTTAAAATAGTTTTAGATAAAGTAAAGTATATTATACTTAGCAGTTTAAGAAACACAACCCTGCTGTCTGTATATCAAACCTCCATGGCAATATCAATTTTTAACCTGGAAAATCGAGGGGAGTTTTTAAACCTGTGTTTTAAATAAAAACACTATTTCCTGGTTTAGTAAGCTATTGTTGAGCAATGCCTTCATTTTAGCATTAATTACTTTCTTATGTCATTTCTTTATCATATTATCAGCATGCTTAGTCTTAGTCACTAGACTCACATCCATTCAGAGTAAAATCAAAAACACATGCTAAGAGTTTTTCTTAAAATTTGCTGCAACAGCTGAAGTTGAGTGACCTGCAAATTTGCATAGCCAAAAGATGCTTGACCGGTACAGATTGACCTCTTTGCTCGACAGAGTTTGTTGATGTAGATTTTAACAATTTATTATTATCATTATTATTTGTTCTTTTAACTAGTAAAAACAGAAGCAAGTATAATTTTGCATACTTAAAGCCTATCGTGACTGCACTTATTCTGCTCGCAACACAATTGTTTTATATCTAACTTATTCTCTTTTTGTCTCCAGATCCCACGTTTACATCAGAAACTCCGTTCCAGCCCAACGCCAGCCAAGAACATGCATGCCTCAACCAGACACTTAGGGACAGCGAATACTTCAAATTTATGGCATACACTATCACGTACAGTGTTGTGTTCCCTATTGGATTCATCAGCAACGTACTGGCTTTGGTTGTGTTCCTGCGCTTCACCCCTAAGAAGACTGCCAGTACGGTTTTTATGACTAACTTGGCCATTTCAGATGCTAGCTTCTCCTTGACTTTGCCCTTCCGCCTGGTCTACTACTTTAGGGGCAGTCATTGGGACTTCCCAGACTGGTTTTGCCGCTGGTGTGTATTTTCCTTTTACGTGAACCTGTATACAAGCGTATTGTTCCTTACTGGCCTTAGTGTACTACGGTACCTCGCCGTGCTTCACCCCATGCGCCACAGGAAACAGGCCACGGTGTGGCGAGCCAGTCTATCATGCTTTGCGATCTGGATATTTGTGGCCTTCTTGTCAACGCCGTTCCTCATGTCAGGTACTTTAGAACGGGATGGTAAGATTATCTGCTTTGAACCCAGGAACATCATGTCATGGAAGCGCATATTTATCTTGAACTATGTGGGGGTTTCGTTAGGATTTGTCATTCCGTTTATTACAATACTAATCTGCTACAGCTGCATCTTCCACAAACTCATCTTTGGGCAGAAAAACATCAGGAAACAAAAGCAGATCAGCTGCCGACGCACGGTGTGTTTGATCGTGGTTGTCCTGAGCACGTTCCTGCTGTGTTTCCTACCATATCACGTCATTCGCACGGTCCATCTGCATGCCGTTGTTTCAGGCCAGGACTGCCAGGTCAGAAAGTACCTCCTGAAAGTTCTGGTGCTCTCGCTGTGCATGGCGGCATCCAACAGTTGCTTCAATCCCATGTTGTACTTCTTCGCGGGAAAGAACTTCCGCAAGCAAGTCCATAAAGCTTCAGTTCAAATAAAGAAAAATTCCATCAATCACGGTGATTTCTCGTCTCTTCAACGCCGGACCCAATCCGAAACCTGTCAGAAGACAAGATGCCAAAGGTTCACTCCCGTACGCCAAGACTGTCTGCCATGTTCCTCAGACAACTCCTGTCAGGTCATAAGCAAAAAGAAGCCCGATGGCTGCGTGCCTGAAAAGCAATGCAAACTTTCTGACTCTGCAAAAAAGCAGCAGATGACTGACAAAGGAAAGTCTAAAATGATTTGCAGTAGTAAAGAACAGAGGAAGAAATCGGAGTGTGAAGAATAGATGTCTCTATTGTTGTCATGAATAAGCAAATTCAATGCATTTCTTTTTTTCCCTTTCACTTCTCAACTGTGAGACTAAAATGTTTACAGATGTTGGGCATTAGATAAGTCTAGGTGAATCTCACACAACCTCAAACATGGGTCTTTTTTTTTTTTGGACTGTTTATGCATTTGGCAGATGCTTTTATCCCAAGCATCTTACATCAAATTCAAGGAATGCATGTTCTTGTTCGACTCATCCAGGCACGCTCTTAAAAATAAAGGTCACAGAAGGGGGTTTTCATAGCAGTGCCATTTTGGTCTTCAAAGAACCTGTGTAAAGAACATTTTAATAATCTAAAGAATCAATTCTACTCTTAATAACCCTTTGTCCAATGGAAAGGTTCCATGGGTGTTAAAGGTTCTTCATGGAACCACAGATGCCTGTGATAGCAAACAGAGCGGTTGCAATCACACCAGGATCAAACACTGAAGCAGTAAAAAACCCAGGTGTTAAGAGCATGATGAAAACAACAGAACCGCTACGTACTAAAAACAGCACCAACTCCCCTTCATAAAAAAATGTAGGCTGGAGTTTTACCTCACTCAAGCAGCGCTAACAAAAACCTTGTTCATCTCTCACTAAACTCAATCTGTCCATTAGCTCTCCCTTCTACTAGTGACAGCAGCCTTAATTGGAACATACCATTTTCAATTTAATTAACCCTTCACCATATATTTGAATAAATACATAAAAATATGATTAAAGGGATAGTCCACCCAAAAAAATGTATTAAGTCATTTACTCACCCTCATGTTGTTCCAAACCTGTATGGATGTCTTTCCTCTGCTGAACAGGTGAAGAGTGTCGGTAACCAGACAGTTGATGGCCCCATTGACTTCCATAGTATTTTCTTCCTCATACTAGTATGGAAGTCAATGTTTGGGTACCAACATTCTTTAAATTATCTTCCTTTGTGTTCAGCAGAAGAAAGAAATTCATACATTTCAACTATCCCTATAAGAACACAAGTGAGATTGAACACAAATAAATGAGACAGATAAAACACATCTGTACACACAGTTCCATAAATGGCTAAAAGGACCTTAAAGATGGGCATTAAAAATGACCGCGCTCACTCTGCTAAAACATGGAAATAAAACAGCGAACCCCAGATAAATATAATAAATGAACAATACAGAAAAACAGTACTTACACAGTAATGGAAGACTGCGGTCTCTACATCTTAATGGCAGTGAAGAACTTTTATTTGTATATTCAGTTTCATCACAAACCAGTAAAGTCGGTCAAGTCAAGTCACCGTTATTTATATAGCGCTTTTTACAATGCAGATTGTATCAAAGCAGCTTCACAGTGATAACATGAAAATAATACAACAAAGTTTGTTTCTAGAAGAAAATTGCGTCATCGTCCACCTGAAGTAAGGCAGATCAATAATATTGTTGAATATTAAATGTCCCCAACTAAGCAAGCCAAAAGCCAAGGCAACAGTGGCAAGGAACCAAACTAGGTATAGTCTGTTTGAGAAGATATTTGATAGTTAAGTACTTTTCATTGTTACAAGAGGACATCATGTAAGGCACAGAAATCATTTTTCCCCACAGGAAGAAAAGTCACAAATGATTTTTCTTCAGTATCTTCATTTTATCCCCAAATGAGATTAAATTAAGACTTTGAATCTCCTTCTTTATCAGATAGATAGACATCTCACATGCCTCTACTAGAAATCTACTGATCTTAATTTAATCTGCAATCAAACGTCAGAAATCTTAATTAGCTCAAACGTTTCCCATCATATTCTACCAAGACTAAATTCCCCAATCTATGGTGTCTTTTTTTACTGAATCTAAATCTAAACTTTTTACCCAATCTAAATTTCACTTTTATGAACACTGACTCCTAAGCTAGGAAAGATAAACATTTGAGCCAAAAAGTTGCAGTTTTAGTCAAGATTCCTGGGAAGCAGTTGTTTTTTCTGCGGATTGCAGTATTTGAAACATTTATCAGCATATCAGAAATTCTTAATTGTATCATTAGATTATATAAGTTCCAAAAATGAGAATTTTCAAACTTCAAAGAAACATTCAAAGTCCATTTGAGAGGAATTTTGGTGGAACATTTGTTGGCTCGCTGTAACTGTAGTCAATATGATTGAAGACGGGAAGAGCGTGTGATTTATACTTTATTTATACTTGATTTTTCACTGACTTCTTCTAAATAGCAACATAAAAAGGTTAATCAGTCTTTTAGCATACATTATATATATATCATAGGCACATTTGAAGAAATGATTTCATTGTTGATTTGTAAACAACATTTTGTATTTATTTTCCTGTTGCACTAGTATTATCAGAGCCACCTCAGTGCTTTCATGAAGGCATCCTAAAGAAGTTTTACCACTATACTTATGTACGTTACCACGTTTTCAATGTCTTATTCTTTTAACTTATTGCTATATTATTTTTATATTCTCTTCATTGTTTGTTTCATTTCTATTTGGAAAACTGCTTGTAAAAATCTCTTTGTAAAGCACTATGTGCAAGAAGGTCATTTATGAAATCCGTTTCAATAAAGTCAAAAAGCTTAATTATTGGTCTTGTTTTACTAAGTAACTAAAAACAACATTTTTAACCAGATACTGACCTTAGCAGAGCTGAAAAACTGGTATACTACTTACTGGAGTATACTGTGTATAAAAAAAAAATATAGCTGCCTAACATTTTTAAGTGCAATCAAAAGTCATTTCAGCATCTCAACTTAGTTTGATGAGTTAACGCAATGTAAAAACATGTTGTCATATCTTATTGATCATATTGTTTTTACGGTGTAGGCCTACATTTTTATTTTAAAAAATCTGTACACTATTAGCATTTTTTTCCCCTCAGTTGTCATTTACTCGTCTGAATCTCTCTGTTCGACAACCATACAGAATACTACAGCTTGAAACCTTTATCGTAACGTGTCCCTGTTAACTCGTTTGTTTCCAAGGGAAGTAATTGCTAAACTGAGGCATAGACACATGGTTCGGCCTTCTTTTCATAAGAAACAGGAATCGATCTGTAAGATAAGGTATAATTGGACTAAAATCACTTCCTTTGGAGAAAACAAAACAGAAGAAAGAGAAAACAGATATCTGACTGAAGAGGCACGCGTTTCAGTTCATATCGGAATGATCTGAACTCATCTAAACATTCTCGACCACCAGAAATGTTTATCTGGTTGGTATGCTGCCTTCTGTTCAATAATAAGAGCACTAGAAATAAAAATGCACCATTGAGAGACAGGTAACTAAGGCTCGTGTTGATATAGCATCATGCTACAATTATACAATAACCCATTCATGATGTTCGGTTTCAAAAATACCTGAACCTTTGACCATGACCGAGTTGCAGACACACGATTGGCTGGTTAGATTATTTGCATAATAATGAGCAGATGTAACTACAATACATCATCTGCTTTTCCCGAAGAGAAGGCCAAGTGCTGTCAAAAACTAGACTATTAAGAAATAACACTAAGTAGTTTGTTGAAATCTTGTACATATGTTAATAAGCCCATTATGAATTTATTGATTACTTTGAGAGCAATACCAGGTCCCTTAAAAATCTGCATTTTGGTCATCGTTTACTCACTTATGTCATTCCAAACCTGTCTGACTTTCTACAGAGGAACATAAAAGGAGAAATATAAGTGCCCAAATGTTCTTCAAACTATCTCTTTTTTGTGTTCCACAGTTGAAAGGAGTAAATGTTGACTGCATTTTCATTTTTGGTTGAACTATCCCTTTATGAAAAAAGCCAAGGCTGATTGTTATGTGGTCTCAAGTGCAATATCACCATCAAGACTCAAACTCTGATTACAAGGGTTTATAATAGCGCAGTATTTAAGACAATCCATCTCCATTTTTCCTGCTGAGATGATCAGCCTCCACAACAGCTGTTTTATTTGGAAACGGTATTCCTAAGAACTCGAATGCACTTGCAGACAGTTATTGGACAGTATGACATCTGGGTTAAGTAGGCTACCAAAAAAGGAGACTCAAAGCATTTCAAATAAGTACAGAAAAGATACTCTGGTTGGACACAACACTGATGTTTACATTGGAACAACTTTTGTTTATACAGCCATGATAATGGTTTTATGTTCACTTAATAATTTACTTTATTTTTTGGCTAAATAGTACACATTTTCTTTGCTGTTCTTGACCAAAAGCCAAGGTTCCCACAGTAAGACCAATAAATATTCATGGCACCAGATAAAGATTTTAAATAAATGGATACAAGTAATTTTATAGAAATTGCACTGAATAAAATGAACTATTTAAGAACTATAGTAGGCTATTTCAGAGCGAAACGTGGCTAGAACTTTTAAGATGATAGGATTTCCTGTGAGAAATCAAAACACTGATAAAAAGTTGTTAAAACACGTACCTAAACTAATTTCTAGTACAAGCATGCATCCATTAGACTGGAAACAAATATCATTTACACCAGGATGTCTGAAGAACGAGGAACTGCTAACCCAGTAGAAAAGCTCTTGAATTACGGTTACTCTCTAGCAAAACATCAGCACATCAGAGACATCTCAGACTTGTTTTATTACATCTTAAATAACAGTACATTGTAATATAGTATCTATGTTGCATCCAGCTTTCTGTGGTACACCGACAGACTGAAATTAAATACAAAAGGTGAGATAGGGAGATCTACAGTTATTAATGAAGAGAGAAAATAAGGGGAATCCATTTTAATTGAACTGCAATTAATCTTTACTGGTGGCAGCACACACAAATACATCACAATTATTGTACATTATCGCAGAGAAAGGAAAAAAAAAAAACAATAAAAAAAGTCACAACTATTAAAGAAAGTGCATCTGTTTACAGTGGAAAAAGAACAGAAGACTCTGCCATGTCAGATGCCATTTCAAAACGTTTAAAGAAAAGCCAAAAGAGTTTCTATCGAACGTTTCGATGTCGAAATATCTGAAAAACTCACTGAAGGTTTTGAGCGTCTCAAACGGGACATTTCGTAACTGTCGTTTAATTTGGAATAACTTCAGGAAGCATGGCCATGATTTACAGGTCGTCTGCAGGAAATACATGTGGTGATTTCTCACATAGGTGCATAGCTTTGCCAGTGAAAGTAAAGGATGTATGCACAGCATGTCTAAAACATTTGTGTCAATGGTCAAAATTTCTGCTTCGTATCGGTTTCGCCGTCCCAGTGGAGGTAAGTGGGCCTAAAGACGTCAGCGCCCGTTTAAGCAAATTCTACAGCATGCGACTACGTTAATTCATGGCAGATGAAATAAAACGCTTAACTTAAAGATTTCAGAATTATCATTATTTTCAGACATTGATTTGTACAACATTTCATTCACATAGTAGTAACTGTATTTCCAAGCACAGACGCAGGGCTATCTGTCATCTCTTTCTGGAACTGGGCTAAAAGAAAAAAAAGAAAGTTTTGTTTTCCCCAAACACTGATCCCGACACCACTGAAAAAAATCTAAACGTTCCCCGCCCGACCTCCCACCGACGAAAACAACCCCAAAAATCGGAATTAAAGCCAAAAGCTCAAAGTAAAAAAAAAAAAAAAAAAAAAAAAAAAAGTATAAACTTAAGACCAGAAGATAAGCTAAGGGGTTAGTTTGAACGGTTTTTAATCCAATGAAAGAGAGGATTGTATTTTTTGTGTTTTTCAGTTTTTTTTTGTACTTTTTTGTGCATTTTCTACATTAAAATTAGCATTCAATGTGATTAACGGCATGTGCTTGGTTAGTTAACGCTTAAAACGTTAGTTAAGTTTCTTATTGTGCAAACAAAGCTGTGACGAGACTGGAAAGAAACATTAGCTAAGATATAATGCTGCATTCGCGTGCAAGTCGGATACCCATATTTACAACGGCCATTCGTAGATAAATGAAGCGAGTACCTCGGACTCTCAGAAATGGCAAAGTATTTAAAAGAGAGAGATATGGCATTTTTATGGCATTTTCTTTTTTCTTTAATGACAAAAGGACCAGGATTCACACTGAAAGATAACTAATGCACAGATCATGATTACAGTTTTGGAAAGCTAGGGCTGCTCTTATTCGCCGGTGATCGGCAGTAGCCCAGCGACCGTTGACAATCGGAACAGATTAGAGGTGAACGCTGTCTGGGGCCGCCCAAGAATATGATTATTAAGCTTTCCTCTCGCTCGAGTCACGTTCATGAAAACTAGACAACCTGTAAAGCAACCTAGTGCACATGAAAATAACAAAACACATGATTGGCATCTTCAAAAAAAAAAAAAAGGCTGCTCTTCCATCCTGGTCTAGTTTCAGCATTTTACATGACTTTCATGTCGTTTTCACATGGTTTTATAATAACAGGATTAAAAGATTTTACTAATCAGAAACATATCTAAACAGAAAAAACAGGCGGGAAAAAGATCTAGAAGATGAACTATCAGATAAAAGGAATAAAAAAAAAAAAAAAAAAAAAGAGTTAAATAATTTGTACAATTACACTCCAACATTTGCTTTCTAGACACATGATACATAAGCGTGGGATGATAGTGTTTTGTGTTTTCTCTTACAGGGTGACACAGAATGGTCCGAGAGGGAATGCAAGTTATTCATTTGATACCACAGGAAATCTTCTTCATTTTTTTTTTCTTTTTTCTTTTTTTAAGCTGGGTGATAAAACAAATTGTGCTCTTCTTGGTGTAGGAAAGGGATTGTTTTCCCTTAGAAGTTTTATTTCTTTTCATGGTGGTGTCAGTCAGTTTTATAAGGTGTTTTGTTGTTGACGATGCTGTGAAATTTAACATTCTAAAGTTGGAATGGTCTTCCAGTCAACTTTGGAGTTCAAATGATATCTGCGGAAAAAAGAAAGAGAAAAAAAGACAACGATGAAGCAGATATTCATATTATGACAACCTCATATAATCTTACAATATAAATATGCAAATGTAAATTTAACAGTTTCAATTATATAACGAGAAAATTAAAGTGAGAACTGATAATCTGAACTAATTTATTTAGAAAGAACTCTCTAGATAACTAAAGTTTTTAGATTTATATAATCTTGCGTTACAAATATACAATTTAACTGAAATGAAATGGAGAAACTAAACTCATTCATTTAGAAATAACAGAAACTTTTATTTGTCTAGAGCAACTGTACATTTATGTCAAATTAAAATGGCAAAAAAATTGTACAAAATGTGGGTGTATTACATATTGCTCTTCACTAACACATTGCCAAAAATAGCAGGTGGAACAAGGATACATTTACATGGCGTGTAAAACACACAAAGTATCTCTTGTTTGTCGTTAGGTTGTGCTGGAAGAGGCTGATTCTTACTGTATTGGACATGTTGTATTGAAAGCACCTTCACGTTCAGTTCCAGATCTTGAGGAAGCTGTCCCAAGACCCTGTAGCCACTGCCATCCCGTCATCGGTTACACCCAGACAGCTTACTCGGTTGTCGTGGCCGGCCAGCACACCTGAAAAAGTCCAAACGTCAGTAAACCATAATGGAGAGGATGCCAGACAGCGTTTTCGCAACAGTGATAAAGCGCCTCATTTGTATGAAATGGTGATTCAAGTCTCGCCTGTATGCATGCGTTAAAACACCCGAGTACATTTCAACTCATTTGATGATGCTACATATGAACATTATCAAGGCTTTAAAACGTGGACCGTTTATCAACAGCCGCTTGTGCGGTGCATGTTGGCGTATGCAAAAGAAACAAACCAATGTGGCATGTAAACAAGCAAGCACTGTACATATGTAAAACAACACCATTGTGAGAGTGAACGGTGGTTTGTTTGCTTTCAGGCCAGTCACTAGACCAGATGCCACTGATAATAACTATTACTAACATACGTGTGCAGATATTTTTTGTGTGTGCAAATCTCACCAGCGCGGTCGGCCTTGAGGGTGTCCCACACGTTGCAGTTGAAGTCGTCGTAGCCGGCGAGCAACAGGCGGCCGCTCTTTGAGAAGGCCACGGAGGTTATGCCACAGATGATGTTGTCGTGAGAGTAGACCATGAGCTCCTGGTCGGCGCGCAGGTCAAACAGGCGGCAGGTGGCGTCGTCAGAACCGGTGGCAAATGCGTTGCCATTGGGGAAGAACTGCAGGGGCGACGTGAGCTCACATCAGTATAAAATCACATGAACGACATCACCGATTCCTAAGAGTACAGCATCAAGCCCTAATCTACTGCTAGGAGCACTCACACAGATGGCGTTGATGTCCGACTCGTGGCCAGTGAAGGTCTGTCTGCACATGCCCTCACGGACGTCCCAGAGTTTAGCAGAGGCATCACAGGCCCCTGACACGAACAGCCTGGTGTCTGGAGCCAGAGACAGGCTCATCACGTCACCGGTGTGACCCGCAAACGTGGTCGTCTGCTGACCGGTCTCTATGTCCCAGAGAGCACTGCAGGACAGATCACAACATTCCCATTTAGACGCTTCAAAATCAAGATTCATACGAATTGAAAAATCAAAACACACGTAGAGTTGAAACACCTAATAATAAAAATAAATGTATATCAAAAAAGAAAGAGAAAAATAGACAGATTTAACCTATAACCTAAATGGGCCCAAACGTTAGTTTTATTTCACTAATATATATATATATATTATTTTTTTTAATCATTTTTCTTCATGAGCTCAATGAATGCAGCTAACACTATAACTTGGGTTAAAAATAAAAAGTACTTGTTTACTTGTCTCCCCATTATGTTGTTATTTCCTACTTCCTGTTGATTTTATAGAAAGGACTTTTTTTTTTTATCGGAGAAAAATCATGCAGTAAAAGAACATGCACATTATGATAAATACAAAGCTTAGGTAATGTAAATGAATCATTTCCAATATTTTGATTAAAATGTATATCTGACTCCTGACTTAATTGTTTAAAAAAATGACAAACATCCCTGCTAAACCTAAAAGCAAGATTCCTGATATGGGGCTGCTGGGATACAGTTCCTCACACTCACCAGGTGGTGTCGCCAGAACTTGTAACAATCTGGTTGTCATCAACGAAGCGGCAGCAAGAGAGGTATCCTGTAGATTGGAGGAAGTTTAATGCACATCTCTTACAAACAAATATTTCACCCCAAAATTGAGTAGTAAGTAACATTTCACTTAAAAACCAAAGAATATCTGTGAATGAACAAAATGTCATTGTTTGGAGGATGATTTGCATTGCTTTATTACACTGAAATATGAAGAGAACGTGCTGAATTGTCATGAAAAATATCATGAAGACAAAGAAAACGGTTTAATTTAAATAAAATGTGAAATATGACCTGGACAGAATCGAATATGAGTGCATTATGAAATCTCTGATGCTCTTTTATTAAGGTCGATCATAGATCTCATCTCATAGATTTTATTAATGAGATCTATTTAAAAGGGTGCAAAAAGACCAATGCAGATTCACTACATAATTACAGCTGTGCCAAACATCAAACCTTGTGTACGTTCACAAGAGCCAAGAATGGAGTGTGTGTGAGTGTTTCGGGAGGACGTCCTCTACCTGTGTGTCCGGCCAGCTCGCGGCTGACGCGTACGTTCCCCTCGCGAGTCTTGAGGCTGTAGATGGAGCAGATGTTGTCTAGGCCTCCACAAGCAACGTAATTCCCTGAAGGAGCGTAGGCACAGGTCATCACCCAGGAGGAGCGCAGAGGAATGGCGTGGACCTGAAAAACAACACATGAATGCTCAGGAAGTGACATGGAAGAGGACAGGAAGTAGTAGAAATCTGTAGCAGAAACCATTTCAAACAGCTGATCATCAGTGTTTAGATTAGTTCCTGTTAGAGCAAGATCTGCACTATTTAAGGACTAGATTTGTTACAAAACTAAAATGCTTGACTATGCGAAAGCTGTGTAACTCAAAGCAAAAGTCAAAATTGACTTTGCTGAATCTATTGACTTCAAACAGGTGTAGCTCATTTATTTTTTGTGTCTGATTCCAACAAATCATACATCATTTTGAAGGGTTTTAAATGGAGCATGTTAACAACTCATTTTTGAAAATGTGCTCATTGTGACTCATTTGCCAGCACGGGTCTCTCTCTCTCTCTCAAACACGCGCACATATAAATAAATAAATAAATATTTTAAGTAAAAAATAAAATGGCAAATATGGCCAATATCCATCTCTAGAAAAGTGGAGCAACACTGAGAAATATCATACCTTATTTGTAGTATAACTGTCCCAAATAATGAGTTTTCCATCCTGGGAGGCACTGACAAGCAGCCTGCACAGAAAACACAAGATGGCAGTGAGTGGGGTTTACATCCTGAGAACATTAAACCCTATAGAGAACGTGAAAGTAAAAATCACAGCTTGCACAACTACAATCAGGAGAATTGTCTCCCAGAACAATCTCAAACTATTCCCAGCACAAAAAAATTGTATCATTATGGATTTTTCTTGGCTGTAGCTATAATAGTAACAACATGCTTAGTCATAACACCTACTTTCAACCATGAGTCACCACCTACACAATAAAAGAACATGATTCAATGCAGTAGGGATAGCGTGCAGTGGCCACCACACGAGCCATGAACCCATCCACCCTCACTGCGAAAGGGAAACCCCTCTGTGTGTCTCACTCTGATGTATAAGGATGTTTTCAAATAGCTTGTGAAAAAGGTCAGGCTGTCATGCAAATAACGTGACGGGGTTGTTCTGAAATATGCTGTACCTGGAATCGGTGCCCCAGTGCATGGCATAGATTTTAGCCAAATGCCCCCGCAGTGTTCTTCTTGTGCGCATCTGGATTCGGCCAACAGGGTCGATGTTGGCTGTGATCTGAAAACATATGTGCCATTTTAAAAAAAATATCCACATACAAATGGCAGCAGTATGGGGATTAATCCATTTATTTAAATTAGGGTCACTTAATTCAAATAAAACCGTTTCTTTACATGTGGAAGCTCTTACCTGTGATAGTGTGGCATCTGCACAAGCTTTCCTTGCATCCTACAACAAAGAAAATAAGAAAACCAGTTTAGACGCTGCGGAATGAGGCATTATTTCATGATAATGGAATAAACAAAAAATTTAGGGTTAATGTTTTGTACATAATAACCATACAGTAACATGAGAGTTGTAACAGTGATATAAAATTACATAGATAAGCTTTGTTCCATTGAACAAACGGAGTATCCTAATTGCTTGCATTATTGACCCGTTAAGGTTTATTTAATCATTGATTGATTGATTACGGCTAAAAGGTTATAGATTTGAGAGACACATTTGTCAATTTCAGTCTAAAACTGAAGAGCACAATAGCTGAGGTTCGGTAAACATCTCTGGCTTAGATAATATGTAAAGCGCCTTGATGGAGGAAGTATCGGGTATAAATTCTTTCTGGAGCGCTGAGAGGAATGAGAACAGTACAGTTACAGTAAACGCTCTTCCTTCATTGTGTAAACTATGTAAACAACCGCCATCTGTATTTAAATGTCTTTTGGTTATGCAAATATTACTGCGTAACAAGAGACTGCCAGGTAATCGGGTGAAAAAAAAAAAACATCTGAATTTAAATATGTCTAGTTTTAATATAAATGCGATCAATGTGTCAAATTCTCTGATTATGAATATGTGCATTACTTTTCTTTAGTGTCGTGGTGGTCCAAAATTACTGACCCCTTTCAACCTGCATTCTAGTCGATGCTCAATTTAACAAAAAAATGATTCTGTTAAAATCATTCAGGCAAAATAATCAGCAGATATCAGTAAGAGGATTGATATTGACCGGGCCAATCTATTAGTAGATATTTGACCGTTTCAAGATGATTGGACATTTAGAACATTTAGTTTATATCATGTTTAATAGCCATTCATTAAACTTTACATTATACAGGTATGGTTCAGGGATTAATGAACGCATGTATATATAAGAGAGAAAGGTTCTCACTCTAATCTGGTTCTTCAGCTGCTCAGCCTCCTGGCGTAACTGGTCCAGTTCACTCATTTTCCTCTTCTAAAGCTCTGCCTCACTCCTACTGCCGGGACACGTTCTGATCTGCAGCAGACAAAAAAAGAAGGAAAAAAAAAACATTTAGGCTCCAATTCCAATGTTATCCCTTCAATAGACATTTTGAGACAATCAATTAACAAAAGTCTGAACTTAATTGTCCATATTTCTGGTTTTCAAACATGTTACTTCCCACTACGTAACCGTCTCTGGGGATTAGCATCCGATATCGAAACACCCTGATATCACATGCTAGCTTCATCTATAAGAGGAATAATCACTGCATTAACCATGTCATGTAACATTGGTTAATGGATTGGCTAGAAGATTGTTTATCAATACACAAGGGTGTAAATCAAGATTCCACCTCACCACATTAGCTACTGAAAACACCCAAAGAACCATTTCCTCTTGTGGTGAAATGAGTTGTTGCTCCTTAATGAAAAATGCAGAAGTACAAAGAGAACAATGGAAAGAAATGAGCTGTGATTCTGTCCTTTTATTATGTCAATAATCAGCAAGGAAAAAAATACCTTACCCTAAACTCTAGCATGAAAAAAATAATACATCCATAATGTGACAAATTATGAGTAAAACCGGATATTCAATGAGAATGTAGGACAGGATTTTATCCATTGGGAATTGATTTGATGATGAAAACTGGGTGCTACATCCAAGAATGGGGTCATGTGGTTGAAGGGAGGGCTGAAAAAAACGAGGGCTTGATGACAACAGCTGAAAAGGAAAGTCGTTTCAAAGGCGGAGCAATTTATAACATTTTAATGTACGATTATGGAGAATAAACATTATGGACACCAGGAAAGTAAATAGGGTCATTTTAATTTCATCCGATAGACTAATAGCAATTAACTATGCAGTATATTTACCTTTAATGCTAGCTGTTTATGTCCTTACTGAACAAAAAAGCCAGCAACTATTGTTCGTCTATACAAAGTGCTGGTATCCAGGCTGAAACACTGATTCCATTCCTTAATAATAATAATAATAATAATAACCCGACGCACTCTGAAGCCCTTATAGCCTGTCCGTTTTAATCTTGATTTAGAGCAAACGCACTCAACTAACAACAGCGAGCCCTTCTAGGCCAGCTCTCATCCTATTAGCATTCAAGCCCACAGCCGTGTTTTCACACCTCTCTCTCCACAGTGTCATTGACATAATCCTGGGACACGCTTGATTCAGCTCCTTCAGGCAAATCCAGTTAAGACACACCGGGGACACTGATCGGAAGAGCAGCACCTATCCTGCTGACCCAAATCCTTCATGCGCTCAGACAAACGGCTGATGAAGGCAGCTGTTTTAATGGGCCATTGGAGTGTACGCATCTAACGCTGGAGAAAGGCGGCTAATGAGTGGATTAATTTTAGAGGTATGTGAAGAGCATGGAAAGGATCTGCTTGCTGCAAGAGATCCAATGACGGACAACAAACGTTTCAAGTTAATGCAAGTATAAGTGTGGCACGTTCACGGTCATGCACACGGCAATATACGGTTACTCCTCAAATATATTGAGGAATATTTGGATGAGCAACCGAGGCCAAGTTGGTATGGTCTATTCATGGTGCATACAAAATTGACAGGATTCATGATTTGGCCATCAAGAACTACAACACTTTCTCTTTTTTAAATGCATTGACTTCCGGGTCTTTAGCAGACAAATGAACAACTCAAAACAGTCCATTGTTCAGCCAATAAAAAAAAATAAAAAAAAATGCTGTTTTGCACATCCCAGCAATGTTTCCATGTTCTACAAAATGTTGAATTGATTATTCTAGGCCAACATTATATGACCTACTTCAAAAATGACTTCAAAAATTTGGAACAATTTGCAGCTGCACAATATCTTGATTCTTAAGAAGCTGTCATCTTTCCCGTTAGCCTGGTCTTAGTTGTCCGGATTGAGCAAGATGAATGCAGGTTCAAGCTTGAGTATAGACAGTCCAGATGAACATCAAGACCAAGGAAGGGCTAAGAGGAGAAAGGATGAAGAAATAATGACAAACACCCGCTATTCAAGCTGAATGGGTCAGCTGAGTACCATCAAGCAATGATAAATACGTTTGAGTGACATTAGCACTACATAACAGAGAAGCCACACATATGCTTGTTACTCCCAGATGTCTGTGGTCAGGCAATCTAGCACTATAAATTTGGTTGGATCCATTTCCTGTAATTGCCATTGCCCTCTGGTGCATTATGCCAGGTCCTAATTGGGAAATCAATGGTTCCATGTTTGAAATGTGAAAGTTAGCTGTGTGAAAGAACAAGGCGGATATGTCATTGGAAGATAACATTTCTTGAGTTTGTCACCCAACGAAAGAACTAAGCACCTCATGTAGGCGTTTATCTGGGTGAACAAAAGGTTTAGAAAGTTACATGCATAGCAAACATAGCTTAAAAAGACAACAGACAAGGAAACAGTTTAAATTCAACAAGTCTAAGGATACAGTACAAGCTTAAAGAACCAAAATATTTAAGTATGTTGAAGACAACAAGCAATTTTACTTCCTGCTATGTGCTGAGAAATTCCTAAGACACCTTACTCTGCCAATGTGGTATAGACCTTTACACTTTCTTAAAGTTTCAGGTTAGGCTATACTCTGAATTTCTTACCTTATGTGGCTTGCACAAGGCTTCTTGTGTTTGACAGGCAGAAAATGTTTCTCTTGGTTAACGTCTTATCCTTTCCTATACACTTGCTTCCTCCTGATTGGCTGACCTCTTAAATGGGCCTGCATCAAGACAATTTGCCTAAGTCCTCTAATCTTGCTGATCAAAATGACATGGATACAAAAGGTAAGTCCCTCACCTCACCTTCAGTTCTCTTCTAAAAGCACAACCCAACATGGATACTACCAGAGCACCACCAATATACATAGTTTGATGGATAAAGACAGTGATTTTTATTTCTATATTACAGTCGACAATCACACAATGGAGTCGGACAATATCATAAATGTATCATTTATAATTCTGTGGAAAAATAAAGCAGCATATAAAGTTTCTACTGCTCGAATTGTGGGGGGAAAACACTATTATGGGCTTCCCAATATCAACATAATCAGGCTAATGCCAACAACCCAACAAAGCAGGGCTACATGATATTCAGGGTTCCAGACTGCGACCAAATTGGTCGCACATGCGACCATTTTTTGAGAATGTGCGAGTTAAAATGTTATGTGGTTGCATTTGTGCGAGTGGACGCTTGAGCAACAGAACGCCGTTGCGTTGTATCAGCTGCTGCAGTCCGTAACTTATGTTCAAAATGAACGAGTAGGCTATATCATGAATCCATTTTCCAAACCGTGTTTTTGACTTATTCTGAATCCCTACGGTACGCCTATAATAAGTGTTTATATTCGGACTATTTTATCCCGGGGTCGTCTCGGCTGTGGAGTAGCCCAGTGCCTGCGTGACTCGCCATAGACATTAACGGAGAGAAGTAGCTCCGGCTACAGTGTTCTTCCGCAAGACACGTGCAGTTTATTTATTGACGAACGTAGACGTCACGCGCATCGCACACTGATGGTGAAACGCGCCAATTACGAATTCACGAATTAAGGCATATAAAAATGATAAAAATGGTCTCACGAAACACAGAGCCCCTTCCTCCTACGTCTTTTTAGCGGTTATATTTTCCTCTGTCGAGCGATTACTCTCATGATCGCTCGACAGAGGAAAAGGAAATTATTATAAAATGCAGAAGGTAAGGAGTGTGAGATTTCTGCTTTTTGTTACAACTATAAACTTTGATAACGAAAAATCTGTATCAGTTTATTATAATACTCTAATCTTTTAAAATGTAATGCATACATTTGAATGTTTAATGATTTTTAAAAGATAGAAAGATGATAATAGACAGATAGATAGATAGAATTTGATTCAAATGTAAATAGATAGATTGTAAATAACTCAAATGTAAAATGCTTAAAATTACAGATTAAAATTACTGTCCAAAATCCATGAAAATCCTGAAATTTGGCAATGATAATTAATATATGACAGGTATTTCTGCTGCAACCCAGAAAGCCTTTGCTAGCCTTGGTCCAATAAAACCACTATTCATCAGCATGCATTGATTAATCCCATGGCATGTAGCAAAAAAGAAAAGAAAAAAAGGTGTGACCAAATCATATGCTGGTGCAACCAACTGAGAAAGTTGGTAGCACCAGTGCAACCAGTGAAAAAGTTAGTCTGGAGCCCTGTTGCACATGTTGCTTGCCAATAAATAAAGAGTTGTCAATTCATGATACTTTCTCATCTGATTTTATTTATACTTAAAATACGTTGTTGTGAAAGGTACAATATGTAAGATTTTTGTAATAAAATATCCAAAAATCACTTGCACAGTCTGACATATTTCCTGCAGTAGTGTACTTGCAATATCCCAAATGTTCCCAAAGATTTTTAATTTCAGAGAAATTCCCATTTTAAATAATGGCTCGTCCCTGGTCATTGTCGCCTGACAATGACGTAATATCCGCGTTATCCCTGGTTTCCACTCGTACTGCCATAGTAACTATGGCGACAGATGTGGACAACTGCGTTACGTCTAGCGGCACGCTCACGCTGTTGTGGTTTCGTTCAAACATTATGGACCATGGCAAGCAGACTTTGGGACAAAAGGAGAACTAAAACGAAGATCAATATAAGCAAGCGTTTTCGAGATGCCAAGAGCTCCACGTCCGCAACTAACTTCGACTTGACAGAGATGCCGCTCTTGCATGTACTTTATAAGATGGGTGAGCAAATGTACATAAAACTAATCAATGTTATATATCTCAACATGATGAAATGTTAGAACATGATCAGTATATGCTATTCTAATGTAGGGCTGCAACGATTAGTCGACGTTGTCGACAATGTCGACAATAAAAATTTGTCGACAAATATCTTTGTTGTCGAGTAGTCGTTTGATCTCACTTGACCTAATGTAAGGGCCTGCAATCCCGCGATTTGACCGCTACGGCGCTGTAGCGCTAGAGTGTAGTGCAGCCCTTACAAATGCTATTGCGGTAGAAGAGAAAACAGCGCGAATTATGACAGTGCAAACCTATCCGAACTAGCAAGGTTTAGGTTTGGGAAAGTTTCACAAAACTTCAAATCAAGAATGCTGTCGTGTGCAATTTTCACGGGAGCACAACATGCATGTTGGAGTGCAAGAGGAAACATCCCGGCAAAAGAGGAGCCGGTGAGAAGTGAGTGTTCTCCAGCTGGAGCTTAGCCTACTAACCAGCGGTACATCTCTCTTTATTAGAGAATGCAATACTACTAATAATAGTAATAATATTATCAATAGTAATATAATTACAGTAATGTGATGACTTATTTTGCATAGAATAAAGCTTGATCGAGCTTAGGAGTCAGGGCTGTTTTTATTATTGTAACACTATTAGTATATTAGGTATTATTATAGTCTTATCACTTGCCTGTATTTTGTTCAATAATCATGAAGACTTACAAAACGAGATGTTATATCCTTCCTATGATATAGGAAGAATATCATGGCAGTTACTTTATCATACTATAAATTAAAAGGTGAATGAGAACGTCTCTGTCAGCTCAATTGTCATGTAAAAAAAGATTGTAATTTTATAATTATCATAATTGTTTGCAGATTAATATTTTACCATTCTTTGTGTCCTGAAGTAAATGTCCCTTTTTCTGTTTCAGTTCTAAGAAAAGCAGTGGGCCTATTAAACAATGCTTAGAGAGCATTTGTGTGTGATTTGAGTTGGACCGAAATCTGAAAACTTAAAGAGAATGACCTGTTTAGTTGGCTCAAAGTTCATTAAAACAACTATTTCAAAAGCTGAAGTGATTTTCTTTTTTTATATTATAATTAGAATATGTATAACTCAATGTTTTAACTAATTGGAAAAGCTGAATAATCGTTCCAAACTTACTGATTACTCTGCGAACTAATCGACGATTAGTCGATTAATCGTTCTAATAATCGCTAGATTAATCGATTATCAAAATAATCGTTTGTTGCAGCCCTATTCTAATGTTGATCTAGCTTACTGCTAGTCTCATACAGCCAACAAACTAACAAATAGAATACATAACTTTCAACACACTCAAATGCTGTTTAGTCAGGGCTCCAGACTAACTTTTCCACTGGTTGCACTGGTGCTACCAACTTTCTCAGTTGGTCGCACCAGCATATGATTTGGTCGCACTTTTTTTCTTTTTCTTTTTTGCTACATGCCATGGGATTAATCGATGCATGCTGATGAATAGTGGTTTTAATTGACCAAGGCTAGCAAAGGCTTTCTGGGTTGCAGCAGAAATACCTGTAATATATTAATTATCATTGCCAAATTTCAGGATTTTCATGGATTTTGGACAGTAATTTTAATCTGTAATTTTAAGCATTTTACATTTGAATTATATACAATCTATCTATTTATATTTGAATCATATTCTATCTATCTATCTATCTATCTATCTATCTATCTATCTATCTATCTATCTATCTATCTATCTGTCTATCTATCTGTCTATCTATCTGTCTCTGTCTATCTGTCTATTATCATCTTTCTATCTTTTAAAAATCATTAAACATTCAAATGTATGCATTACATTTTAAAAGATTAGAGTATTATAATAAACTGATACAGATTTTTCGTTATCAAAGTTTATAGTTGTAACAAAAAGCAGAAATGGAAGGGGCTCTGTGTTTCGTGAGACCATTTTTATCATTTTTATATGCCTTAATTCGTGAATTCGTAATTGGCGCGTTTCACCATCAGTGTGCGATGCGCGTGACGTCTACGTTCGTCGCTTTCAAGTAACATCACGTCGGTTTTATTTTGACATTATGAATACAATTGCTGCCCTCAAATGTTAATCTGAACTAAAAATAAACCTTTGTTTATAACTATACAATATTACATTTCATTTTGTCCAAGGAGCTGTTTTGTTTTATATGCTCCTAAGTATAGCTCCATCATTGCTCAAAGTAAAAAAAATATCATACTTTATGATGTTAGTTTTAATAAAAATATAATTAAAAAAATTTAAATCAAGGAAATTTATCTCGCACTTCTTTCTTTTTGCTGTATCGAAAACGTACCGAACCGTTACACAAGTGTATCGTATTGAACCGAACCGTGAATTTTGTGAACAGTTACACCCCTAAAACATCAATGTACACACTCATCCATAAACATTATTAGATCCATCAGCATGACGACAAGTTCCATAATTCTGCTTATGCGTCATCAATCTACGCCTTTGTTATTGTAAGAGGTTAGCGACCCCTAGCGGCGAAAAAAATTACATATTGTAGCTTTAAGAATAGCATAATTTATTTGGGCAGTCGGTATCTGTGATTGTAATTTGTATTTGCCAATACTAAAACACTGCATAGTCTTCACTGTATAAATTAATCTTTGTTAAAGCTCCAAAAGTGATTTTCTCTTTGCATTTTGTTGTTTGATTAACAATGACATGGATAGCAAAATGGGCAGCACTACTTATTTCACACATTTTCGAACCAGTATGTCCCAAAGGGCATTCTGAGCTAGCGGCGCTGAGTGGACTGAGCGAGCAGAGCGCAATCTCCAGGAAGACACTCTCCGCTCTGGAGGAAATATTACCACCCCGCTTACATGCTCTGGTGTGAGAAAATGTGTATCTTCAGGCCATCCTTAAAAATATTCTTGTTTGCCGTAACCCGACCGACCCTGTCAAATTAGGACCGACCCAATTATTTATTTTTTTCCCCTTTTAGTCCGACCGACTTGCCGGTTGTAAACTTGCATTAAGACCGACCGATTTTTTTTTTTACTCTTCAAACAACTAATACAAATGCAATAAAATAATATACATTTATTATAGTAAGTATTGTGAATATAAATTGCGTAGGCTACGTTCTTTCTTTTAAATAAAAACCCGTGGCGTCATCTATTATGATTATGTTTACACCATTGGTTTACGCATGTCACACTAGGCCTGTGCGTTCGCTTAGTTTCATTCACTGTCAATGGTTCGCGCTCGGTGATGACTGCGGCGCGGCTGCTTGTGAAATACGTCTGTATGAGCCTACATTTCGCTCATTATTCGAAATTCTTAATGGTCAAATAGGGAATCGATGTTAACGGCCTTTTCTCGGAGCGCGTCCAGCTCGTCATGACATGCCCACCGCGAACGCGCGTCACACAGCAACTGCAGGCTCTGACAAACAAACACACCTAAGTGTGGGAAGCCAAACACACCGAAAGGGGGACGAAACGGCGCGGTGTGTTACAGAGTTCGCGCTGCGCTGACTTGTAATCTGCGTGGCTCAATGGACCGAGACGCGCGAGCGCGACAGACTCGACAGCGCAGAGAGAAGTGTTTGCTTGCGCCAGCCAATGGTCAGAGCGGCGGGAACTAATCTCACCAGCGCCACGCTGACCAATAAAACAGCACATCCCATACCGAAATGTACTAAATTGCACAAAAGAAAATCGACCATTCCATAATGTGTCAGGACTACTTAATCGGCCTATAGTTTCCTACAATGCGCCTAGCTATTTGACCACACTGATTTCCGTTAATAATAGCAGATGTTTATGGGTCAAATCTCTCACTCTCTCCCTGCAACTTTTTGTTACCCTCCTTTCCTGCCCCTAGACCAGAAAGGGGGCTTGTAACAGTATGGGTCAAATGTAAACGAATGGTGCCAAACGCGCTGTTTTATTGGTCGGCGCGGCGCTGGTGAGATTAGTCATTTTAATTTATTTGTTTCCCTCTGAAAATCCACTTTCATTGAAATCTAGTGGCTCCTTTTGTTTTTATTTTTTTTATTCTGCCTATTTTTTTCCAAATGAATGCAGCTGTAATTAATGCAATAAATATGTTTTTTTTTACAAAGATTTCAAATTGTTTGTGGTCTATAACCTGTATCAGAATGAGGTTCGCAATGGTGCGCCCGAAGGCATGTGTTGAAGACACAGTCAGTGACGTCACGATATGCAAATTTGTTTAAATTCATACCGACCTAATCACCATAACCAAAATTATCCTTTTTTTTTTACATTGAATCTTGAAAAAAAAAATATAGACCTACCTACCGACCCTTTTTTTTTTTTTTTTTGCTGTTACTGCAAACCAAAATATTTTTAAGGATGGCCTCATCTGTTGTCTGATAGTTGATTGACATCTTTTAGATGCGTTATTGGTAGGGGTGTAACTGTTCACAAAATTCACGGTTCGGTTCGATACGATACAGTGGTGTCACGGTTCGGTACATTTCGATACAGCAAAAATAAAGAAATGGCAGAGAAATGTCTTATTTATTAAAAGAAAAAATATTTTTTTTAAAGTTTGAGTTGTCCTAAATCTTGAAACGTTCAGGTTTATAAATTGGGGTAATCTTTGAAGGATGAACAAATAATGTTTTGGTCATCATCACATTAAAGGGGTCATATAATGGTACATGCACTTTTACAAGTTGATTGTACTGAAATGTGTGTTGGCAGTGCCTGTACACAACCATCATATAATGATAAAAATCCATCCAGTGTTTTTGTTTTAATCTCCTTATATGTTTTCCCCTGCCTCAAATCGAGCCGTTCGTTTTTGTGACGTCAATAAAACGGACGCCCCTCCCACGATTGTTGATTGACAGGAGTCAGCACAGGAGTTTCAACACAGACCCGCCCTCGCTCGTCCTGTCAATCATAGTCTGCGCGGATCAGCGCGGTCATTGTTGATATGCTGGAGCACTGTCTATGAGCAGAATGGCGTATAAGCGATGTGGTGTTCTGTTCTTGGGTGCAATAACGAACACAGCAGTCATTTTAATGTTCCTAAATCCGAACCGCTGAAGACGCAGTGGCTGAGTTTGTTTTCGAAGGGAATATTCCCCACGATCAACGTCAATGCTTTCATGTTTGCGCGAATCATTTCTCAGTGGACTGCTTTATAAACGAGGGTCAGTATAAAGCTGGTTTTGCTGAGAAGCTGCACCTGAATAAAGGATCGGAACCTATTCGTGTTCCTGCTGAACCTTCAGAAGAACTAAAGTGAGTGTAACGTTTTATTAATCTTTATATTAATCTTTATATAATCTTTGCAAATCGCCAGCTGCACGCTTCACGATGAATGCGTCGGTTTACACTCAGGGTACATTACAGCATGTTTTCTATGTACAACGTTCTCAATATAATTCATAATCCCACGTTTATAATGAACAACGCGTGGTTATTGTGTTATTGTGTTACAAACGGTGTATGCGCAGAACAGAGGGGTGGAGTGAGCAAAGCTCATTATCATTTAAAGTCATATACACTGAAACGGCGTGCTGAAAACAGAGCTGTTTTTGACCAGGTAAAATAAGTGTTTTCTTACAATACTAATGAGAATTTTTAATTAAAGTATATTACAAACTTTTAATTTAGACCCTAAAGAATCATATTAGCTTGTACAAAAATGGCATTATATGCATATTATATTTATATCAGTGTTTCCCCTACCATTGTTTTGGGGGGGCGGCCCGCCATTTCACCGCTTCATTTAAGAAAAACTATCATCATGACATAAACAGAAACTCAAAAGGTCAAAAAAAAAGTTCGGTTTAACTTGACAGAAATATTTTACTGTTGCACATTAGAATTTAGATATGTCCCAATGTAATAATACACTAATCCAAATAAATTATCATCAAAACTGAAATTAAGGAATAATCCATGTTTTAATTTTAAAAGTAGGCTAAAGCTCATTGTGCAGCAAGTTATTTGACAAAAAGTTTATTTAATTTCATATGATTAAAATTGATGATAAATGATAAAATTTGTGTTTTGTCTTCATTTTATTACCAGAAAAAACACAACACAGAATTAGTGTGATTTTTTCCCTATATATATATATATATAAAAAAAAGTTATATAAGTTTAATGATTCATAATACATGATTTCAATTAATAAAAAAAAATAAAAAAAGACACCACGTATCCGTAACACGCCCGCTCCGCAACACTAGCAGTCCCCCAAGATCGGCTCGCGCTGCACAGATGTTGCAGGTCCGAACTGATAAACAGTCCGTGAAGCACAATATAATGAGTAGCGCAGTTTCGCTCCGCTTTCATTGCGTTTGCTATTTGATGTTGCGCAACGTTGTGGTGGTCGCGCCAGCGCGGATTTTGTCGGCAGGAAAAATGGTCCAAGGAATCTTTCGGTTTGTATGCGTACCGAACCGGAAGCCTCGTACCGAAACGGTTCAATACGAATACATGTACCGTTACACCCCTAGTTATTGGTATCGCCACCCTCTGGGGCCTCATTTATAAAACTTTGCGCAGGATTTGCGTCAGAAGTGGCGTACGGATGAAACATAGGACGTGCGTACGCACAGAAATATTCGGATTTATAAAACCGTGCGCACGCACACCCTACGCAGTTTTCCCTTAATAAATCACAATCAATTCTAAATGTTGCGCAGCTTTTGCGGCTTCATGTCACGCCCACAGTTGCCCATAAATAGTCCGTGAAACGCCCACAATTTAATATTCATCGATTGCGAAATCATGGCAAATACAGAGAGGAAAACAAAGAAACGTAACTTCACTCAATGTGAAGTAGAAATGATCGTTGGCGAGGTGGAAAAGAGGAGTAAAATGTTGTTTGGAGGGCATGCAGTGTGGGCATTACTATAGTAATGCCAAAAAGGCACTTGAGTGGCAAAAGGTTGCAGACGCCGTTAATGCTGCAGCCTCACAACCGTGGACCGTGAAAAAATAAATAGTCGGACATCAAAGTCGATGCAAAAAAGCGTCTAGCGCTCCATTACGTATTGTGATGGCATCATGACATTTTATTACCATCCATTTGATTGCATCTGACAAGCTACAGATGTGTTATGAGGATGAATTGCATAACAAGCCAATATTATTGCAGAACATATTTCACTTTTCTTTTTGCAAATATGTGTTAATTTGCATTTCTGTTGTTATGTAATCTTTGTTTGATTTTGTTTGTTTTACACTGCAGATCGATCAAACGGGTGTTCGTGTAGGCTGTTAATTGTAAGACTTGCTTTGTGAAGTCTTCATTTTATTTATGAGAGGCAGTATTGCCATTTCTTTTACACAACGGTCTACACTTTCACACACTTACACACACTTTCACGTGTTTTTTCCATCTGCCGACGGTGTCGCCATTTCTCATTTCACCCGTTTTTGTGCGTACGCCTGGGTCAGAGCTTACGTGAAGGACCGCACATTTTCCCGTCAAGTTTGCTTTTTATAAATACCAATTATTGCGTAGAGAGCGGCGTACGCCTTCTTTTGTGCGTACGCAACGTTTATAAATGATGCCCCTGGTTACATGAACGTGTCACCACCGCATCAGAACCGAGAACATGGAGATTTTTAATAATAATAATAGCACAACCTATTCGATATTCTATAATAAAATCAACTAATCGAATATTCGAAAATCGTGACTCATCCCTAGCGATTACCTGCGTCTGTCTTTGAGGTCAAGTCATATATATTCGTGAAACGGTTGTCGTGTCCAAGGAAAGCGGAATATTTGTCGTATCATGCTTTTAACGATTAAGGGCCGTTCACATATTGCATCTTTTGCGCGCTCAAGTTCGTCATTTCAAATGTAGGCATGCGGCAAGCGTGCTCATAATGGAAGCAATGCGTAGCAGAGCTACAACACACGTTTTTCGGCGGTTGAAATCCATTACTGAAACTTCCTCGTCGTTGTGGAGAGCGCAGTTCATGGTTGCAACGACAGACACCACGGGAGCACAAGTGCTTTGAATGGAGGAGGCAGCGGTGGTCAATGCATTGAATAAATGCCATTGGTCTCTATTAAGTGAAGCATCAGCTTCAGCATTACCCATGCGACGCATTGCTGGTCAGCTTAGCCTTAAAGTGGACTTCAAAGTAAAAATAATGAACACCTTGTTTCATTACATCTATCAGAACTAACCGCTATGCATATAAAAAAAGCCTAACAAGCTTATTGTCAGGTTTATGTTCTGTTATGTGGATCCTTAGTGACATTCTCTTCGGTTTACTTCACTTCCTGTTTCAACGCTGTTTAGTTTCGGTTACATTACTGAATATGTCCTCGTTTTTGTGCCTGCTGACCACACCGTAACACTTATTTATATATCAACAAATAAATATAAATGGCAATAATACCGCATATCGCGCTATTGAAATTGGCTGTTTAAAATTACCGCAAAGGAAATTCATTCACCGCGTCAGCCCCAATTGTTCTTTAAATTTTCAGTCTAAATCATTGCCTTCTGTGTATCAGAATAATTCATCATGTCATCGCGTTCATGATCACACGTGCGGCTGTATCAGTGTCCTTATTTGCACATTTCAATTGAAGACGTAATTAAATGTGCGCACAGTGCTGGTTAATGTTTAGACCAGTCTGTATATAATCCACGATCCACATTGCAAGCGTTTTTAAACTTATCTTGACGTTCCACGCAGAAACCGCTCTCATGTGCGCTACAGCTCTTGACAATATCAAATGAAACAACACTTTGTGCTACTGTGCTGAGGAGACGTACACTAAGTTACGACACATGTCCGAACGCAACGCTGAACAGGCAGAGGTGAAGAAACAGCACTGGAATAGTCTTTTGTGAATTCTCCGCTGTAATGCGATCTCATGCGTAATACAGCGCAGTGTAGGGGTGGGCGATATGAGCAAAAATTCATATCACGATATTTTTCACTGTCCGGACGATATAGATATTATATCGCGATATGAGAAAAAAAATTGGAATCACATTTTAGTACACCTTAGTTAAATTACAGGCAAAGTATGTATTTTAACAGTAGATAACTAGAAACAGGTGAGGCATTTCATTGGACATAGACCTGAAATGTTTTTTTTTTTTCTTGTGCCATTTTTTTTCCTCAAAAAGTGCAAACGTGCAACATGAGGTAGGCCTGAATGCACTTGTTATGTCTTTCCACTTTTTGCTCGTCTTGTCATAATGAGAACCGGCAGCGAATGAAGACTTCTATTGATTTCTGAGTGAGAGGCGTCTTCGGGTGTGCTCTGTCTCCGCCGGGAATATCTGTTGTTATAGTTTTGCTTTTTTAAATTAGTTTTTATTTTAATATCGTTTTCAATTTTGCTTTAAATTTCAGTTTAGTTTTAGCTAGTTTCATTAATGGTTTTGTTAGTTTTTATTTAGTTTTATTTTGCAAACACATTTCTATATTGTTTTTTTTTTATTTAGTTTCAGTTTTAGTAATTATAGTTTAGCTTTAGCAGAGCGAGCAGAACACTTCCAGTGTAGACCAAAGCGAGACGTTTCATTTAAGTTTAATGTTTGCACAGATTACAGTTAACTCTTATGCAGACATCTTAATAATAAAAATAAAATAATGGTTTGAGATTGAACAAAGCACCAAATAAATAGAACTTAAAAGTATACAAGAAAAAAAACAATGAAAATTTTCATACAAACTAATTCATTAGTGTAAGGAGACAGAATAAAGACCTACAGTTTGTACAGTATAAAACCCAATACGTCTATGGAGAGTCCCCACAAAGATAGTGGACCAGTGTGTGTGTATGCGCGCGCTTATGTGTGTGTCGTGTGTATGCGGGCGCTTGTGTGTGTCGTGTCCTGTTATTGATAGCCTAACGTTACATTGCGGGGAAATGTCTCCACGTGGATAATATTATTAGCAGTAAATGTTTTGTAAAAACAAAGATAATAACAGCAGCTTTCAACCTTCATGAAAACATGACATCTCAAACATACAGTAGCCTAGAACTTTAACGTTTGTTTGTGCTTGACGAACTTGTTTTGGTGTTGCACCCGCGTCTCGCAAATGAAACGCCATTCTAAAAATGCTGCGCTCCAGTTAAAAGTCAAACTTGCGTCTCATTACCTTGTTATTTCCCATTCCACCGCAAAAGATGCATCCTTTATGAACAGCCGCTTAGCACTAGCGATGTGTTCGACGTTATACGGTCCTTCATTGAACGCGTCACAGGACAGCGGTTAATCGCCTCAGCAACTTCACGCATGAAGCGCCAAATCAGCCATTTCCTTAAACAGCGTATTCGATTCTGTATCGACATTAGTGTTAACAGTTGTAAGGAGTAGGCTACCAAATTGAACAAAACAATATAACTGCAAAATGTGAATTTATGAATACGGTATCCTCGGTATCGCAAAATCCATATCATGGCACAACATAATACCGGTATTCACGTTCATACCGGTATAGCGCCCACCCCTAGCGCAGTGATTGGGTTAAAAGAGTTCATTCTCATAAACGCTCAGAACCGGAAGACGTACAATCGTTCTCTCCAGCCACGGCAGTCAATCACACACTCCGAATCAACGCTTACCTCAGATTCCGATGTTGCTTTGACTTTGCTTTTCAACCCTGAAAACTAAATTGCTCGGGGAAAATTTATGAGTACTTTTAGTGTTTTCAGTGACGTGCAGCTTGTACATGTCCGTTCACATCTCAAATAATGTGTTGAAATAAAGGGGTTTCATGACCCTTTAACTCAACAATATACATCCTATATTAGATTAATCAGATATTTATACAAAATAAACATAAAATTACAACTTATATTTGGCACAAATGCACAAGTGAACTTATAGTCATGAATGTTGTGGCTGCGGTTATCCTGTAACAGCAACTAAAGCCAAATAATTCACAACGTTTTTTTTTTATTACAATAGTGTTCCTATTATCATGTTATGTAATATGGCAGTCCCAGTCATAGTTATTAATGTCGTGCATTGCTGTTTGAGCTGCATCCGATGAAGCTGAAGATGATCACCGGTGCGTTTTATAAATGCATCCTAGGGCTGTGCGATATGACGATATATATCGGATGGACGATATAAAAAGCCTATCGTTTCATATTATGCCATATCGTTTATATCGTGGTGTCGCAAAAAAACATTGTTTACGGCAAAAATTTGGATGACTGCGATCTTTCACGCCACCATGGGGATGCAGGCAGAAACGTGAATAACAGCATGAATGAAGGGGTGACAGAACCGGGTGTTTCCGAGCAGGAGAAGAACCAGCCAGAACAAACCGAGGAGCTCGTTCCTAAACGAGGGGCTAGATGGTTTGGTTAACTTTCTATTTGTTGTATTGACCATTTTAGGGTGGTTTGGATAAATAAACGCCAGTCTCAAATAGAGGCCTGGTCTGTTTTTTAGTTTCGGTTTGTATTTAATCTTCTAAAACCCGTCAGATCGTCTGTTTAAACCAGTTATGTGGTGCAGATTGCGCGCATCTGGGCGGAGTTGTTAGCGCAAGCAGAGTTAGCGGAGGCCGGAGAGAGAAGGAGATCGTTTTACAGGGTATAGCCTTCATTCTTTCTTGTTGATGTGTTTCGGGCAACAAGTTCATAGGCTCGATGGATATTACCAGTAATGTATTGTTCAGCCCATGGCTGTCACATCGTTTCGTTTTTTTAAATTCTGCCAATAATCTAAAAGCTATGGTTATATTAAATGTACAATTATCGTTATGTATATACTGACTTCACCCTGTGCTGCAACATACATTTAGTTGTACATTCATTTACAGAAATCAGCTGGTTGAATTCAAATTGATGCTGTTATCGGATTTTCAGGTGATATTCCAAATTCATTCAGTTAACGGACGCTCTGAGGTAAAGTGTTCAGACTGCAGACTAAGCAACGATTGTATTTAATTGTACAGTACTATCATAACATAGTACAGACATGATCTTAATTCCATAATGTCCTTAAACATAACAATTTGCTGGCCATAAACTGACAGCGCGCGTCCGGTGTGCGATACCTCGAGTTGCTATAGACACGGCGCGCGCGCTTCTCGTCCGGTGAGCGACCCCCTTTAGACATAATAAAGTAGCCTAGGCTAATTCTTAGATTAACGGATTTGTTAAACACATTTATAAATAAAACGTAATCTTCGTTATCTCTAGGCCTACACTAAATGAAAGGCGCCTGTCTCATAGACGCCTGCCTCAAATACAAGCCGGTGCAGTTCGGCGATTTGGGAAAATAAAAGCCCGGGCTATTATTTGATGTTTTACAGTATATCGTGATATATATCGTTATCGGGATATGAGATGACTTCTATCGTGATATGAGATTTTGGTCATATCGCCCAGCCCTAATGCATCCTATATGAGATAAATCAGATATATGTACACAAAATAAACATAACTTACAATTGCACAAAATAAAAGGCTAGAAAATGCACAAGCGAACTTATAGTCACGACTCATGAATGTTGTGGATGCGCTTATCCGTAACACGCTAAAATACGGGCGTACAAAGAATTCACAACATTCTTTTACAATAGTGTTTCAAGGCTTGAAATTGCGACCATTTTGGTCACATATGCTCCCGAAATTGGATCTGTGTGACCTCAAATTATTTGGGAGAATTTGTGCGAGTGCAAATAATTGTTTTGGTGTGACCTTTTTTCTAGAAATGCACCAGTCAACTGTGCAAGTCCGGAGTAGAGATCAGCTAAACTTAAATTAAAATCCGTCCGACTTTCGATAGTGTGGTTGAAGCACAAATTTGAATCGGATGGTTTTTAATTTAGCCTTAATTTTAATATTTTGTTAACAGGACAGTAACACAGGCCAGAGATGGGAAACGCTGAAGACAGACGCAAAGAGGAGAGCGCAGACACGCAGCAGAGAAAATACCAGGCACAGCAAGATAATGTTTTTTTTGGGCCAACAAATAAATTTGCTTAAAGAAAGAAAGAAAAATTGGCCAATTTGCTTGTAAAAAATCTGAATCGTGATCGGTGCATTACTTACGTTTTCATTTCTCTACAAAGCGTGGTGTTTTAAAATAAAATAAATCTTTTAATATATATAAATTGTAGTTGTGGTGCTCCTTAATTTTCAGTGGGTGCTCCTAAACAGTTGGGAGTAGGGAGCACCAGTGCTACCAAGCAATTCAAGCCCTGTGTTTTCATTATAAATTCATGTAGCCTATATGACAGACTTACATTGCACTTAAAAGGTACAATATGTAAGAATTTTGTAAGAAAATATCCAAAAATCTCTTGCACAGTGTGATATATTTCCTGCAGTTGTGTACTTACAATATCCCAAAAGTCTCCAAAGATTTTTTATTTCAGAAAAATTCCAATTTTAAATAAGTGGCCGTCCCGGAAAAAAATGTCGCCTGTCAATGACGCAATATCCGCGCTATCCTCGGTTTCTGTTCATATTGCCATAGCCATGACGTAACCATGGCGATAAACGTGGACAACTGCGTAGTGCGTAACGTTTAGCGGCACACAGTTCTTGTTTATTTCAAACATAGACCATGGCAAGCAGACTTTGGGACAAACAAGGAGAACTAAAATGAGGATCAATATCAGCGTGGCGTTTTTGAGATGCCGAGAGCTAGCGTCCGCGACTAACTTGGACTCGACAGAGCTTCACGAGTCACGACTTGACAGCTTTATTAGACAGGTGAGCAAATGTACATAAAACAAATCAATTTTATATAACGTTAGCTCAACATGATGAAATGTTAGAATATGATCAGTATGTTATTCTAATGTGTAGGGCTGTAGTCAACCAAAGAAATCCTTAGTCGACCAAAGTCTTGTCCTGCGCAACGATTAGTCGACTAAAAAAAAAAAAAATTAAAAAAAAAAGACGCGATGTTTTGATTGAACGTTTTTTAACAATTGTCATAGAGCATTTATAAAACAACAACGAAAAAACATCAAAAATACATAAAACTATAATAATAATACAATTCTTTGAAAATTAAGTGATTTTTTTTAACTGCAAAAAGTGAGGAGCTCTGTCCTAGGTCTATAGTGACAGTCACAATCGCGCACCTGACCACACCACACGCTACAAAAAATATAACTGCTATCTGCCACAATGAAAAATCCTAACAAAAGCTCTCGTTTATACAGGCTGTATATTCTTCTTTACTTTCAAAGCTATAGGTTAACTTTTGTCCAGCCTATCTAGGCGTTTTAAAACAAACACACACAAAAACCCAAAGAGCCTAAAAAAACAATCCTAATAATAATAGGCTTTATTGTAGGACCGCATATAGGTTTATTTTCGTTGTGTTACATTATTTAGGCTATTTTCAAATGCGTCAAGTGTACAAATAAAAACAAAAACATATCAAGAAAACACAATCTATTGAGTCAGCATGATAAAGCCGTTAAAGGGACTGCTCACGTCTTTTGCGCGCTCAAGTTCGATTTCAAATGTAGGCGCGCGGTGTGCGCTAATGATGGAAGCAACGGTCGCGGTGCGAGTCGACGCGCTCTTTTTTTTCCAAGTGCGTCCACGCCGCATCGAGATACAAACATATAGTGTATAAAAACATAAAAACCGAAACAAGTAGCGTTCTAACTGAATGAATACAGCTAAACTACCTATATCCCTTACTGAGCACGAAGCAGCAGCGCAGCCAGCCACAGGTGCGAACCGAGTGTTCTATGTGTGTGCGCTAAACTGTGGCGCTGTTACAAAATAGCCTAAATTAAAGCATTTAAAGTTGGGGATAAACCATAGGCTAATTATATTTAGAATACAGTAATATTTAACTGCTTATAAAGGAATAAATATCAAGGAGTAAATCATTGAAAATTTCTTTCTATTGGTAAAAAAAAAAAAATGCAACTGGTCGACCAATAAGAATGTCAGTCGACCAAGACGGCATCGACCGATTAGTCGACTAAACGACTAAAGTTGACAGCCCTACTAATGTGTAGCTTAACGTTACTGCTAGTTTCGTATAGCAAATGAACTAACATGTAGTATAACATTATAACTTTTAACACACATTTAAATGCCGTTTAGTGTGATAGTGTAACGTTAGACAAAGTGAAGCAGCGCTGCATTACCTCACAAGTTTAATTCGTCTAATAAACTGACCTGTGTGAATAATCCAGCACTTACGAGTAGTTCGGTAGAATTAAATGTCCTTATTCCTTTATATCCGCGGGACTCGCGTGTGATATCTGTCTCTTTAGCAATCGCGACCTGCTTCATACCACTGTAATGTTAAAAAGCATGAATGTTTGCACTCATCCATAAACATTATTAGATCCATCAGCTTGACAGCAAGTCCCATCATTCAGCTCATCACTGCGTCATCAACCTACGCCTTTGTTATTGTTGGAAACTGCGCCCTCTTGTGGTGAAAAAAACCTACATATTGTGCCTTTAACTGTATTTTCCTTTTCGAAGTGATTCCAATCATACATTCATGCAATTCAAACCCATTATAGCAAACCGTGTGCAACTGAAGTGTCTCAGCTTAAGAAAATAATGCATTATTTATTGAAAAGAATTCTTATAGGGCCGATAATGATAACATTAAAAAATGAACATATATCGGAGAATACCGATATGGTGGCAGATATATCATGCATTCCAATATCAGACCAATGCAAATCTAAAAAAAGAAAGAAAAGATTGATAATTGTTCATTTACTTCATTAAAAACAGGAGGGGAAAAACCTACTTTAACTGCTAAAAATAAACTCAGATATTAACAGCTGCCCTTCTCAGAGTAATGCGGATCACTTTTAAAGAGTAAAAAAAAATGAACAGTTTATGACAATTAACTGTTATTTTCATTGAAAACAAGATATGGGAAAAATAAGCCTAGATATTACAGCCTTACAGTATCAGCTTATAAATCATACCTGATAATAAAAAATTAAAAAAAGATTTAACATTATATCATCTGATAATGTTACGGTCATCAATATATTCAAACATTGAACCCTGCTCATGATGTAGTTCAGTGTTACAACTTTTCCTTTTACTGTCTGCTAAAATGAAACTTATACATAATTACTCCATATTCTACGCCAAAGGCTAGAGTATAAGATAGCACAAAGCAAAGTCAAATGGTTGAATGCAGTATGGCATCAACATATGTGCTAGCAGAGCTCAATCTCACCCTCTCAACAAACACTTGATCAGAGTCAGCTGACTGCAGGACAAAAAGAGAGCTGTAAGAAATGGCCTAAAGGTGCCACAGACTACGTATTCTCAGGTCACTTTAGGGCAACTCTTTATTAGATCCTTTTAGAAAACATTTACTTGACCAAATCCTTGTAAATGATCTGAACAACACACTAAAAACGTTTTACTTGATAACACACACCGCCCCGATCTCCAAACAGAACTTTATTCCATCAACATAAATTACTCCAAATGTTGAGGATTATGCAGCATATTAGGCATTAACAGAAGAAAAATAAAATGCATATCGCTAAAGCTGGATCATAGAAAAGACAGTAACCAGCACTATCACTATCCAAGCCTGTAATCCTAAAAGCTAAAATCCACCTACAGTAAATCTGTAATCCCTCTCAGCATCACTCATGGAAAAAACAGCTGTCCAGAGCTGGGAATGCAGTCTAAGAATTTGTGTTACTGTTTCAGAAGAGCTTGCACTCTGAATTCAACAATTTACACTACTTTTAATACTTATCTTAATGACTTCTACATATTGTTCAAGTACAAATGAAGGGGGGGAAAAAACAAGGTGCTTCAGCTTTTTGGAAACCTTCATTCCTTCAAACCATGAATTAGGAGATACAAATAAAGTAATCTGAATAACTGAACAGAAATACATATCTGAATAACTGAACTGAACAAATGGGAGTCAGCATGAAAATAAAAAAAGATATTCAGAAACTCCATTATCTGAACAGAAATCAATTTTGCCATTACAACCATCCACTTATCAGCTTCTAAGGCGTCCAATGGGAATCAAACTGATGCTTTTAGTTACCCACAAATGCAAAAAAAAAAAAAAAAAAATCAATGTTAGTGTGTATTCAAAGCAAAATTGTCAAGCAAACAATGCAGATAATACATAAAACTTTCCCAACATGCAAATGCATGTGGATTACAAACAATGCGTTAGTAAATACAACGTTTATATAAAAATTAACAATGAATAAAATATATGAAACATTCAATGAATATCAACTTCAATGGATCCAACGTGAAAGTACATAATAAAATCAATATTTGCAGTGCAGCACCTTTTTGCGTCCGTCTTAAATTTATAAACCATTTAAAATAGCATTACCTAAACTCAACATGCTATTGTGAGCAAGAGAATACAGAAACCTCTACTAACAAAATACCAACATAAGTGCAGAGCATTTAAAAGCACAACGATTACGTCACAGAGTACTCGAAATACTATTCGATATGCGATTATTTCACAATTAATTTGGTGTAAAATGACGGATATGGAGCACATAAAGAGATATTAATTACAAAATTGATCAACATTGCATTGAAATATTTTCCAAGGCTCGTTTAGAAAACAAACTGCAGTGTTTATTATAGCGGAACGTTGCATTTCCTCGACGTTTGAGCGGGTTAAATCACCGGCATGCTGATATGAGTGCGGAGAGGAAAGCCGGAGAAAGAGAGAGGCTACGGACGCCATCTTGTTCTTGGGCCCCACATTGAAGAATTCATTGATTCCGTTTATTTATTCATGAACGGTGTTCCTTTATCTAAATGCCAGCCGAAGAGAAAGGCAAACTCGATCGGTAGGGGGAAAAGGAGGGGGCGAAACATATTTATCCCATAGCCTATATTTCCCCGACCAATCCCTTAATAGTGACCTCAATACTGAGCTGCTCGCCCGTTCTTAAAATATTCCAGCAGCGATAATAAAGGCCATCAAGCTCCATTCATTCCGCGTATCTGAAGAGGTGCAGTGCTTTTTGCTGCATTACTGTGATAAATGTTGGCCGGATCGCGGGAGAAAACACATTTAACATGCCTTTATCATCAGCAAAAGCAGTTTAGGGAGGATCTTAGTGGAGCATCACTGAGATGTCGGGAAAGGGAGTCAGTGCACCTAACGTTATGTGTTACCTGAACAGCAAGGCCTTTTAAAGAGAGACTTGGAGATAGATAATGGAATCCAATTAGGTTGTTTTAAAGAGTAGTTAAAACACTTAATGCAATAAAGACTAACTCTTTCACGCCAAGTCGCTTAAATGCACACTGGATTTCAGGTTAAGCCATTTGGACACAGTAATAAATCCATTGGCACGTAAATACATATGGAAAAACCGCACAGTAGAATAGCTTGTAATGCTTAACCAGCTGGTGCAGATACTAACGTTACTACATAATCGGGTGAACAAATAAATGACTAATCCTTATTTACCGACTGCAATTCGATCAATATTCACATTCAGTAACTTACACGGCAATGTGTTAACCACCATTTGGCGAACAAAAAAATGCTCGATTCTGTGCGTTAACATAGAGGAAGGCCTAGCTGGGTTGAAAGGCAGAATATTTTGCCAGCAGAAGCTCCAGTAATTAGCCAGTTAGCCTATAGACCAGCCTCTCAACCAAAACCCTAACCACTCTATATCAAAATCAACTTGTATTCCCTTTAAAACATTCCTAATCACCACACGACAGAATTCCCTCAATCGGTTTAATTTCTGAGGTAACATTAATGCCAGCTAGCAAGCTGACTCGAGCAAAACGGCCTCAAGTGAAGTCACCCGACATCATTCACACTGCAATGAAGGAGCGAACGATTAAACACTCTAAAAAGTCTAAATACTGAAATATAAGCGCACATAACCGATTAAAATAACTGTTTTTGCCCATTTGCCTAGCATTGTTGTGTATGTAAATCGGTCGGCTAGCCGCTAGTTACCTGCGCCTCACCCCACCCCCCCTTCATTCTCTATGGTGACCAGCATTTTATCCAACAAATTCATCCGTTTTAAACCAAACAACCTGTTCCACACACTTAAAATAAGCATATAGTGTTCCCTACCTGTTCTCAGTCGTAAATGGCCTTTGTTTATATGGCATTGACCGAAATAAACGATGGTGTGGCTGTCAAATCCACGCATCAACGAACAAGACGAGCTAGCTCGCTAACTAGCAGTGGGAGAAGTACCGAATCCACTTCCACAGCGACAAAACTCGCTCCAGCGGGCGGGGAATGAGCCTGTTTGAGGGGGATCTCAACTGCGATGAAAAACGGCAGTCATAAATGTCCGATTAGAGACTTTTGACAAAGAATAAGTCCGTCGGTGGCCACTTCCCGTTGCCTTCCTTGAAGGAGCACTTCTCTCCAGTTGAGTTCACCTCTCATCCGGCCATCAGACGGAGATGGGCGCGGTAACCCTGCAGTCTGCCCTGGGAAACCCCACGCCGCAGCGAGCGAGCGGCGCTCTTACGCAGGAATGGAATTGACAAACATTTCCAAGACAATTTAGCAACATTTGTACACACAAATGTACATTTTGGGAGCTAATCGTCTTTTTGATTTTATTTACATTGACTTTTTGTCATTATACAAATATATGCCATTCAAAACGCTAGCAGGACGCTTAATTGGCGCTCTTTTTGTTTATCGCCTTCTTTATTGCATATTTTAGTAATCATCGTACATTGGGTATCATTCGTATAGAGGCTTGTTTCCGCCACAGAATTCAAAATAAAAAGCCCAATTGCGACTTTTTATCCCACAATTCTGACTTTAATCTCAGAATTGCGAGATATGTCGCAATTGCGAGTTATAAAGTCAGAATTGCGAGAAAAACTCGCAATTAACAGAAACCATAGAATTTCGAGATATAAAGTCAGAATGTCAGAGATATAAACTGGCAATTGCAAGAAAAAAAGTTATTTGCGAGTTTTAAAGTCAGAATTGCGAGATATAAACTTGGAATTGCGAGAACAAAAGTCAGAATTAAATCATTTTTATGGAAGCTTCTTTCCGCCACAGAGTTCAAAATAAAAAGCCCAATTGCGAATTTTTATCCCACAATTCTGACTTTTAATCTCAGAATTGCGAGATATAGGCTAAAGTCAGAATTGCTTGATATAATGTCAGAGATATAAACTGGGAATTGCGAGAAAAATGTCAGAATTCTGACTGTATAACTCGCAAATAACTTTTTTTCTTGCAATTGCCTGTTTATATCTCTGTGGCAGCAACAAGCTTCCATACCTCCGATTGCTTACAAACTCAAAATTCATCCTGTGAAAACCGTTTTGAAATTGAACCTTGCGTTACCATGGAAACGGTAGGCTACTCTGAATTCTTTTAGCACTCCTGTTTCATATTACAACATTTTTTTTTGAATGACTTTATTATCAAAACCTTTTCTAATCTTGACAAACCACATATCATCATGTTCCATATTTTGTGATAGAAGTGATATTTTGGACAGAAATTGATTAATTTGTTACAGGAGAATTCAATGGAATGTGTTTGACACCCGGTGGCTATTTTTTGTTATAAACGGTTTCAACGGCAACAACATAAACAAACGTTACTGCGCATGCGCGCTTTTGTGGCCCAAACTTAACTTCCGGTAGAGTCAATAACAACAGAGTTCATCTGTAGAAACCATAGACTTTTTGTGAGAAAAAAGTCAGAATTGTGAGATAAAAAGTCTCAATTCTGTCTTTTTTTCTCGCAATTGCGACTTTATTTCTCAGAATTGCAACTTTATTTCTCACAATTCTGACTTCTTATCTCGCAATTATGAGATAAAAAGTCTCAATTATTATTATTTTTTTATTCTTCATGGCCGGAAACAAGCTTCCATAATTATCTGTTGCTTATCATGAGTTTGTTACCTGTAACGAAGTGAGTGCTACAGATCCTTGAATTCTTCCAAGCCTCTCATCGCACAGCGGTGATCCACGCTCGCCGTCTCCCTTCGTTTTTAGGAAAAGGAATTTTTTTATTTTTGATAAGGTATTTGTCCCAGAGCCTCAGGTTGCATCCCACAACACAACAACCTGAGCCCAACTTCAGTCTGCTCATCACCTTAATTTTCACTGCGTTTGTAGTCGGCGCCATATTACCAGAGAATGATATTATGATATTATGATATTACCGGTTAACAAACACAGACCGGAAGTTAACTTCGGGCCAGCGCGTAACCCGGGCAACGCGCGTGCGTTCGATGAAACCGTCTATAGCGCCTAAACAAAAAGGGGGGGCAGTTAAGGGGTTAAATTACACTTGCGCAAGAAGACTGGGGCTAGTTGTTACACTTTTTTTCTAAGTCAGCCTTCGTTTAGGACATTTAAATCTTTTATAAATGTGCCTGAGAAAAAAAATTACTGGTGTTCATCTTGAGACAAAGCAATCTCACTGACATATTTTAAGATATTCAAATGCAGGTTATATGAAGGTTAGGGTTCAAAACAGTTCAAACATGCATTTTAGTCTGGGACTAGCTTTGTCCGTGAAACCAGAGGAAAGTGAAGATTTTGAGGGGAGGTACATGAGAGACCATTGTACATTTTAGTACTTGTTTTGTAAGTGTTAAACATGGTGTTATAATGGTATGTCCATTGGATAATTAGTTGATAGTGTGTTGAGTTCACCATCACTGACCATGGAATTTGCATTGTATTCCAAGGTACTTCAGAGAATACCATGGTATTATGAGCCAAATACAAAAATAACCATGACATGTTTAACATTTGAGGATCAAAAAGCAATTATTTTGAGAACTATTAATTTCCACCTTTCGTACAATGACAGTGAGGGGAGCTTTTGTAAAATGATCCAGAACATCTTTTTTTAGTTCGCCAGATTTTGAACCCTGAGTTATTAGTGTATCAAAGCGACGCGGTCAATGTGTGATGAATATCTACAACATGAAACAAATGTTCTGCTTCCCTTTTTGCTCTAACATCACAAATCTTATTTTTCACCCCCTCCTCTCAAAACACCTGTCATATAGAGACGGCTCAAGGATCAATTCATTCCCATTGGATAAAATCAAGTCCTACCATTTATTCTAAGTTCTCGCTGAATACTCAGAAATACAACACAATATGGTTGTAAAATAGTTTCAAATGCCTTTGCATGTGAACTTTAATGTGCTCATATCATTATTAGCAAAATATTTCATATATTACAGCTGCACATAACAAAAAATATTGTTTTGATCTTTAACCATCTGAATGAACAAATAGCAATGACAGTCGGTTTTAGACTTCATGGTAATGAGAGTTAAGAGGGAACATTATCTGTCAAGAAAATAATGTCACAGTGCAAAACAATTTTAGTGGTCCTAAATAGTCTACATTTTCTTTACAAAAAATATAATTTCCTATTTCGAACCTGTCAAGAACATGTCATGATACTGCATGATTTTCGTATTCATTACCATGATCATAATGTCTTGTATACTATTTAATACATATATTACAATATATAACATGTAAGATTAAAACATAACTTGTCTGAGAAAAACACTGCCACTTGAGAAATGAGAAGTCAGAGATATAGGATTATTTATTTATGTGAAGAAAATAAAATGTACTCAAAGAATATGTTTTTTAATGAATGCCTTTGATATTCTTCTCATAAGACAGACTGAAAAAAGGTTGATTTCTAAAAACAAGTCATGCTTGTGGGGTGTTAGCCTGCAAATAAACAGGAAAAATTATGGATGTCTGAAATACATGAAAAGTTTTTCAAACGTTAACTTTTTTTTTTTACTCAAGTAATGTAATAATATAATTTGCACTGAAAAATCTAATACAAAATCATTGGAAGGGACATTAAATCAAACTTGGGCAAATTAAGTAAAAAAAATCGCATATGGTACACTGAGTGTTGCTTACATTTATTATCTTGTAACTAAGGATTATATTTACTCTTAGCATGTTAGACAGTTAATTTGAGAGCAGTTTGGCTTGTGTTTCATAAGCACAAATAAGAGGATTATAGCGGATAAGCACTGCCGCACTGTCACCACCCCACCGCTAGGAGGCAGCGTTTGACAGGAAGAGATTTTAAATAGCATATGAACGACGCCATCTGCAGATTGTGTAGTCTAGTGAACACATTTTAATAATTGTTACAAAACATTAGACAACTGATGTGCTTTGGTCTTGAGGCCATTTTTAAAATGACATCAATCATAATCCATCCATCTTTTGGATTAATTTTAGTCAACAATTCAGTTTAATCAAGGATTAGTTTCCCCACATTCAGCGGCTAGCATACCAACACTAATGTTGGATAAAATGCGTTTTAATACTATTAATATTAATAATAAAATGTTGTTTTGACAGGTAAAGGCATGGGGTTATGGCTCTGTACCACGAAAGAGGCTAAACATATCAAGATGCAGAACGCATGGCCTTCAAAGTCTTTGATAAGAAGGTAAAGAACTTTTTTTGTAATTATAATTTAGCCTACACCTTATACAACTTTTTCAAGGATTCATGTGTATTACAGTGTACATTAGCCGACTATTTTTAAGTGCATCTCAAGAAGAAATGTTCTTATTATATTTAATCTAAAAAGAAATAATTTAAATAATAACAATAAAGTTTCTTTCAATAATAAACCTTTCTAAAATAATTGCTAAGTGGTTGCTGTGGTATTCTGGGTAGTTACTTACTTTACTTTAGATACTGTAGTTTGAATAAAGAAAATGATGTGAGGAACATTTAGATTTTTGCATTGTAGGATTATTTTCATGACAGCACTAGTTTATTCAACACACACACACACACACACACACACACACACACACACACACACACACACACACACACACACACACACACACACACACACACACACACACACACACACACACACACACACACACACACACACACACACACACACACTACCCCTAAACCTACCCATCACAGAAAACTTTCTGCTCTTTTACATTTTCTAAAATACATCATTAAGTATGTTCATTAATCAATTTCCCTTGTGGGGACCATTGGCTAGTCCTCACAATGTAGGTGATTTCACGTTTTACTATTCTTGTGGGGACATTTGGTCCTCACAATGTAATAAAAACAAGAACACACACACACACACACACACATTAATTTAAGATTAAATATGATCTGAACATTTCTCTTTGAGATGCACCCAAAAATAGTAGGCCAATGATATATAAATTATTATTATTAAATATATACACATGTCTGAAAAAGTTCAGAGAATATATATATATATAGATAGATAGATTGATAGATTGATAGATATATATATAAGCATGATACAATGTAATCCGATAATCTGAGAATTGGGAGGATTCTTGTTAATTTAGAGTGAATCCAGAATTGACCCAGACATGTTCCTGACACATGAATTAATTAAGACTAAACAAAACAACTAAAATTAAAATGAACAAAAAAGCTTTTTCATTAGTGTTTGAGACCCGGACCATTACCCATAAATCGTCTGATTTGAGTTCACATCATGCACAGGTGAGGCAGCAATGGGTTAACATCCTTGAACTCTCTTCCCTAGACACATTCACAGCATCTGTGTCCAACCATTAAATCCTGTCCTCATTCCTGCTAAGCTAGACGGACAGCCAGCTGAGCCAATCACAGCCTTCAGCTGCCCCACAGCCAACCAATAGCAGAGCAGGAACGGAGGAGGGACGTTGCTGGATCACATAGCTTGGGTTTGTAGCATCCTTGTAGCTCTTCCTGTCTTGTCTCTGAATAAAATGATATGAAAGAAAAACAGAAAACAGCTGAAAAGAAAGAAAAATGAGATGTGATTTTGTACGGTGGGACGAAATGTGGTGAACGCAGGGATCCAGAGGGGGAAAACATTTCAATTTACAGCCTCTCATCTGGTCTGTTCTAGCTGAGGAACGAAGGAGGAGGGGTGAAAGGAGAAATTCCCTCTGCTTTTTTTCCATCGGCTGCCTGGAAAACCTTGGAAGGACATCGTCCGTGCCCACATTTCTCCATGAATAGGTCTGTGTATCTCATATATTTGCAGCTTGTGACAATAGAAAACATTTTCTAATCAGATTTCAGCTTATTAACCCTCATTTTAATCTCTTTAAATGCTCTATAGAATTCAATTAATGCAGAAAAAAAGATTTATAACTGATAAGGCACAGGAGCAGGCACCTTATTTTGGTGTCTGTTGGTATGTCTATCTTTGTCTTGTGGTGGCCTCTGATTGGTCGAGGAGGCAGGCTTAAGAAAGCCCGAAGCGTTCTGATTGGCCGAAGGACTAACATGTTCTTCATTAAGCGTGCAGACTGTTTACACATTGACGAGACAGAGCTTTCACTCTAAATGATTACGTAAGAAGTTAATCAACACCACCCAAATACACAGATTACTGGGATCTGCTGCAGATATTCTTGTCTTCTATGTTTGAATGTCCTTTTTTTGACAGGGAAAAACATCAGAAAGTAAATACATGTAGTCTACTGTTTGTATAAACAAACAAAATCACATTTACAGGATTGTGCTTGCAATGGAAGTCTGAGCAATGGATTTTGCCAGGAAATCTTTTAAAAACATACTTTTTTTGGCTGTTTTGAAAGTACAGCCTTTACAACACTGTAAATGTTAATGTAAAATTTGCTTGCCGATGCAAAGTTATATCTTATTAGACACCATGACTCCTGTGATGACAACGTAAAGCTGGTAAAAATGCGTCCAAGCATACTAGAAAAAGATATGATATCAGTAGTGTTTACATAGAGCAAACTTCATCTAGGAATTGATGCAACTTAAATAACACAGTTTTTGCCTTGAAGAATTATTTAAAGTGCATTAAAGAAAATGGAAGCTGCAGATTTTGGCTTTTAAATCCTCTAGTTTGGTTCTCTACACTATTGTAAGTGCATTCCTGGAAAGACCTGGTAAACGAGGGACAAGTTGAAAATATTGTTTGTGGTCGGTGTTTTAAAGTGGTGTGATTAGTTGCTAGGGTGTTCTAGGTAGTTGCTAGGGTATTGCTATAGGGTGTTCTGACCAGTGTTGTTAACCCTTTTAATGCATTAAAAACTGTATATACCTGTTGTATTCCCGGGTCCAGTGGAATTTAAGCTTATAACAGTCATAATTTAAGATTTTTATATTGTAACTGATCATATTGTAACTGATTAGTAACTTCTCATTAATGAGTAAATGTGCACATTTAAAAAAACAAAAAAAGTTTTGAAAGTTACCATGGTTTTACATTCACCCCTTTTTTTTATTAATATATATACACTCACCTAAAGGATTATTAGGAACACCTGTTCAATTTCTTATTAATGCAATTATCTAATCAACCAATCACATGGCAGTTGCTTCAATGCATTTAGGGGTGTGGTCCTGGTCCAGACAATCTCCTGAACTCCAAACTGAATGTCAGAATGGGAAAGAAAGGTGATTTAAGCAGTTTTGAGCGTGGCATGGTTGTTGGTGCCAGACGGGCCGGTCTGAGTATTTCACAATCTGCTCAGTTACTGGGATTTTCACGCACAACCATTTCTAGGGTTTACAAAGAATGGTGTAAAAAGGGAAAAACATCCAGTATATGGCAGTCCTGTGGGCGAAAATGCCTTGTTGATGCTAGAGGTCAGAGGAGAATGGGCCGACTGATTCAAGCTGATAGAAGAGCAACTTTGACTGAAATAACCACTCGTTACAACCGAGGTATGCAGAAAAGCATTTGTGAAGCCACAACACGCACAACCTTGAGGCAGATGGGCTACAACAGCAGAAGACCCCACCGGGTACCGCTCATCTCCACTACAAATAGGAAAAAAAGGCTACAATTTGCAAGAGCTCACCAAAATTGAACAGTTGAAGACTGGAAAAATGTTGCCTGGTCTGATGAGTCTCGATTTCTGTTGAGACATTCAGATGGTAGAGTCAGAATTTGGCGTAAACAGAATGAGAACATGGATCCATCATGCCTTGTTACCACTGTGCAGGCTGGTGGTGGTGGTGTAATGGTGTGGGGGATGTTTTCTTGGCACACTTTAGGCCCCTTAGTGCCAATTGGGCATCGTTTAAATGCCACGGCCTACCTGAGCATTGTTTCTGACCATGTCCATCCCTTTATGGCCACCATGTACCCATCCTCTGATGGCTACTTCCAGCAGGATAATGCACCATGTCACAAAGCTCGAATAATTTCAAATTGGTTTCTTGAACATGACAATGAGTTCACTGTACTAAAATGGCCCCCACAGTCTCCAGATCTCAACCCAATAGAGCATCTTTGGGATGTGGTGGAACGGGAGCTTCGTGCCCTAGATGTGCATCCCACAAATCTCCATCAACTGCAAGATGCTATCCTATCAATATGGGCCAACATTTCTAAAGAATGCTTTCAGCACCTTGTTGAATCAATGCCACGTAGAATTAAGGCAGTTCTGAAGGCGAAAGGGGGTCAAACACAGTATTAGTATGGTGTTCCTAATAATCCTTTAGGTGAGTGTATATATTTTAATTAAAAATTTAGCAAGAACTACAGTAAAAAACAGTTTAATACAAGAAAACTACACATTATTCTTCTAAAATATTCTGAAATGTTTTCAAACTAAATATATTAATTAAACTAAGTTTCAGAATGAAAAAAATCTGAAATTAGTAGATGAAAAAAAAAAAAAAACGAAATACAAAAATACAAGAATTGGTGCAAATAAATGTTGCATTGGCAACTGGCTGAAATATGTTTAAGTTAAAGTATAAATTAGACTAAAATTGTAATAAAAATAACAAGAGCACATGACAAAAGTACTAATACTTAAAGCCGTAACATTTTTGGGTTAAAAATTATTCCAAATAAATGTGTGAGCAAGTACATAACCAGCCAGTGTTCAACGCTATCTGCTTGCCGTAGCTCGATTCTAAACGGTAAGCTTGTAATAATGTTTTTAATTCCAGTGGTACTGGTGGATTTCCGCGGGAGATTCGAGCATGTCTTTGCGTCATTACGTCACATCTGTACACATAAAGAAGGAGTCTCGGCTAGTAGGCTATATTTGCACATTCTCCTCAAACATTGGATTCATCCGCGCTGTGCCGTGCCGAGGCACAACTCACGTAAAGTTATTCCGCGAATGACTGCAATTGCAGATTTCAAACAGAATGGCGACAAAGAGGAAAAACTACGGATTGCAGCTTTAAACTAAAATTAAACTAAAACTGAAAATATAAAAATAAAAGTTATATATATGGCTATATATATATACTGTATATATATCTCAAAATATGAATAAATACTATAATACTAACTAAAATAACACTGGTTCTGGCTGGTTGCTAGCGAATTGCTAAGTGGTTGCTGTGGTAATCTGGGTTGTTACTTCATTGTAAGTATGTTGTATTTTTTTCACCTGTTTTATCATCAAAAAATTGTGAAAAGTCTGATCACTTTAGCACTTTTCACAACTGCACATTCTTTTAATTCCTAGTGTTTGGGGTTTGTTTAAATCACCAAGTATGAGCAATTGATGTTTGCCTTACTTAAATGATCATATACATTCAGCAAGTGTGTGCATTAACGTATCAGACATAGGTTCAGCGTTTCAGCTGCAGGTGGCCTCAGGCCTGTTGTTAGAAAGAGAGGGAGAAACGGCGAGAGCAAGCAAGATCACATCTGTGCATCTCTTTGTCATCTCTTACGAAACGCAACTCTTTCAACGTGAACCGTGTTTCTGAGTACTTGCTTTCCTATGTAGAGTATCAGACTGTGTCTCTTTCTCTGTGCCACTCGTACCCACATCCTGCCACGACACCCACTGCTGCTGGGAGGAAAGAAGTATAACGACAACAACACACACACGCACACCCACACCCACACCCACACACACACACACACACACACACACACACACACGCACACACACGCGCACACACACACACGCACGCCCATACACACACGCACATACACATGCACGCACAGACACACACACCCACACACGCCCATACACACACACGCCCATACACACACCCATACACATGCACACACACACACACTTTCAGGAGAATTATGGGTGAATTCATTAAAACAAGCCCAATTTAAATTTCACTCAGAAAAAACCCTCTCCCTTGTTCTAAACCGGCTTCTGCTGCAGAACACAAAACAAGACTTTTAAGACTTTTGGGTGAATTATACCTTTAAGATATTTTTCAGTGTGACAGTTTATTCATGCTAATTCCGTAAAAAATTGTCAAGCCGAATTTTCATTATTTTAATTTAATTGTTTTTAATTAATATTATAAAAAATATATTATTTAAATCAGCAAAACAACCCATTTTTTTAACAGTGTACCATTATAATGTATAAATAATTTTCATTTGAAAAATGTCATTTATTCATTTTATTTTTACATTACAGTAAGTAGAATATGGTTTTGTCGTAAAAATAAGCGTTCTTTTGGGGCGAAATCCTTTTTTTTTTTACAAGCTTTGTGAAATTATATATCGTTCACATTCAGACACATTTTTATACATAGTTACACTACTGTTCAAAAGTTTGTCTGTAATAATTTTTGAATTTCTTTTTTTACAGAAGTATGCTCACCAAGTCTGCATTTTGATTTTTAAAATATTACAATTTATTTTGTTAAAATGTAATTTATTCCTGTGATTCCTGTGTATTTCAGCATCATTACTCCAGTCTTCAGTGTCACATGATCCTTCAGAAATCATTCTAATATGATGATTTGCTGCTCAAGAAACATTTCTGATTATTATCAATGTTGCAAACAGTTCAGGAAATAGAACGTTTAAAAGAACAGCATTTATTTGAAATAGAAATCTTGTAACATTTTAATTATCTTTACGGTTACTTTTAAACAATTTAACGTGTTTTTGCTGAAGTTAAAGTATCGTTCTTCCAAAAAAAAAAAATCTTTCTGACCCCAAACAGAAGTGTATTTTGAGAACGGTCGTGTATTTTGAGAGTAAAACTACACAACATACTTTTTCTCTGTACGTTCTTCTAGAAAAAAAGTTGATTCATGCCACCAAAAGCTGTTCATCTTTGTTTCGAAGGTCTTGTCTATTTGTGTTCATCAAGCTAAATATTTTTCAAAATGGTCATAGAATTTTACTGTTCTGAATTTCTGTCATTCTAAACCCGTATGACTTTCTTTTTTTTTTTTTACAACGAAAGTTTACTGTTACTGCATGAAAAGAACCATAAAAGTATCATAAAAGTATAGTCCATATGACTCATGCACAATATTCCGAGTCCTCTGAAGTCATACAATAGCTTTGTGTGAGGAACAAACTTAAAGATAAATCCAATTTTCACCAAGATATCATATGGCTTGAAATATTCATTGGATTTGTTTTGTTATGAAGGTGAGCCAACAATAACCGACTTTTATTTTTTGACATGGCCCTTTAACAGCATGAGAAGTTCTTTGTGAATGGAGACAGTCTGCGGTTTAGGAGATTTCTACATTCTCATTCACATCCACGAGATCTCAACTGCAGATTCTCCTATTCTCTATTTTAAGCGGCGAGTCTCGTTCCTGCCTCCAGCCCCCACATCCACATACACACATACACACGGATCCTAACGGTTGTAGTGTGGAAGGAAGCTTGCGGTTTGCCAACAGTATCTTAAAAGTTCACACATCCATATGTTGTCCACAGGGTTTGTACTTGAACACACACACATACATTCAGTCAAGAGCATGCAATCACACACAGATTTTCTCACTGAGCCACTATACTATCCAAACCTGAATGTATAAAATTCCCTTTTTTCCCCCGTTTTGAGTTTCTAATTGACTGGTGCTTTCAAGAGCAATGACAAGTTTCTTGGTTCAATCTCAGATATTCATAAAGAAAAAAGACTGAGTTTAGCACTTCTATCTCATTTGACCAAATCACATTCTTTTCAGAGAATTTGAACGAAATTAATCATTTTATTTAACAAGGATGCTTTACAAGTGATCAACAGTGACAGTAAAGACATTTAAAATGTTACAAAAGATTTCTATTTCAAATAAATATTGTTCTTTTTGAACTTTCTATTAAAGAAATAATCCTGAAAAAAATGTTTCACGGTTTCCACAAAAATATTATCATTGATAATAATCATAAATGTTTCTTGAGCAGCAAATCATCATATTAGAATGATTTCTGAAGGATCATGTGACACTGAAGACTGGAGTAATGATGCTGAAAATTCAGCTTTGGTCACAGGAATAAATTACATTTTTCAATATATTCAAACAGAAGACTGAATATTAAATTGCAATATTATTTCACAACATTGCGGTTTTTACTGTATTTCTAACAAATAAATGCAGCATTGAAGAGACTTCTTTTTTAAAAAAAAAGTAAACAATTTTGACCACAAACTTTTCAATCAGTTCTGAAATATATATATAAAAAATTGTATTTTTTTAGACTGTTTTGTAGTTTAGACTGTAAACGGTATATGATAGTGGAATCAATTGTTTGCTTGCTTCATGTAAGTAATGCTATTTATGCCAAATATGATGAGGGACCCCTTACTAAAGTACAAAAAGCAGCTGTTTTCACGTATAAATTTATACCGTTAAAAATAAAAATATAATTAAGTGTGTAAAATATTATCTGGAGAACATTTATGTTTCTATTAGGTTAGATTGTTTCTTTTTTATTACACACCAGTAGAATATTTTTAATGTAAATAAACCTGAAAAGAAACAAATCTACGGCTATCAATTGAATTAAACAATGTGATTAACCCCATTATTTTCAACCAGTCTTTTGAAAGAAGAATGAAACCATGTCAAAATGAAAGAACAAAAATATGAAATACAAACATAAAATACTTATATTCATTTTCTTCTGTTTTTCTAGTTTTTTTCCATGGACCCTATGTAGGCAGTTTGTTAACTCTCACCATGTTTCAGAACAAAGCCAAATTCGATCCAACATTAAATGATGTTCCTCCACAGGGTTCCTGCAGGAGTTCAGGAACACCGTGAGCGCCTCATGGCTGCCGCCCATTGGAGGATCGAATCCCAGTAAACACACTCGGCTCGCCTCCACGCCGGCGTCCTGCAACAACCATGTCTCTGACCACCACCAAACCCCAGTTGTTGACGTCCACCCAAACCCAAACCCTGACCCCATTCCCAGCCCCCACCCTCCCCCTCACCACCTTCATTCCTGCTCCCACAAGCTCCGGAGAGCCCAGAACTGAGCCGGAGAACATCACGTCTAGGATCACGTGGTCCGCCAACGGGACGGGCCTGAACTCCACGCAGCTGCCCGTGGCGTCGGTGGAAGGCGCTGGGATGGGAATGGTGCTTGTACCCTTCGGCATCATCACAGTCATTGGGCTGGCTGTTGTTGTGGTGAGGAAAATAAATCATGGATTCCACAAACATGTTAGGCAGGGTCATGTGACACTGAGGACAGCTTTGCATCACAGGAATAAGATACATTTTAAAATACAGTCAAACAGAAAACAGTTTATTATCATTTTTGATCGAATAAATGCAGCCATAGTGAGCATAAGAGACTTCTTTCAAAAACATAAAAAAATCTTACCGACCCTAAACTTTTGACCGGTATTGTATATGCTTGTGTACTTCTAAAAGTTGACAAAATTAAGCAGATATACACATTTAAAATGTAACACTCTCTTTGGTGATGAAATTAATTAGTCTTTTATGCTATCATTCTGTTTGTTTTAATTGATTTAGAATGTAATATGTGAATTTATGTAACACTTGTATCTTACATTTATTTATTTTTCATTTTCCTTACCAGCTTCTGTACATCCGGAAAAAGAAGAGGTAAGAATATTTGCATTCCTGTCTCGCTCCACTTCAGCCTTGAAAATGGAAGGTTCTACACAGTGAATATTTAATACGAGGCTGTGAAAATGTTGCCCATATAGAAGCTGTGTTGTGTTTTTCTCTAGGCTGGAGAAACTGAGACACCAGCTGATGCCCATGTATAACTTTGATCCAGCTGAAGAACAGGATGATCTAGAGCAGGAACTCTTGGACCACGGACGAGACGGAAGCCCAGCAGGACCAAACTCCAAAGTAAGAGTTCAACACCACACGGGCCGAAGCAGACAAAAACATACCATCAAATAATATAAGAATTGTTAGGGCATACATTGCTGATTTTTAAAATAAGTAAGTAAGTAAGTAAGTATGTATGTATGTACCGGTATGTATGTATGTGTATGTATGTGTGTGTGTGTGTGTGTGTGTGTGTATATGTATGTATGTATGTATGTATGTATGTATGTATGTATGGATGGATGGATGGATGGATGGATGGATGTATGGATGGATGGATGGATGGATGGATGGATGGATGGATGGATGGATGGATGGATGGATGGATGGATGGATGGATGGATGGATGGATGGATGGATGGATGGATGGATGGATGGATGTAATGGTACAATGATAGATAGATAGATAGATAGATAGATAGATAGATAGATAGATAGATAGATAGATAGATGATAGATAGATATAATGGTACAATGATAGAATGATGGATGATAGATAGATATAATGGTACAATGATAGAATGATGGATGACAGATAGATAGATAGATAGAGAGAATGGTACAATGATAGAATGATGGATGATATATAGATAGATAGATAGATAGATAGATAGATAGATAGATAGATAGATATAATGGTACAATGATAAAATGATGGATGATAGATAGATATAATGGTACAATGATAGAATGATGGATGATGTATAGATAGATGATAGATAGATAGATAGATAGATAGAGAGATAGATAGATAGATAGATATAATGGTACAATGATAGAATGATGGATGATAGATGATAGATAGATAGATAGATAGATAGATAGATAGATAGATAGATAGATAGATAGATAGATAGATAGATAGATAGATAGATAGAATGGTACAATTATAGATAGATAGACAGACAACATGGTGTATCTTTAACAAATAATTTCTACCATGTTATTAAATGCTATATCTTAATTTCAGTTTCTACATTCTCATTTCTCTTAAGTTCTGACACAAGGCCATATGGTTTGTTATTTGTGGTAAAGTATCCATCACTGTAAATATGTATATATTTTTTTACCATTAGTCCATTTAATATCACTATTAATGGTCATCAAACAGCAGCTGTGACTGAATCCACCTTTAAACACTCGTCCATTTGTGTTCTGGCTCATTACTCATTCTCATACTGTCAATACAATTCATTACAATTTGCGAATTGATATTTGTGAAATATTACACTGTAGAACTAGGTTTAAATGTGTATTATTAATTCTATTCTATAATGTTCTTCCGTCGATGTCGTATGATATTTACTTACTTTCACTCTCTGTTTCCCGCCACAGACACTGACCACAAGTCAGGGAACAACCCAAAAACCCAGTCGACTTGTTTTCACTGACGTGGCCGATGCCATTAATGCATGACGACACTTTGCAGGCTGCACGGGAACAAAGCGACACCAAATCTGGACAACTGGACACACTGGGATTCAGGAATATTTGCATTGACATTTGGTACAGTATAGTACACTGTAAAAAAATTTGGGTTAACTGCTGCCTTTTTAATGAATAATTGCTAAGCCAAAGTTACAATCTGCAGCACTGAGATCATTACATTTTTGACCACTTTGATTTGAATTATATAAGCATTTAGTATAACCCAACAGTGCAAATGACAGAAGTTAGTGTAACAAACACACAATGACATGAATATTTTTTTACGGTGTGCACTGACGAATAAGACAATATGCATTTTAAGGATACGCGATTAAAAAACTGCAAAAAAGACAAGTACTTCAACACAAACGTCCTCTGCATCTGTCCAACTGTTATGAACACTCATGCAACAGGGACTTTATTATCATAGATAATCTCTAGTGTAATAAGAATCATTTTGAGCCTCATTCATGAAACATGAGCAAAACGAATGTCTCTGTAAATCTTTTGTTAAACCATTTTGTCATAAATTGCTGCATAATGCGACAATTTAGCAAACAGTGGTTTTAGAAACACTGGATGAGGCTCACTGTGTTACTTGAATCTGAACGACTGATCAAATAACCAGTTATGCGGATTATTTATTTTTAAGAAGGGAATCCAAATGCAACTTTTGTCTGTGAGAAATCTATAAGTTTGGTGAATGAGAGAACCACACGATTTATTATTTATTCACAGCTGGAAGCATTCTGTGAATTGATGTGTTTACTACAAAGAAATACATGAACTTTCCCATGAAGAGAAGCTCAGCTTTAAAGTTACACTTGTTTCATTTCAATTGTGATGAACTGTCAGACATGACATCAGTGAGACAGTATTATAAAGATCTTCCATGTGATATGAGCGTACTGTTTCAGTTCATTGAAACACAAATGTTCTGTCACAGATTGACTGATTACACAAGATTTACCTTTGTGTGTGTGTGTGTGTGTGTGTAGATGTAATAATCCTCTGTGCACCACAAACCAGCGGTAGATCATTTTAAAGAAGTTTTTAACTTTTATGACAATGAAGGACATAATAAAAAGGATATTTACACTATGACACGTGCATGTGTGTTCTTGGAAACTAGGGAATCATTTTTGGTTAATGCAATAAAGACAATAACTGTTGGATCATAAGTAACTTTATTCATGAACATACGACTGCACAAACAGCATTACTGGCCTTTGAGGAATGTAGAAAAGAGGTAAGGAAGTTACCTGAGGCTGTATTTATGAGGCACGTTGTCAAATGTTTAATACGCAAATGACTAAACTTCACTATATACCATGATGCCTTTGAACAATGCTTGGTTGACTTCAAATAAAACAATTCCTCATAAGAAAAAGTTCTTTCTTGAAATTAATTTTAAGAACCATTTGTACCTGTTTTAAGAGCATTTTACAGTATATGAACTGTATTGTCAATGGGAGACGCTTTAAACATCAGTCATGTTGTAAACATAACCCCCATGATATCAGCGCAATAACACAGTTCAGAGCAGTACAAATTAGATTGGACGATAAAAAAAAAGCTAATTGTGAAAATATAGAGCCAAAATTATATACTGTTGTTCCAAAGTCTGCATTGACAATATATGCATTTCGCTGTAACAAATGACCCATTGTGTAGAGTGAGCAAACAAATTCACTGAGGTTTCTGGTGTTGAGGTACTGAATTACAAGTATAATGATTGTTGTTGAACATTTACATCACTGATGAAGTCATCATTTCTGTTTGGTGTAAACAGACACGATAGAATCTATTCATTCCACTGTAAACATTAAACTAAAACAATAAAAGGTAACACTTTACAATAAGGTTCATTAGTTAATGCATGAACTAACAATGAGCAATACATTTGTTGCAGCATTTATTCATCTTTGTTAATACAGTCGTTCATTGTTTGTTCATGTTAGTTCACAGTGCATCAACTAATGTTAACAAATACAACCTTTGATTTGAATAATGTATTAATAAATGCTGAAATTAATATTAACTAAGATTAATGAATGCTATAGATGTATTGTTTATGCTTAGTTCATGTTAACTAAGGTTGTTAACTAATGAACCTTATTGTAAAGTGTTACCCAAAGAAATTATACATTAAAAGATCAATCATTAAAAATGTTTCAACATTAAAATGATGAGTAATTTCAAGCTTCGGTAATATGTTGTTTCCAGAATCCTGAGAAGTACATGATTAAACAAACTTAATATAACCCATCATCAGGCATCATCCATACACCGAGATGATTTTGTGGTGCACTGATTTTTAAATCCCAAGATCCTGAACATTAAATAAATGTCTTGAACAAAACAAGTTCATGTTTTTTTGTTGTCATTTTGAAGTGATAAAAGCCCAGTTCACACCAAGGACAATAACTATAATGATAAAAATAAAGATTTAGTTCACACCACGACTATTTTCCTTTCAGCTGATGAACGATAAAAACATTGACAGCCAATCAGAATCCATCCTGCTTTAAAGAGCTGGAGCATTAAATTGGCAGAACTGCAGATAATAATAAACAGAACAATATCGTCTGCTGGTGTGGACGCTAATAAGGTTATCATTATAGTCATTGCTCTTGGTGTGAACGGGCTTTAAGACATACTACGGTGTCTGGCCACCAACATTGTGCGCAAAAACGTGTTTTAAGAAAGCAAACCAGTTCAAATTTAAATTCTTGTTGACTTTAAGAATCCATGATAAATGATGATAAATGAAAAGATAAAATGGCAGTGTAAATTGCTGACAGGTGTCCACAATAAAGAATGTAAGTCAATGTGAGTCGCTTTGGATAAAAGCGTCTGCTAAATAAAAAATAAAATAAAAAGATGGGTGATTATTATAGATTTTAGGGTACCTTTTGAAATTAGAAATGTAGTAAGGGTAGGGCATGCATGTCTGATTTTGAGCCCTCCGGTTTGGGCGCAATTTGAGCACTGGCACGTTTTCATTTTTTACAGTGTACATGAAGGCAGATTAGATGGAGAGTTACCCCTGATGAAGTATCAAAGTCATCATCAGTGAGGTAGTTCTAGTCGCTCTCCTGTGATGTCAACGCAGCAGGCGGAGTCTGAGTGGGCGGGTCTTCTGTTGACTCCGCCCCTTCACCAGTCTAGGTGCAGGGGAAAGAGAACACATGAGGAATGTGTGTGCGTGACCTGAGAATCACGACAGTTGGGACAGGAAACCAAGAAATGTAAGGAGCTATACTGGATTTCCCTTAAACGCACTGAGTCATTTAGTTCTGTTCTAACCTGTGAATTGTTTGAGTAACGGGGAGTTTCTAAACGGTTTCTGAACCCATATCTGGGTTTCACTTCAAAAAGAACTGTACTTTTGACAGTCACTGATTGACATGTTTATCAGGTTAAGTGTTTAACGGATAGGATGATATTAATTTTGTTCTTTATGGGTTGCAGAAAACGAATCAATATGACGGATAATGAAAATAATCGACTCGACTAATCGAGTTTCATTATTAATTCGAGTCTTTCCCACTTTAAATTAGTGAAAAACATTTCTATGAACACTTGTATTCTTGTAATGTGAGCATTGTAACTGTAGACAAGCAATTAAATGTCTCTTTCTTCGTTAAACGACAATTATTTTTTGAAAGAAATTAATACTTTTATTCGGCAAGGATGCATTAAATTGACGCATTAAAGTGACAGCAAAAACATAATGTTTCAAAAAATATTTCTATTTCAAATAAATTCTGTTCTTGTGAACTTTCTATTCATCAAAAAATCCAGAAAAAAATGTATCCACAAAAATATGAAGCAGCACAACTGTTTTCAACATTGATAATAAGCATATATATATATATATATATATATATATATATATATATTATAAGCATATATATGTTGTTTTTTACCTGCTGTTCTTCCTGAGGAATGGTCTTCTGAGGCTATAAATTAGAGAGAAAAGGTGAGAAACAAATACATTTCTGCCAACTCAACACATAAACAGTGACACAGGATATTTAACAAGAAAGAATAAAGGAATCATGTGCACGTAACATTAATATCTAATCAAGTAAATAGGGTAATGTTTGATTTCATATTAAAATGGGTCATATTATTGATAAAAGAATTTCCTTTACTCTTTTGAAAGAGTATGATAAAGGAGACATACTCTACTAGTCAATCCAGACCATTTGTGAATGCTGAAAGCTTAAAAAAGTATTTGTACAAGAATGTAAATTCTGTTATATTTGAGTTAATCAACTTGAGTTAATCAACTGATTCTCACCCATTTTCGTGGTCTACCTCGAGGTCTTCGTTCTCTCAGTGGCTCAAGCTGCATCCAAAAGCAGATGAAGGAAAGAGAGCGCATGTTATATGTCTGAAGAAGAATCAGTGAGCTTAAGTGGAAGTGCACTCCAGCAAGTTGTCTTACTTTAGCTGTGACCCGCTGGCCTTTATTTTTACTGCCTCTTGGTCTTCCTCTCGGCCTCTTAGGAGCTGAGGGCTCAACAGGCTCCTGAGGGAATCAATTCACTTGGTTTAACTCAATTTATTTAGTATCCATCCATCCCTCCATCCATCATTGCATCTCTCTGACCTGTGGTTGTTTGCGAGGTCGTCCTCTGCTGCGTTTGGGAGCTGGTGGCTCTTCTTCTGGGGCCACTGTCTCCATCTGACCTGCATCGGTCTCCTCCACGTCCATCCTGACCCCAGAACACCTCACACATGCATGGACACACACAATCTAAACGAGACTTGAGTGGACACAGGAAGAAATGGAGAGAGATATGGTTAATGGACAATTTGATGGATGTAGAAAGAGCCTACAATTAGTGTAAAAGCCAACCATTTGTACAGTCAGCTGGAATGTATTGCAAAATAAAGTGAGGAGGAGAGGTCTTCATTTTACATATACTACTGCACATTACCCAACTTATAACATGGCTACTTACTAAATAAATACATTAATAGATATGAAATATTGATTTGAGTTTAAGTTATTTCATTATGTGAAAGGAAATTAAAAAGACATGAAACTAGCAAATATTTGACCATATGTTTAATTTTTTTTTTTATCATACTTGCACCTAAATTGAAAACAGGCAAACTACTTAACTAAAAAATAGTTAAGCTAAATAAAAATCATAGTGGTTTGATGCGTGAGAGGTTAAATCATAACCATGCATCATAACTTTACGCTTTGTCCTCGTTAGTCACGCACTGCCATTAGTTTAATACGGTCACTTTATATTTGGACAAAAATCTCTGTCTCATAATCAACTTCTCATCTTCTATAGTCCCTGCTGCTCTGACATCATCTCATTCCTACAATGACACAGACATTAGTCATAGTTTTAACAGTAACAACTTGGTGCGTGAGAATGTGATATTCCACAAAAATAAAGTCTCTCTCTCTCTCTTTATATATATATATATATATGTTAACCTAAGAAAACACAAGAGTAATTTCAGGTGTTCAGTATTTACTAGTCAATATCATCATATTCACTGTAGACTCTTCATCCTACAGCTACACGTTCATATGATCATATGTCATTTATTGGCCGTGAATGTATATACACATGCATTTCATCAATGACAGCTTATTTAACCCCTGCTGGCAGAGAGGGATCCTCTAGGAGGCTGTTCAATGGCATCTATTCACATGAAATATAACTTTCCATGTTCCTCTCATGCATATATAACTAACCGCTATACACCATAAACTATGTCTCAGTGACTCCTAATAAGAAAACCTAATAAGCTTTACTAAAATAGTACCATGTGCTATTGAACTGTTTGATTAGCATGTTCATATGCAACAGTATTTAAAAGTCAATGTAAGGAACTTCAAAGAATTCCCATCGTGGTAGATGACGAAAAACATGTTTTTTCCTTGCATATTTTGTGGTAATAATAAGGTACTTTTTGTATCAGGGAGAACACACTAATAAAAAAGTACCCAAATGTACCATAGTAGTGCCACATTTTTTTGTTTATCATGTGTTTTTGAACATATACCAACACATCAAAAATAAAATAGTAAAAAATTAGGGTCTATACATAAATAAAAAAAGATCTGGAATGGAAGCGAATGGTACACTAGCTATTCAGTGAGTTTTCAGTGGTCTTTAAAATATTTTTCCATATGGTGGGCAATTACGACAGCCCACATTTTTCACATACTTTCAGACCTACAGAAAAATGTAGCTGTCGGTCGTGAACTACAGCTTAAAACGAGCACGCTTTGCGGTGTCCTAAGGATCCAAACACAGCCTAGCAACATTTAAAGAGGGAGACAGAATATTATTACAGACACTTCAACTTCAGCGGCCACAGAACAGAAGCACGTCAGAGATAAACACAACAACAGAGGTAACAAAACAAAGTAACTACAGGTACCATGGGATTACCATGTTTTTGAGGACAAAATATCATGTACAATGTTGTTGTTTTTTAGATGCAATGACATTTTTGGGCATATACCATGGTAATTCTTTAGTATTCTATAAAGATGCAAATACCATGGTAGATCAATATGGTATGGTATATTTTGGTGTACCATGAATGGCATTCAACAAACTACTTTCTGATACTGTACACTTCTTTTACAAAACGTACTATGGCTGTGGCACCATGGTATAGTATCACAGGCATACTTTCATACCATAGCATTGAAATTTACCATGGTATTTATATGGCACTCCAGGGTTCCAGGGTACTCTGAAGAATAACATGTTAGCTATGGTATATGCCTAAAAAGTTGTTTTAATGTATTTTTTATTCGATTTCTTAATTAACGTCTATTTCTTAATTAAAAAAAGGTGCCAAAAGTACAGTACTGTCCTTTTGTAGCATGGCTATATTAAAAACAATTAAATTGCATTTGAAATCTGAGATATTCAGATACCATCACCAGATAACAACACAACATTAACAGATAACAACAGATAGCAACATTAACAAAACTGACTTGTAAAAAAAAAAGTCATAAGTTGACATTTAGTGTAGAGCACTTTACCTTGTTTACGTTGTCCTCAGCACTCTGCGTTCAGCGTTCACCTGGAGCAGCGGCGTCGCGTGTGATGAGACCGCGAGTCTGTACGTCAACATAACATGATTGACATCATTTCTGGCCCCGCCCCTCCTCACGTCAATCATTCTCTCAGAACTGAAATGAAGCGCCACGCTTCTTTTAGCTCGTCTTCGTTCTTCTAGCCAAGGCTATGCAGTTCTTCTTTTGCTGTTTGTAATGGCATCTTTCATGTCAGGCTAAATCGCTTCCTTTCTTGGATGCTGACGTCGCGTCGCGTTTTCTTGCCGCATAGGCAGCTGTTTTGATTGGACAGTCTGTGGCATCGCGTCACAAGCATGACGCCCATATGATAAAAATCCATTTAAATGCAGCTGCCAAACTTCCGACAATGTTACCACCAGTTTACAAGAATATTAGCCGTTTGCTACTGTGATGTCAAGACCATATAGCGTAAAGGAATGAGTAATCAGGTTTTTTTTCCTTCTCCTAAATAAGTATTTCAAGAAAACAAAAATTAGTCATTAGCAGAAGAATGAGAAAGCACTAGCAAAAGTCCCTAAAAGTGCCATGGTATTACTATGAAGTAGATAGATTCTGTTTGATTGTGTTTTAATCATTATAGGCCTATCCTGAAATTCACATATCGGTATTAATGAAAAAAAAAAAACATGATGATACCATATAAAACAATATAATATAATTTGGGTAGCCTATTTATTGACAAACAATAATGCAATATAAATGAAGTCCCCCTGCAGTCAATAATTGATCATCTTTGATAACCAAAACGAGTCGTTTTTCCCCCTGTGAAAAGAATTAATCTATGCCTAAAATAGCTCGAGTGTAACTCTATATGCGCATCATCATGAATATGCTAATTAGCCCCGCCTCTACTCAATCACACCAGCTCGGACAAGCTGAATAATGCCATCAAAATGAACAAAAATTCCCAAAAAATGAAGTTATGGGGGGAAAAAATGCCTTAATAATGAGTTCCTGATTTTTATATAACGATAGTTAAGCAATAAGCTATAACACAAGCAAGTGCTTTTTGTCCCTAAAAAGCATTTTGCAAATGTGATATTGATATTATAATACAGTTAAATAAACTAAGTTAACAAGTAATTTACATTTTAGACACATATTGTCTGGTTTTGCTTCTTCAACGAAAAAAGTTCCAAACAAAGTCACATGAAAACCGTTGCGTAACTGGAAGCCAGTGATTATAAAGTTATAAATATGGATATTTTCTTACAAAAACACTCCAGAAGGCATTTATTAACCCCCTGGAGCCATATGGGATTACTTTTATGATTGATGGATGCACTTTTTGGAGCTTCAAAAACTCGGGCACTATTCACTCCCATTATCTTGGAAGAACCAGGATATTATTTAATATAACTCCAATTGTGTTAGGTTGAAAGAAGAAAGTCATTTACAACTGGAATGGCTTGAGAAATTATGGGATAATTACAATTTTTGGGGTTAACTAACCCTTTAAAAGGATCCTATATATACAGTAACAACTGCAGTAAATTACTGGGATTAATAATTACTAATCATAATTCTGTGGGACGACATTAGATGAATGTTGGAGGGTAAAAACAGAATTTTGAATACTTTATTAATAATAAATTCTACAAAGTTCAGTATAGTTCAGACTGGTGATGTCAGTTTTAATGTAAATTTATGTGCACCTGTATATTCATATGTTCCACAATTGCAAGCATAAATCTTAATGTCAATTAAACCCCCAAATTCAGAACGATACAAAAATGCTTACATAATCTTATAAAAACACATTTTTAAGTATATTACATTCCATCTACTTAATATATTTATATTTTTGAAGATGAGGCAGTGTGAAATGTCTTGTAAAGTCATGCTGCTGTCATGTGTGTGTTGTGTTGTGTTGTGTTATGAGCTGGTCTGTCAGCTAGGTCATCTCCATGACCTTCTTAATCCAATCCACATAAACAGACACACGGATGAAGATGTTTGGCTGTCCTGAGTGTCCGCAGCGGCGCATGGGTATGATGACTCCCTCTAGAACCCAACAGTCGCTGTTCTGACAGGCCAGAGGGCCACCGTAGTCTCTCTGAAAGTGAAAAAGAGGACTGTTACAGTGCACCTGCACACGGCACATCTTACTCATTTCACAATCCACACTTACATCTATTGAACTTGAAACTCGTGTAGCCGCACAAACGTATAGAAAGGAAATGTTTGAAGCACTAAATGCTTCACTTTTAAACACACATTTTGCAAGATTTTTTGCAAGCTAAGCGGCATCTAGATCAGTGGTAGTTTTACTTTAAGACACAGATTTTACATGTTTATCATACAAAAATGCTTAAAATGAATAAAAATAAAAAACCACCAAATTTTCTACCAAAAGACTGATGAATTTATCAAAATACTGAGTAAAATATAAGAATAGAATTAAATTTGATTAGACACACAGCCTTTAATATCAACAACGAATAATATGGGATGCATTTCTACAAAAAAAAAAAAAAGCTTATTTATTTAATAACTATGAATGATTATGTGTGCAGTTGCATCTTATTATTTGCATTTAGCACTGCTTTTTTCATGTCAGAACAGACATTTGAGAAGCACTGGTCTTTACACATCAATCACAACTCACATCAAGTCATATTTGTTCTCAAATTATATAGCAATGCTTTCATTGTAGTGATTCTTAAAGTCCCCATAAATTCAAAATTGACCATACTTACTTTGTTTGCCTAAATTGATCGTTTTGTGGTGAACAATTCATCCATGCAAGTCAATCCACACAAAAAAAATTTTGGGCTTTGTAATCTTTAATCAAAATCTGAAATTTCCCCTCCCCTCTGCATTGGAGGACCTTCCCTGATGACGTGGGTTTGACGGTTTGGGTTCTGCTTAACATCCGTAACCACGCCCCTCCAACTGACAGTAGACAGGCTGAATGACAACACCTACTTTTCTAGATCCAATCAGGTGCTAGTTAGAAAAAAAGCCACGCCCACCATTTTGCCTCATTTAGTGTTCCGTTTCTCTCGGAAACACGTCACAACACTGGAGAAAAGTCGTTTGCAACTTCCACTTCACGGGGACTTTAAAATCACCATGAATTTAGAATTGACAAATCTGTTTTTTTATGGAATATTGCGAGCCTGGTTAAAACCAGACCATTCTCAGTTGTAACTGAGTTATGGTCTGGCAAAGCATCATAGACAAATCATTTCCAGAGGGGCGTCACCAACGGACGTCGCGGATAGACCTAAACCCAATCAGAGCGATGAAGGAGATGACGTATGCAGAGCGGCGGAGAAACATCTCCGAGTGTTGTTCTTTGCTCGGTTTTTAACTAAAAGGAAACGTTCAAATGGCTTAAAACAGACGCGATAGCTGATTGGAACGAGTGATGTTCGACGGCGGTATCCATCTTTGTAATGTAGGCTACAAAATCTGCTTCAAAATCCCAGCGCTGTCGTCATTGTGTAAAGCCCGCCCCAACGTTTCTGATTGGTGCCTCGATTTCGACGGATTGGAAATGGGCTTGAATGAGCTCTTTGCCAGACTAACTTTCAGAGCAAATCTAAATTTGCCGGAAGTTGTCTGGGTTTTCCCAGGCTAGAATATTGCAGTATTTATTATAAATGATTTATCCGCAAACATCATAATTTTTTTAAATTCATGTGCCTCGTAATCTTTAATTAAAATAACTTGTCCTCCTCTTGCAGCTCATCTCTTCTCTTCTCTGATGACGAGGGCGGGGCAACCTGTCACTCACATGAGATCCACCAATAGCAAACCACAACCATCCAATCAATTCCCCATTATCAAAATCAAGCCCCGCCCTTTTCGAGCTTTCCAAGAACATTTGTTCTTGTTCCAGATGCCGTCTCACTCTGATATGCGTCGTAATAGGGAGGAAAAGACTATCGCAACTTCTGTTTCATGCAGACTTTAACTTATATGGTGTTAAAAGGCATAAAAGCACAGCACAAACAACAGGTCAGCACACCAGTACCTCACAGGCGCCCACTCCAGCCTGGAACGGCATGGTGCACATCTCATTCTCACGGACACGACCCTTGAAATATGGGTTACAGTCTTTATTGCTCAGTACGGGCATCTGAGCCACATTCAGAACAGTTTCATCCCCCTTTCCTGAGAGAGAGAAGAAGAGAAGATCAATGGTGGGAAGGAAAGGATGCATAACTGGATGGGTGGGTAGATAGAGATCCAAAAAACTGTATTTTCAGCGTCAGATTTTACATCTAACCGGATGCTACGCATTTCTAGCATTTTTTGTGCACAATGAGAGTGAAAATGATGCACAAAACGAAAACATCCCAGCCAATTACATGATGTTAATATTGTCTTCAATTCAGTTCTTCAGAATTTCATAAAGTCAGAATTTCGAGCTTCCTACTTTGGAAAAATGTGAATAAGAATAAACATTTTCAGAGGTATATTACCTCTCTGCTGAACAAACATTTGCACTATCAAATATTATTACAATTTTAAATAACTGTTTTCTATTGTAATATATTTAAAATTTTAATTTATTTCTTTGATCAAAGCTGAATCAGCATCATTACTCCAGTCTTCAGTGTCACATGATCCTTCAGAAATCATTCTAATATGATGATTTGCTGCTCAAGAAACAGTTGTGCTGCTTAACATTTCTGTGGAAACGGTGATACATTTGATGAATAAAAAGTTCAGTAGAACAGCAATTTATTTTTTATCACCTTTTGTTTCTCCCCAACCAGCAATTTCACAGACGGTCCCCTCTGGCACGATGTAGCGCTCAGGAGGAAGACATATTTGAGACACACGATCATTAAACTGGGCAGGACTGCAGGAGAAGAGCGACAAACGTGTCTATTAGAGGGCAAAGATACATGAAAGAATACCACGGTACACGGTGGAAGCAAAGCATGTGTAAATGTGTTTGTGTGTGGTATGAAGTACGTTTCTAGCTGAAGCATGACCAGGTGTGATTCAGACGGGCCGCAGACGATCTTGGTGAGAGCAATGGTTTGTCTATCTGGATCTCCTTCCTTTGGATCACGGAACAAGGTGCCCATCATAGCACTATATCCTGTGAGCTCGACGTAACTGCATACAATCACAAACGATCATGTGAACATATATCAAAACGCCCGTACTGTCCAACTATGAATCACTGCAGACTGTGAGTTACCAGGAAGAAAAGCATTGTTTGGTGCTGATGACCCATTCAGAATTGACCAGAGAACCTCCACAGAAGTGATTTCCTTTCCTGTGAAGATAAGGAGATTTAATCAGCTCAGAATAGGCTACAATAAACACTGTTCATAAACCTATTTTACTTCCATAAAGTGACATATTTCGGGCCCGTTTATTTGGGCAAGAAATAGTAAGACTAACCGGTCTCTAAGGCTGACGGTCCAGGGAGAGTTTCCAGGTGTGCCGCCCACTATTCTTAACTTGGACTTGACACGACGGTCGTCACGCTTTCCACACTCGTTAAACACAACCTCCGCTGTTTACACACATAGATCATTATATTAGAAGCACAACTGCACACATCAGAGTCTGTACTACTCTCTGTATAATGTTTTTGACTTACTTGTTGGCCCGATGATTGGCACTTTCTCCCCAGCTATTACAATATAAAGGAGAACACAGAAAATAATAATAATAATACATTATTATAAATCATTTCATTAGTTATTATTACTATTATTAATGTATAATTCTAAATAATAAATGATAATAAATAATTATAAAAACAAAATAAAATAAAATAAAGACTAATAATTATTAATAATTGTGCTTGCAGAATTTCACAAAAATATCTCATTTGGTACTAACACATTTCAGCATTTATAGGGCCAGATTTACTAACAGCTTGCGCCGGCTCAAACTCTGTTTTTGGCGTTAAAAAACAACTTTCAGGATTTACCAAAGATTGCGCTGAAAAGACATTGACACAGTTATTTTTGCAAATGACCTTATTGCACATGCATTTGTAGTTTCAAGTTGCATTTTTAGTTGCAAGTTTCCCCTTCAGATGCAACATTTATGTGAGGACTGTATTTAAATGAATCACAAAAGGTGATTTACTAAGGTTTGCGCTCGTCAATTTACTGGTATTTGCGCCATTATTTAACGGCCAAAAGCATGTCTAATGTGGTCCCTATGCTTTTCCACTTTTTCAACTTTAGTTAGTGTGTAATATTGATGTTTGAGCATAAAAAAGATCTGCAAGGTTACAAAGCTCAAAGTCCACTCCAAAGGGAGATATTTCATTTAACAGAATCCACTTTCCAAGAACTACAACGAAGGACTCGTTTGGACTACAACGCGGGCTTTGTGAAGTCATAATGCTACTCATCTAAATAATCCCCGCCCATGGAATACGCAAAAAATGGTGCAAGGCCTGGTTGAGCTGCATTAGCGAAGACAGTGTTGTCGCTATATCATAGAGACGCTGTTTAGTCCACCACGATTACAAAACTCACTTGTTGGACCTTCTGACAAACCTAGAGTGGTCCAAATTGACAACGTTTATCTGTGTGCTGCACATTTTACGGGGAACAGCTTGCAGAACCTTAGAGAGTACAATGCAGACTACACACAAAAGCTTCTCCTGAAATAGAGCAGTTCCCACAAGGGCCAATCTGTTGTTTATGGATCACAACTTGTAAGTATGTCTTATTATTTGTAGTTATGTTTTCTATTAACAGTTCCAATTATAAGTTGTATGTAGTTGCTATGATGTAAACAAAGGGCAGAGCTTTGCCTCCGCTAGCCTGCTAACTAACATTACGGTATTAATGTGGTGTTTACTTCAGCTTTTGTAAGCTCTCGCTTTTCTAAGACGGTTTTTACCGTCTCTTCGGAAAATTAACCTTGGTTTTGTGATCGATCACTGTTTGCATTACCATAGTTTTCCAACAAATATCATGATTAAATGGTGTATAATGTTTCAAAAATGTACACTCACCGGCCACTTTATTAGGTACACCTGTCCAACTGCTCGTTAACACTTAATTTCTAAGCAGCCAATCACATGGCGGCAACTCAGTGCATTTAGGCATGTAGACATGGTCAAGACAATCTCCTGCAGTTCAAACCGAGCATCAGTATGGGGAAGAAAGTTGATTTGAGTGACTTTGAACGTGGCATGATTGTTGGTGCTAGAAGGGCTGGTCTGAGTATTTCAGAAACTGCTAATCTACTGGGATTTTCACACACAACCATCTCTAGGGTTTACAGAGAATGGTCCGAAAAAGAAAAAACATCCAGTGAGCGGCAGTTCTGTGGGCGGAAATGCCTTGTTGATGCCAGAGGTCAGAGGAGAATGGCCAGACTGGTTCGAACTGATAGAAGGGCAACAGTGACTGAAATAACCACTCGTTACAACCGAGGTATGCAGCAAAGCATTTGTGAAGCCACAACACGCACAACCTTGAGGCGGATGGGCTACAACAGCAGAAGACTCCACCGGGTACCACTCATCTCCACTACAAATAGTAAAAAAAGAGGCTACAATTTGCAAGAGCTCACCAAAATTGAACAGTTGAAGACTGGAAAAATGTTGCCTGGTCTGATGAGTCTCGATTTCTGTTGAGACATTCAGATGTTAGAGTCAGAATTTGGCGTAAACAGAATGAGAACATGGAACCATCATGCCTTGTTACAACTGTGCAGGCTGGTGGTGGTGGTGTAATGGTGTGGGGGATGTTTTCCTGGCACACTTTAGGCCCCTTAGTGCCAATTGGGCATCGTTTAAATGCCACGGCCTACCTGAGCATTGTTTCTGACCATGTCCATCCCTTTATGGCCACCATGTACCCATCCTCTGATGGCTACTTCCACCATGTCACAAAGCTCTAATCATTTCAAATTGGTTTCTTGAACATGACAATGAGTTCACTGTACTAAAATGGCCTCCAAAGTCACCAGATCTCAACCCAATAGAGCATCTTTGGGATGTGGTGGAACGGGAGATTCGCATCATGGATGTGCAGCCGACAAATCTGCGGCAACTGTGTGATGCCATCATGTCAATATGGACCAAACTCCCTGAGGAATGCTTCCAGCACCTTGTTGAATCTATGCCACGAAGAATTGAGGCAGTTCTGAAGGCAAAGGGGTCCAACCCGTTACTAGCATGGGGTACCTAATAAAGTGGCCGGTGAGTGTATAAGAAAATTACAAAAAACCATACCACTCTGAAACATTTGAAATTGACGCCATCCTTAATATTTACACCTGAGCAGATGAAACTCATGGTTATGGTAAGAGGCGTGACATTTCCTGAACACGCGGTGCCAATCACAACACACTGGGCCAGCTAACCAATCACAGCACATTTCGTATTTCAGAAGGACGGGCTTCATCCAAACAAGAACCGAATGCTGCGTTCGAATCAGACTGGGGAGAAAGCTGCTGTAATAATGTAAAATATGTGAAAATAATGTGTGTTTTTTTAACAATCAAGCATGAAAGCATATTCTAGTACACCCCAAAAGCAAGACTTTGTAAAATGGCATAATAGGACCCCTTTAAACTAGACGCTGATTTGAGCTGCTCTTGGTAGATTGTGTTGGTCATTATGGAAATGATCTGACTGCGTCTGTGATCTTTAATTTGCTCGTCGTCAGTAGATCACTTTTCATCGCTTGTTTGGATTTGCGCTCTCACACTAATCTGCCCTGATTAGTAAATCTGGCCCTTAAACTTCTGCGCACAGATTCTGTATGGGCCTGGTTATTAGAGGCTGAAAGAGCAGAACTGACTGAATTAGACTGGAAAGAGCATCTATAAACACGGTAACTTTACCACACTGCTTGATGGCACAGTAGTCAAATTCAGTTTTGGGGTCAGAGGTGTAGCACCAGGGTCCGTGGTGGTCTCCGTCAGGGTTCCTGCAGTAGTTGTCGGTCAGATTGGCCTCTGGGTGTGTTTGGGGGTTTATCCTGCAAATATATGTCCATAAATTATCTTGAATATATGTCATACAGCAATAAACCTGCTTTAGATGAGACAAACAAGAATGGAAAGCTCATTTCTGCGGTTAAATTGACATTTTCCTATACTTATTTTACTTACTTAGTAATTTTCCATTGGATAATACACGTTTTATGCATTTGTGTGATCCTATGGTGAACATTTGTTAGACTTACTTGGTTTTGTGAGGTGTATTGACGCTCCATTTCTGGCAGAGAATACCTTTACGTGTCTTGCGGACAACACCCCGATAGTTTTTGCCGATTTCATTATAGCAATCTAGTTTAAATGGAGGAAAAATGTTTTGGTTATTTCCAATACTGTTCAAAAGTTTGAGCTAAGTACGTTTTTTTTTATGTTTTAAAAGATGTCTCTTCTGCTCACCAATGTTGCATTTATATGATCAAAAATACAGTAAAAACAGTAATATTGTGAAATATATATTACACTATAAAACAACTGAATTTATTCCTGTGATCGAAGCTGAATTTTCAGCATCATTACTCCAGTCTTCAGTGTCACATGATCCTTCAGAAATCATTCTAATATGATGATTTGCTGCTCGAGAAACATCAATATCAATTTTGAAAACCGTTGTGCAGGTTCATATTTTTGTAAAAAAGCATTCAGGAAAGAGAAAGTTAAAAAGAACAGCATTTATTTGAAAAATAAATATTTAAAACATTATAAGTGTCTTTACTGTCACTTTGATCAATTGAATGTGTCCTTGCTGAATAAAAGTATTAATTTCTTTTTTTTAAAAGCCCAGCCTTTTGAACGGTAGTGTATGTACAGTCATTATGAAGTGTGTGCTGAGGTTTTCTCTTCCCGCAAAGCACAGTCAAAATGTATCCTTAAAAAATAAAACTGCAGTTGATGTGTTTAATCACTAGTAGGCGCCAGCTGTACCCTCGGCCTCAATGTCATCCGCGCAGCGCTTGATCTGCAGGCACAGAGCCGTCCTCATATCAGAGATGGACGTGAAACACCAGGGCGCCTCCGAACCGTCCGGGTTACGGCAGTAGTTCTCCTCCAGACCCCTAAAAGTGGAAGAGAAAGAGAAAAGTCACAATCAACAATCAGTTCTATAGATTTTCAGGACATATCCAAGCCCCTCTCCACTCACTTGCACTCGTAGGTTTTGGGGAAGAACGGGTGTTCGTGGGGTTTCTGGGCGTCCCAGCGCTGACAAGGGATTCCAGAGGTTGTTTCGTTGACTTTGCCCCTGTAATCCTCTCCACGACCCCGAAAACAGTTAGTGGTGTAGCCGGAGCGAAGACGGCGCTTGGGAGACTCGGCTGCGGGATGAAAGGAGAGTATCTTCTTGTTAAAATGACTTTAGTTAGTAGTATAGTAGGATACTGGACACATGCTGTCCTACCAACTCTATATTCTAAAGCTCCTGATGGATCAGTCGTTGCATATTCATAAAGAATCATACTGTAGCCCGTCTTGTGAACCCAATGCAATAAACTGCTATTAATGTTGTGCTCTCGAGTTTCTGATTTTCGATTATTTAGTTGTCTCTTTGAAAAGCACTGATGCGATTGGAAATGACAGTGATGTCCCCGGGAAGATGAAGATCTGTGTCCTTTAAACAGAACGAATGAATAATAATCCAAATGATTTGCATGGAGATTGAAATTCATGCACTGCTAACAGAATGCAAATGACTGTTGAAGGTTATTAGTGTTATGCAAGCATTTTAAAGTTGACTTTGCATCAAAACGGACTTAAAAGAATGTATTTGTTCAAGTTAATCTCTGATATGTCTCTATAAACTTTGACTTTTGAACCAAGCTTTCATGGACACATGGATATTGCAGACCTCATGTGTTTTATTTCTTCATAAAGCCTATGCTAACCTTACTGTATATCCTGCATGTAAAATGCTTCTGTTTACACTCTTTATCTTATAAAGAATAATAAAAGCAAAGAGGTCAAGGTTTGGCAGTTTAACCCCTGCTGCTGGTCAGATGCTCGAACTATATCATACTCTTCCAAAAACAGAACCCTAGGGTTCTCGACTCAATTGTATAAAGAACCCTTTATGCCCAAAATATTCTATATAAGAGGAAATGTCTTCTATAGGGCTTTTCACACTTGAACTATTTAACATAACATTCTAACAAAGCTTTGTTTCACACTGTCACTAAAGCAGTGCTAACCTTGCTCCAGAGCTCATAACCTGCTAACCCTGCTCATAACCCTGGGTAAAAAGTGGTGCTAACCCCGTGTCTAAATTACAGGTGTGAAAGCTTTCTTTACCCAGGGTTAAAAGCGGGGTTTAGAACGACGATAACCCGAGGTTGAGCGCCGTGTGAAAAGGACTAATGATTGTATAATGCTTCCATGTTTAATGGGTTATTTCAACTATGTTTACAAGCTGCTTCATTCATAAAACGTTATTAAAATTAAAAATATATTAAAACCAAATGAATTAATTAAACCTAAATGCATAAAATGATCCAATGATGGGAATCCCTTAACCCTCTATGGTACGGTGTTGCCTCCAGGCAACATAGTCTATTTTAGCTTTTTTTAAATAAAAACTAATACAATTTTATTTGTCAATGCTCTCTAAGGGGAGGGGAACTCAAATACTAACCAATGAAAATGCAAAAGAGTGGTAACATGACCCACAGGGGTCCATTGTGTTCCCTCTTTCAGCACACGTGCACATGTCACATGGCTCCATATTTTCTCCACTGACAAGGGCATTTTTCACTAATTTCTGTCCAGATAATCAACTACAAAAAATCTTAGTCACCTTCATTGGTAAGTAAAGAAGTATTTTCAAAAACATTACATTATATATCATCAAATGTATCATAGGGAATTACATAAAACTGCATGTTGCCTCGAGGCAACATTGTACCGTAATGGAATCACATAAGGCCATACCAGGCATACTAGGTTTGAATACAAGTATAGTTTAATTGTAAGGAAAAGAGTTTGAACTATCTAAATGTATCTGGATTTTTACAATCTGAAAACTCAGCATGGTTCGACAGTCACTATTGGCCACTATAGTGGGTAATCGGGCAAATAGTGGATTCGTGGGACGGGCGTGTGGCTTGTGAGTGGTCAGTGAGGTCGACGGGACATTTGGCCACTATAGTGGGTAATCGGGCAAATAGTGGGTTCGTGGGACGGGGCGTGTGGCTTGTGAGTGGTCAGCCGGGGTCGACGGGACATTCAGCCACTATAGTGGGTAATCGGACAAATAGTGGGTTCGTGGAACGGGGCGTGTGGCTTGTGAGTGGTCAGGGGGGTCGACGGGACATTTGGCCACTATAGTGGGTAATCGGGCAAATAGTGGATTCGTGGGACGGGCGTGTGGCTTGTGAGTGGTCAGGGGGGTCAACGCGACATTTGGCCACTATAGTGGGTAATCGGACAAATAGTGGGTTCGTGGAACGGGGCGTGTGGCTTGTGAGTGGTCAGGGGGGTCAACGGGACATTTGGCCACTATAGTGGGTAATTGGACAAATAGTGGGTGAGTGGGACGGGGCGTGTGGCTTGGGAGTGGTCAGGGGGGTCAACGGGACATTTGGCCACTATAGTGGGTAATCGGACAAATAGTGGGTTCGTGGAATGGGGCGTGTGGCTTGGGAGTGGTCAGCCGGGGTCGACGGGACATTTAGCCACTATAGTGGGTAATCGGACAAATAGTGGGTTTGTGGGACGGGGTCGTGGCTTGGGACCGTTCAGTGGGGTCAACGGGACATTTGGCCACTATAGTGGGTAATTGGACAAATAGTGGGTGAGTGGGACGGGGGCGTGTGGTGCCACACAGGATGAAGGCGGCGCTGCTTCTGGGATTTTCGGATTTTGGGGTGCTCCCGTCGCATGCATGGTTCGACAGTCACTATTGGCCACTATAGTGGGTAATCGGGCAAATAGTGGATTCGTGGGACGGGCGTGTGGCTTGTGAGTGGTCAGTGAGGTCGACGGGACATTTGGCCACTATAGTGGGTAATCGGGCAAATAGTGGGTTCGTGGGACGGGGCGTGTGGCTTGTGAGTGGTCAGCCGGGGTCGACGGGACATTCAGCCACTATAGTGGGTAATCGGACAAATAGTGGGTTCGTGGAACGGGGCGTGTGGCTTGTGAGTGGTCAGGGGGGTCGACGGGACATTTGGCCACTATAGTGGGTAATCGGGCAAATAGTGGATTCGTGGGACGGGCGTGTGGCTTGTGAGTGGTCAGGGGGGTCAACGCGACATTTGGCCACTATAGTGGGTAATCGGACAAATAGTGGGTTCGTGGAACGGGGCGTGTGGCTTGTGAGTGGTCAGGGGGGTCAACGGGACATTTGGCCACTATAGTGGGTAATTGGACAAATAGTGGGTGAGTGGGACGGGGCGTGTGGCTTGGGAGTGGTCAGGGGGGTCAACGGGACATTTGGCCACTATAGTGGGTAATCGGACAAATAGTGGGTTCGTGGAATGGGGCGTGTGGCTTGGGAGTGGTCAGCCGGGGTCGACGGGACATTTAGCCACTATAGTGGGTAATCGGACAAATAGTGGGTTTGTGGGACGGGGTCGTGGCTTGGGACCGTTCAGTGGGGTCAACGGGACATTTGGCCACTATAGTGGGTAATTGGACAAATAGTGGGTGAGTGGGACGGGGGCGTGTGGTGCCACACAGGATGAAGGCGGCGCTGCTTCTGGGATTTTCGGATTTTGGGGTGCTCCCGTCGGGCCCCTGGGGGGGTCAGCCCCCCCTGACCTCACACGGGTCATTAGGTCGGCCTGGGAGGTCTTCCACATGTTTGATCTTGCTGATGTTCAGGCCTGGCCTTCATATTAGGAAAAGGTTATGGTGATTGTTAATGTTTTACCCTGAAACAACACCGATTGTAATGTTTTGATATGATAACTTGATATGATGGTTTGTAGTACTTGCGTTCCACGATGGTACAATGTTGCCTGAGGGCAACAGCTGGATAATAAATGTTACTTTTTATTAAATATGAAATGTGTAATTCATTAAAAACTTGATAAATGTGTTTGTTCAAGTGTTTAGTTAAATAAATTGATGTTTTCAATAAATCTATCATTTTTTTCTTCATGAAAATGTCAAATGTTTCAATTTGTCCATTGTGGTACAATGTTGCCCTGAGGCAACAAACTTTTAATTAATAAATAAATAAATAAATAATGATAATGTTTATTGATATTGTTATAGTGTCCAATTTTAAGCAGAGAAAACATAACAAATAATTTTTTTCTCACTGATATCATATTGCGTACCATAGAGGGTTAAAGGTTATATATATGAAGTGCCTGATGGAACTCTTTAAGTTAACTCTTATAGAACCTTTTCTTAAGATATTGCTACAAATTATTATAAAATGCATGTCCTTACTTTGATGACAATTGAAAAATAGCTGTGCATTCAAACAAGATAAACTTTTATCCAAGCAACACAGATATTGCTAATATTTTTTTATGGTATAGAGGTTTTACCAGTGCAATATTAGTTTTTGAGGCTTACAAAATCACACATTTTATTTATTTAATCATTTATTTATTATCAGCAGCAAGGTTATCTTCATGCCGGAAACAAAGTAAATACCAAAAGTAATGCAATTCAAAAACAAAGCCTATATGAAACATTTCATTGTAAACTACTATGAAATGCAATATTTATCCTGGTGGTAAGGATCAGAAATACTCACGGCACTTGCGTATATCACAGCTCTCTCTCTCCACCGTCTCGTCAGTGGTGTAGCACCAGGGCACCGGAGACGCGTCCGGGTTACGGCAATAGTTATCATCCAAACTTTTATCAGGATATCTGGTTACACAAACATCAGGTACAAAGACATTTCACATTATTATTTCAGCATCCACTGAAAATTACTGCAACACCAGTTGATCAAATTGTTGCTTCTGCAGATTTGAGCGCGGATACAGACACAATGATTCTTTCATCCAATGCAGTTACATTCTGACATTATTAAAATCACCATGAAATCAAAATGGACCATTCTTATTTTTATTGAATATTGCAGTTTTTATTTAGCCTGGATGCCAGCCGAACTTAGCCCCGCCCACAACATTAGAGGATGGGAAGTTCGGTCTGGACTTGATCCGTTGTGAAGCAAGTATGCCCGAACCAAAGCTGTTCGGACCAATCAACTTGTCAGGGCGGGCTTTATACGATGATGGACAGATGATCAACCGTAACGTAATCATCCACGTCACCAAAGAGCGCTTGGGTTGAATTCGTTTGCAACCAAGGGGGTAATCCATCGACCGGAAGTTGAAGCCGGCCGGGTGCCGCCATGTTGTAGCAGAACTTCACTTGCGTTAGCATTTCCATTGACTCCCATTCATTTTGGCGTCACTTTGAAAGCGAATAACTTTACATCTGAGGCGTTTAAAGACTCCATTTGTCCATTATTTATTTCTAAAGAAACACGACAATGTATAAAGGGCTCCATTATCTTCTATGTTACATTATGGCCCCGTGGAAACAGATTTTGTAAAAAATAGGCTTACGATTGCGTCATAACCACTCGACTCTATGTCGCGCTGTACAGAAATGACCGTACAGACAGCAGGAGAAGCTCGCAGGCAATCGGGGGGACGTCCCGTCAAGGGAGAAGCCCATAGATAATGAGTCCATAAAAGCAACGGAATACTTACTCCTGCTCACTCACGCCAAAGAACTCTTTGCTCAAGTTCCCCGTCTCTGCAAGATTAACGTTGGCAATTTTCACGCACAGCTACTAGAAGAGTAACGTCTGTCAGACAGGTTGCTCACGTCATCAAGCTTAGTTTGAGTCGGTTTGAGTCTGCGTGTCAGGAACGGAAGTGCTCAAAAATCGCTAAAAATCGGCTTCAACTGTCTCAACTGAGCTCCAATGAGATGGCTCTGTCCACTTCTTATACTGTCTATGTTTACAACAAAGAATGGCTGTCGCTGGAGAACTGAGATGTGTAGATTCAGCCATCGCGTCTGTTATAGAAGATGTAGACAGCGCATTCATTTTAAAAGAGGAACAGAGAACCGCGATCAAGGCATTTGCCGATCGGAAAGATGTTTTTTGCCGTCCTTCCTACGGGATTCGGTCTATCCAATTGAGTGCAGAGGCATTTTCTTTCCTGGTTCGGTTGAAACACAGCCCATAATCACAGCCCAATGGAGCAGCATCAGACTAGAATCTGAGTATGACGACGTCAGGCTAGTATTTATTATAAAGATTCATGATTCCATTTATAATCTTTTATCAGAATCACTTCCCCTCCTCTTGCAGCTCATCTCATCTCTTCTCTGATGATGTGGGCGATGGCCCAGCTCTTCTTGTTCCAGAATCCGTTTCACTCGGATATCCGTCACAATTGAGAGGAAAAGACTATGGCATCTTCTGTTTCATGTCGTCTATAAGTGTGACTTTAGGGTTATGGGACACGGTCGTGTTATATTTACTTTTCTGGCTGGTAGATGTGTTGATGAGGATACTGCTGGTCCCATCTCTGACACTCTTTACCGTTCACCGTGTGATCCACCTGACCTCTGTAGTCTTCACCATTACAAGTGATGCACACCTCTAATGCAGAAACACACAGAAACATCACTCATAACTGTACAAGTGAAAACGCTCTTAAAATGACAGTGTGCTGCTGCCAATCTGAGTATTGAGCCTCACCGTCTTTGCACTGAGGGATGTTGCAGCTCTCAAATCTGCACTCAGGGTCAGTCGTGTAGCACCAGGGCCCGATGCGGTCGCCGTCCGGATTACGACAGTAGTTCAGCTCCAGGCCATTAGTAGCAGACGGAGTCCATCTATTCCAAACATCACTGATATCATTATAAGAATCAAAGAGTAATATATATACAGCAAGCATGCATTCATTTGATCAAAAGTGTCCGTAAAGACATTTATAATGTTACAAAAGGTTTCTATTTAAAATAAATGCTTTGTTTAAACTTTCTATTCATCAAAGTATCCTAAGGTTTCTACTGTTTTCAACATTGATAATGATCAGAAATGTTTCTTGAGCAGCAAATCATCATATTAGAGTGATTTCGGAAGGATCATGTGACACTGAAGACTGGAGTAATGATGCTGAAAATTACAACTTAAAATATATTCAAAAAAACAAAAAAACAGTTGCTTTAAATTGTAATGTTTCAATATTAATGTTTTTACGTCATTTTTAATGAAATAAATGCAGCCTTAGTGAGCACGAGAGACTCTTTCAAGTTTCATAATACATAATTTTGATCTTAATGTGCATGATTTATCAGTGCATGCTTAATTCCTAATTCTGAGAAAAGCTTGTGCATCATTTCTTTGCAGATGCAACTTGGTTTGATATTTTGTATCTAATGCAATGACATTCAGACAGTTTTAAACGTGTCCAAATACCTTTCGAGACCACTGTAAGTATTGCTGTCTTACAAAAAATTTTTCAAATACAAAATCTTTACATAAAGCTACATTTTTGTAACAGATTACACATGATGTCTGACTCATACCTGTGGTCATGAGGAAATTTCGACCACCACTGTTGACATGTTCGTCCTTTCATAGTCGTCGACACTTTCCCTCGATAGTCTTCTCCTTTACCCACGATGCATTTCCTTACATAGACTGAGTACAGGAGAACATTCACTTTCTGATACTTCATGTATGCAAAATCTACTGAAACACATTTCGAGAAGCAGTTTTTCACCTTTCATCTCATATAGGTCACAGTTCACGTTTCTCTTGACGTCTGCATTGACTCCGTCGCCCACCCAGGGCAGATGCTTACACACCACAGACGGACGAAACTCATAATTGAAAGCTCTGTAAAGTTCACTTTTTGTCAGAAAGCTGCACTCAAATACATCTTGTAAAAAAAAAAAAAAAAAAAAAAGTATTCCCTTGTGAAAAAAGTGTGACTAAAATATATTAAATGTGCACTTGTAGTGTATTTCAAATTTTAACAAAAATCTTACATATACAATTTATATTATACCATCTATATTAATATATTACATCATGACAGTTTTAAAAAGTGCAGTTTGTAATAATGTCGAATTCAAAGTTTTACTTTAAAGTGCAATTTAAATCAATGTTTTAATAATCGTTTGTCATGCTTTAAACTTTGATTATAATTGTAACTGTAGTGTGTTATTTGTTAAAGTTAATATATTTAAAATTGCAAAAGACAACATAATTCTGAAATTACATGCATGTAAAGTGTACTAAAGTCCTAGACAAACCCCTCCCCCCGAAACAACTAAATACATTTAATGTAAATTTAAATGAATACATTTTCATTCAATTGTAAATAAAAGTGAGGAAACGAGACCTGCATTCTGGACTCTCAGTGCAGCGTTTAGCACAATCCTCCAAAGTGATTCCTGGAAGTTCAGTCAGACGGTTTACGTTCCAGGACTTCAGAACCAGCTCTCTCCCCTCAGTTCTCTGGAAGTCATTGAGTGCGCTGCGGTGTGCTGTTAAACATCAGAACGGTTCAACTACCGTAGTCACTACTACCAGCATGCTTCAAGTCAAGTTACCTTTATTTCTATAGCGCTTTATTCAACACAGATTGTATCAAAGCAGGATAACAGGAAAATGATGCAAACATACAGCAGCTCTAAAAGAAAATAGTGTCGTTGTTCAGCTGAAGTCAGTTCAGTGTTGATTCAGTTCCATTGTAACGATCATCAATTATTACATTAGTTCATTTAATCTATAAAGCAGTTCCTCCTCATAGCTTCAAATAAAAGTTCTATATACTTACTTTGATATAGTACTAAATCATTATTTATTTACCGTGCTATTCAGATCATTTACATTTTTTACCACTTTGGATATAATTAGTAATAAACAAAAATCAAGTTGAACCTAAAACTCCCAAAACCAACTTTCTGAGTCAGTTATTAAATGAAAAGAATGCTGCCTAAAATATAGTGAATTATAACACTTAACAATAAGGTCTTATTTGTTAACATGTATTAACTGAACTAACTATGATCAATACATTTGTTACTGCATTTATAATCTTTGTAAATGTAAGTTAATAAAAATCCAGGTGTTCATTGTTCGTCCATGTTACTTCACAGTGCATTAACTAATGTTAACAACTTCTGATTTTAATAATATATAAGTAAATGTTGAAATTAACATCAAGTAAGATTAATAAATTCTGTAGAAGTATTGTTCATTGTAAGTTAATTTGAACTAGTTAACTAATGAAACCTTATTGTAAAACATTTTTACAGTGAATGTCCAAAAACATGCAATTGCCACGGTGCGTTGTCTAAAAACCCTTTTTGCCGCATTATTATTAGTGATTCCAGCAAACTCTTTATGATCTTTTTGTGCGGGCTTATAGCGCTGTAGTGTTATGCATGTCCTCTCAGAGGTGCTTAAACACACATGACCTTTGGATCTGCAAACTACATCTGTTTCACTAAAATCCCAGTGGCATGACACGATCACGCAGGGATGCCCAAATAACTACACAGTAAACAGAATCTGACACAGCTGTAACACACATGTCTGTGTTTAAATGAACATGTGCCGGTGTGCATGACCAGAAAGGGGCATTCATAAAACACAACTTTGCCACAATTTCATTTGCTTACAAGAGTTCTGTGGAAGTGATAGAAATACCATTTTCTTTCATATCATATATGGCACTGAATCATATTCATTTACCATGGTATTTCCACATTTTTACTTTGTTTGTCAAAGTTACTCAACTGAAATTTATTATATTTAAAACATCCTATTTAAATAAACTTTGTTTACATGGATCAATTGACGCTGTTCCTTACAAAAATATACCATGGTAACTAGTTGTAGCCAAAATAGCACAGTTACTGCAGTTATTTGTAAGTATAAAATAATAATGAATAGGATCTTTAACCATATTATTATGGTGTTTGAGTATTTACCATGGTAAATACTTGTAAGGAGTTACACATGTTCTCTGGCTGTTTCGGGAACCTCTAGCAATTTGAGCTACGCACTGTTTATCTAAACAACAACAACACCATATTTAATGTATTAAAACACTTAAAGTGAAAAGAAAGCCTTATTTCTGAGATGATTGATCTTACCATGAACTGCATCAGGCCAAAGCACCAGCGCTGTGAGAAAGAAGAGTGAAATCATGGTATAAGAGCTGCGTTTCTCCAGCAGCAGAGCTCTTCTGAGGGACTTTGATTCTTCTCCACTGGATCAACTGATGAAGGGGGTGCTATAGGTGTGTGTTTACCCTGACCGAACGGGACATTTCCCAATGAAGACGGCTAAAGTAAACAAATGCCAGAAACAAACCAATAATAATAATAACACATTATCATCATTAATAACCGAATGATAATAAATAAATCATAATTAGTGCTGTTTATTATACTGAAATAATAATAATAACTTTTTATTTTATTAGTAATTGTTATTTTTTGTTCTATTCTAGAGTTATTCTAGAGCTGCTGTAAAGCCACAACAATCTGTTACTGTAATTTCCACTGTTAAGCTGCTTTGAAACAATCTGTATTGTTAAAAGCCTTATATAAAGGAAGGTGACTTGACTTGACTTGTTCTTATATCATCCTGTTATGGATTTCTTTCTACCTAATTTGTTTGAAAGACAACACTGATTTCTTTTTTAAAAGTACAATCAACTTGGATGTTTAAGTGATATCAACTTAAATTACATTAAACCGACTTAAAAAAAAAGAGTTGAATCTTGTATAACTTATTGATCATATATATTTTTTTAAGGTTAGGCTATAAGTATTAAATCATTCAGTCATAGAATCATTCAACCGATTCGTGCAAAATAGTTTGTCACGACCAAAACTAATATTATTATGCTCTATTAAAATCTGTATTCCTTACAAATTACAACAAAATCTACCTTCATTTCTATATTATCCCCAAAGGAAATTGCTTTTTTTTTTTTTTATCAAACTATAGAAAAGAAAAATCTTAAATATTTAATAAATAAATTATGAAGCTAAACATTAGCCTGTTATATGCTTTTAAAAGGATGGGACTTCAGTGAAAGACAAATACGATGGCAGCGATTCACCTTCACTTAAAAGATTCATTTACAAACGAAAGAGGGCTATTTGACACGATGGTCTCATTAACATACTATTAGCCTACAGGTTGTATAGCCAGGTGATCTGATCACATAACACTTGACCACATGAAAACCATATGCAAATGAATGCCCTCAAGACGCACTGAGATCGGATTGCTTCATTTGGATCGTCAGGAACTGATTCTCACCACGTTCGATGCCAATGCAAATGACCGCAATCTAATTAAATGCGAGAGTTGGCAACCCTGAAATGCGTTTTACTTTCCAATCTCCATCTCATCATTACTAATGGAAAACTTGTGAAAAGCTAAATATGAGCAATTTGCCAAAATTAAAAACCAAATATATTCAAAAATAATCAAAAGGCCAAAACAATTTAGCCACATTGCAGGCTAATATGGTTTTATTTAGTAGGCTAACAAATAACATAAGCTTAAAAGCTGGTTGTAATTCAGTCATTTAAGAATAAATGAATCTTGAATTAATAATTAGCATAAAGCTGGTTAAAATCTGCTGTGCGACTAGTAAATGTATGATGAGAAATCACTGAGGTAAATGTTTTTTTTGTAGCATTTATGAAGGTTGTCAGTGTCGACAGCGCCGCTGGAGGTCAGTGTGTCTCTCTGGTAAAACTGACAGTCTTCCGGGACTCGTAGTTTACTCTGGTACAAAACTATGCTATACTCAGGTTCATAGGTGGATCATTGAACTTTAACCAACCAAATTGTTCGAATACTTTATATTGTAGCTTCGTTTGTTTATATAAATCTTTGCAGTAATCGAAGTGTTTTGTGCGTGACCTTTGCTCCTCTGTTTGTTCCTCCAGAGTTCTCTCACTCATCATGTGTTCGGTTGAGATGTCAGAAGGCTCGGTTCGGGTGGAGATCTGCGGAGATCAGACGCTGTTCTACCGACAGGCGCTTCCGTCGAGCGGTACCGGCAAACTCTGCGTCCTGTTGCTGCACGGGATCCGGTTCTCATCGGAGAACTGGCTGAAGATCGGGACTCTGGAGACTCTTGCTGTCGCGGGCTACCGAGCTGTGGCGATAGACCTGCCAGGTGAGCCACCGGCACAATACCATGGTGGTACAGTGATGACGGGATCATCAGATGCTAATAATATGGTACTTTAAGGTATACCATGGTACAGTGATGGTATCATCAGATGGTGATACTATGGTAGGCTACTTTAGGTTAAACCATGGTACAGTGATGTGATGGTTGGTATCATCATGGACCATGGTAGGCTACTTTAAAATATACCATGGTGCAGTGATTGTATCATCAGGTGGTGCCGTGGTGGTAATACTATACTTAAAGTATATCACGGTCAGTGATACAGTATCATCAGATGATAATAATGGTACTTATGATTACCATATTTATGGTCCATAATATTAGCATGGAACATAACTAAAATCTTATGACTGGTGCCGTCAAAAACCATGCTACTTTCTGTAAAATGTAAACATGAATATATCTTTTGTTTATTTGTTATTATGGCTATATAGAAAAATTAATTTATATTATTATAATTATATATTTAACTATTATAAATAATTATAATAGCATTCAGTTGCCTTTAATATGGACAGTGATGTAACATAGACGTATGGGAAGTGCTGTAAAGCATACAATATGTATATTTATATAAAAAAAAACTAATATATTTTATGTATAAAATACTGTGTAATTTCTTTATTTTTTTACAAAAGTACTGTTCTGGCAAAAATGACCATAAGTGTATCATGGCAAAACCCATGGTATTACCACACAGTACATACTTTTTGTTAATAAAAGGAATTATTTAAATATATTATTCGCTATTATTATAATATTATTAGTATATATTGTTAATAAATTATATTACATTTTGGTTTGTTTAGATGTCTTTGGTCCGTGCTGTGTTCATATTTCATTTGAACCGCACTAGGGTTGCTTGGACTCATCTTTTCAGTGTTCTCGGTCCTCTTGTTTGGTGTACACCAGGGTTCGGATGGCAGTGTTCACACTTATTCAACTGAACCGCACTAACAGAGCAATCGCACCAGGGTTCGTTTTAATCCAACCAGACATGCCGAGTGTGAACAGACCTTTAGTCTCTCACTAACTGATCACCGTCTGCTGTCTCTCCTCCTAAAGCGGCTCATTTCTGTGTGTCATTGCTCGCTCAGGCCTGGGTCAGTCTAAGGCGGCTCCGGCCCCGGCTCCAGTGGGTCAGCTGGCTCCAGGTGTGTTCCTCAGACAGGTGTGTGAGGGTCTGAACACGGGTCCTGTGGTGGTCATCAGCCCGTCTCTCAGCGGCATGTACTCGCTGCCGTTCCTCTTCCAGCACTCAGAGCAAGTCAAGGCCTATATCCCTGTAGCTCCTATCTGTACAGAGAAGATCTCAGCTGAGCAGTACAGCAGCATACAGGTGACACATCTATCTATCTATCTATCTATCTATCTATCTATCTATCTATCTATCTATCTATCTATCTATCTATCTATCTATCTATCTATCTATCTATCTATCTATCTATCTATCTATCTATCTATCTGGCTAAAAATGTGTGATTTTCATCCTTATGTACCTGCACAGACTCCAGCTCTTATAGTTTATGGAGACCAGGACACTCAGCTTGGGGAAGCGTCGCTAAGCAACCTGAGCCATCTACCCAATCACAAGGTGGTGGTAATGAAGGGGGCGGGACATCCTTGTTACCTTGATGATCCAGAGACCTGGCATAAGGCAATCCTCGACTTCCTACAGTTGTTGTGATCGTATTAAAAACCCTAATACAGTAAAAGTGTACTAATTGAAAACATTAATTACATAACCAATATTAAGTACATTTAATTCTTATACTTCATAACTGAATCATCGTGTCAGAAACACTCACTTTTTTGCTATGCATCTTTGCATAATCACATCTTTTTGTGCTATTGTTTGCAAAGCTTTTCATGTGGACGCCTGGCATTTGTTGAGATGCGCTGAAGACTTGAATCAACGAGACATGCTGTTTGCAACCCGAATTTATGTACTTCTGATTGAAAATAGAGGATAGTCAATGGCTGCGTCCGTAAGCGTGACTTGTTTCCTCGCTGCCTTATCAGGAATGACTTTGTTGGCAGCGTTTTCCCATGAAGGTTCCTCACGACACTGATAATTCCAGGCAGACTTCTGAGGCAGCGTAACGCTTTAATGATCTACAACAAAATAGAGAGAGCTTTGGTGATAATTAAGCTAATATTTAATAGTGATTTCTCACTAAAAATGACATCAGAAGTGGGAAACGTTGGTCAAAAATGTACATTTACACACAAACTGACCACCAACCACAACTTTCAGACACCGCCTTTATTTTTTAGCTCACTTGTCACAGAATGGAAAGCACAGGATTGTGGGATATCAAAGGCAGCGAAGGATACATTTATGCTGCCTTCAAAAATCCATCCTCTGAAGGCAACATTTGAAGCTTTCGGACGCAGCCAATAAGATAATAATGTAGGCGGGACTTGATTTTATCCATCTGGAACTGATTGGACTGTGAAAACTGTGTGTTTCATACCAGAACGAGGCCAGATCTACATCTCTGATACACGGCCAGCATCTATCGCTTGAAACTTGCAAGCCTGTTTTACATCACCTGAAAAGTAAAGTCGTTTCAGAAGTTATTATACTTGAATGAAAACTTTTTATTTTTACAACGGTGAATCGTTCACAGTAAGCATAAGAACATATTAAAGTTGGCATGAAATGAAAATTCACTATTTTATAAATGCACGTTATAGATCTTATTGTAAATAATTCATTTTTTGACCTCATAATGTTTGATCAAAAATATCATAACCGGACCTTGAGGTGAAAATGACAGACTTCTCTCTGGTGATGTATACGGAAGTTCTCCAATCATTTAGTCTGCTTAAACCCCGCTTTTGTGATGATACGCTCAACATACTTTTGACTAAATAGTGCAATTTAAATTTTTTGCTTTCAAAAGACAGATAATTAGAAACTGCAACTAAAACCCAATCATTAAGTATATTTTAAGCAGGTCTTAAGAATGCAGTACAGTACTGTGATGCCACACGTTAACATTGGGACCAAAGACAATGTTTCTGATGAACCTCTATAACATGTTGAATGCACCAGAAAAATAAACACTACACAATGCACTGAAGTGAAAAATATGAACATTATTTAATAACTGATTCTCTGTAATAAACAATTTGAAAATATTTTACAAGGAGTCACAGACACAATATTTTACAAATTTTCTCGTCTTTTTTTGTTGTCTGTACAAAAAAATGGAGCAACATGGACCCAGAGACGAGGCACTGAGCCCCCAACACACAATCCAATAAACGAACCAAAGAAAAAAACGCTCACCATGATTTCAGACCTCAACTCATGAGTATTATCAGCAGTATTGTGTTTCTATTTTTTTAATCGTTAATACATTTTAAAACCTCACTCATGTTAAATTCAGTTTCTCCTTTGTACGTTTTTTTAATATATATTTTTTGTACACATTTGTCACGGAACACCAGACTAAAGACTACGTAATCACATACACACGTCTCGCTGATGGAAACGCGCCTACGATGATGTTGCTTTGAAGGGGGAGGGGCTAGAGGAGGGTCTGAGCTAATGACTCCTCCCAGTGGGTGGGTTATACATCAGGCCCCTCCCCTTGCGCAAGCTGCTTCCTCTTTTTAGCTTTTCTTTTTGAATACTTTTTTTTCTCTTTTTTGGCAAAAGCAAATCTTTCAGACCACTTAAAAACAAGGACTTTAGTTCCACAGTGTACTTGGAATTGTGACACAAGACCGACACATTCATGATCATTTAATCGCAGTGTCTTGCCAAAATGTGTTTCACTAATTCAGGCAGTTCAGTGCCCCTGTACATCGACAGTGTTCCAGTTTTAAAACAATTACACACTTACTTTCCCCCCTAAAAATAAAATACAATAAAAAATAAAAAAAACGTGTGTGGTGAGGTTTTGAACCAACTCACCAGAATATAGAACAAGGCATTTTTTCCAACTTTCAGAGCGCTCTTTGCCCTGATATGAAATAAAATCGTAGACTGTTTCCATAATCAGGCAAAGAAAGAGGTACGCGTTAGCCGTTTAACAGGTTTCGACATTAAAGTAGTTGGTTAAAGGAATGTTTCGCCCAGAAATGAACATTATGTCATCATTTTACTCACCATCACGCCATCCAGGAGAACTTGATTTGAGAGCTAAGGAGTCATTTTTCAACGAATAACAACTTAATTTTTTCTCAGTCATTTGAAATATATTACACAAGACATGAGGACAACTTTTATGATATTTTTATTGTGCATTTCTGTCCCTTTAGGAGCTTAAAACCCCTGGTTGCTATATTTAACTATACTTTTGAATGGCACTTGGAAAACCCTATAAATGTGATTGGAAAACCTTGAGGGTGAGTAAATGTTTACATTTTTGGGTGAACTATCCCTTTATTTTCGCATTATCATACCGACACCTCGGTTTTTGCCATTAAGGTATGGGACCAAAGGCTTAAACAGTCTTTTTTAAAAATTCTTACATTATCACATATGACCTTTTATATTTGTGTTTTTCCATTTATAGGTCTCAATGGGGTCTAATATATGTATTCATACTGTAGATGGACTCATAAATCCATCCGGATGTGGGTTATAAACAGGAGTCATATGTGATAGTGTCAGGATCAGGATTGCATTCAAGTTCAGATATTACAACTCTTAGCACAACATATAGCATATTTATCTCACCAGGCAGCAACTAGTTCTGAAGGTGAATGAAAAACAAGCCGAGTGATGTAAGAATCGTGTCCACGAGCATCAGACATGCATCGCTCACCTCTCAAAAAAAAAGGTGTGTACAAAATACATGGCATCCTGGCAGCTTTTCATGAGAAAACGAGAAAATTAATAATAGTTCAGCCAAAATAAATTCTCATTTACTCACCCTCATGTCATGTTTGAGTTTCTTTCATTTGTAAAACACAAATGGATATGTCCTTTCCAAACATTTGTTTCCTACAGAAGAATGAATGTCATACAGGTTTAGAACGACAAGAAGGTGAATAAATGATGACAGAATTTTAACTTTCGGGTGAGCTTTTCTTTTTAAACAGACACAGATAGAGGGGATTTTGAACATGTTAAGTGCTGTCTTTTTAAATTGCACAGGCAAATAAAACAGGCTTTAACAGATTTTGCCTCAAGACAGACAGATTTGAAACATTCGTTTGACACGGATCATTCCTTCAAAACCAACAATGACAATACTCTCAAAATACTTCTCATAAAATTGTCAATTTTTCAGTTATTTCACGTAACAGCAAACATCGATTCTTTTCCTCAACCATCAGAAAACCTTCATACACACATAAACACTCGCTCCCCTCACACACTGGACAAATAAACTACAGCAGGGAAGGATGTGTGTATACATCCTCTGTTATGATGGATTGAGGTTATGTAGAGCGGTCGGTTCAACTCCAAAATCTACTTTGCCAAAACTCAGTGGCAACTCGGCAGTATGATCCAACTTTGGCCACAACTATCAGCAAGTGAAAAGCTCTTTCAAAGACCAGCCAAGGGGTTGTTTTTGGACACGTCTTGCCATGGAGCTTTACTCTGTAGGTGGTGGCCACTGAAATGCCAAATGTGCAACTAAGAACCAGTAAGCGAGGTTCGGATTTAACCCCGTTTACTGACAAGTCGAATGCATAAAGTGCTTGTCAAATTTTAGTACATGTAGGCATGGAGCTGAAGGGTATGGCAAACACTGCGGCTCAATAATACTCCAAATTAAAACGATAAATCGCATTCCCTTATGCCAGTCAGGTTACGTGTTTGGAGGCACTGGCTGTGTTCAGAATAGCATACTATTATGCGTATTATAATAAAAGGAATGCTGAATACTGTGTCCTACAATGCAATGCACTCGACTTGACCTGCCATTTCCAGTGTGATGAATGACTGGAAACAATATCAACTTTGATTATCTCAACTATATACGGAAGCGTATTGCATTCACTTGAAGAAAAAAAATCGACTCTGTTTTTCTGAATTAATGAGTTAATTATCTCAGAATTACGAGATAATTTTTCATGGAAAAAAAGTTTTTGCTCTGTTTTTCTGAATTAACGAGTTAATTATCTCAGAACTACGAGATAATTTTTCATGGAAAAAAAGTTTTTGCTCTGTTTTTCTGAATTTCTGAGTTTTTGAGATAATCAAGTCATTAATTCAGAAAAAGAGCAAAAAAAAAATTTCCATGAAAAATTATCTTGTAATTCTGAGATAGTTAACTCGTTAATTCAGAAAAACAGAGCAAAAACTTTTTATCTTGTAATTCTGAGATAATTAACTCGTTAATTCAGAAAAACAGAGTAGATCTTTTTCTTCAAGTGAATGCAATCCGCTTCCGTAACTATATCCCTCTTGACTTATTTGATCAGTTCATCATTTGAACACAAACTTTGATTAAAAACGCAAAATAACAATTTTTTCTTAACCGGCCATGGCTAAACCTGCTCAATATTGAGGTCATGTGACCAGAACATAGCATAAAAATGTTCATCAGTAAACATTAGTGAGTATTTTTTAAGAGTAGCCTGAAAAATACAGTATGCAGTACGCTAGTATTCTATTTCAAACACGACCTGTTTGACTAAAGTTTTAAGGCCCATGAAAGACTTTAACTCGCACTGAACTGACTGAGGGTGAAGCTCGATCTCCACCATGATCACTGCTGTCCACTATAAAGTGCATCAAGGCACAGCTAAAAGAAGGTTGATAGAGGGCCCAAAACAAGGGTTTTTCATCGCATTACTAACATTTCAACATAAGAGATAATATCATGACAGATACTAAAAACCAGTCGAAGCCAGAAACAAAACTCTATGCAAATACACAAGAGCAGACTCAAAATGCTGTTTTGGGCCTTACATATATATATATATATATATATATATATATATATATATATATATATATATATATATATCACATGATCACTAAGATCATGGTAACGACTAAAATCCATCAGTGCAAAAAATGGTGCAAACAAACAGCATGTGTTGTGATCAAATGCAATGTCGACATTCTGAGATTGTGAAAAACTGTACAGACTGCAAACTGACATCATCGCTAAAATACTGCATTTCAATCCATCAAAAATCTCTCCATTAGCACATCTCATCTTCACCTACATGTTTTCCATTCAATGACCGTTCACAGTGACCGTGTCTGTCATGCTCCAAAAAATAGACCAATCAAAGTAGTCCATTTGATTTGTGTTCATATGATAGCTGATCATGGGACTTTTATTGTACTTTATTTGTCTTTTTGGAGCTGGAAAGTCATGGTCACTATCGTTCTTGATTCTTATATTTCTCATTCGGTGTTCCACAGAAAGAAAATAACAGCGTACGAGTTTGGAACGACATGAGGGTGAATAAATCACACAGAAGTGTCATTTTTGAAAAATGAACCCATGCTATTACATATTAGCTGCAAATATTATATAACTGAGGCATTAATATAGTTTGAACGTTTCCACAAATAAAAGCCTAACCTAATCGGGTTAGGGTAGTGATATACATAGAAATAATAAATATATGAAGCCCTTTGTGACTGATGAAGGAATGGTGTGATACTGCTTTCACTTTCTTTTTCTGTGGTTTTCCTACCTCCTAATTTGGCTAGAAAAATTAGACCACGTAACAAGTCTCATTTTGGCAAGAAGTAGATATAGTGCATAAATAAATAAATAAATGATAATTGAATAAATAACATCTATCGTCTTCCCTTTTTCATTAAATACCCTAATATATGGAGGTATGTTTTTAATACTCACATGTTGTTATTGATATTTTTTTTGAGAATCACTTAAAATTCTGCACATATTCGGTTATTTTCTTATTACCGGAAGCAAGACGGCGTCAGAATGTCCTGTAGCCTCATGACACGGGTTACAGGATGAAGATGAGGATGACCTTTCCCCTTTAGAGGTGGACTCAAACGAAACTCAACCCTGTTACGGCCACAAAGCCAGGAGGGAACAGTCCGTGTCATTTTCCACCACGTCTTCGTTTCCTAGATGGCCGTCGGTTTCTCATCGCTGGCTTCCTGTTTTCACGAAGACACTTTTAGCTCCTCCAACAAATGCTCTTGATTGGCAGGAGAGGACAAAGTTCTGCAACGGTCACTAAGCAACAACCTGTGAAGCTAAGTGGATGAAGCAGTACGACTGGGCTTCCATATAAGGGCAGAAGGAAGTCCCTTTATATTACCTATGACTAGAGCAACGGGGAGATAAAGGAGAAATGCGGACTTAAGGAGACGAGAAGGAGGGAGAGAAGGACAGGAGGATGGAGTTAAACATAGGGGTGGGCCAGAACAGACAGGAGGAGGAGCTGGAGGAGGAGTAAAGTGAGGAGGGAGGGGCGGAACGAGTGACCCCGCCCACAGTCTGATGTGTTCTCCTGCAAGAGAGACAGAGAGAAACATGTGATTTGGTTATACTCTGTTTTATGCCAAAATACTAGATTGGGTTTATGTACAACTGTCAACATGAAATGACATTCGCAAACCGCATTACATTGGATATTTCTTTATTTCCTTCAGAATAACGTGCACTGATGAAACGTTCACAATAAGATAAGGAAAATGTTTTAAAGGAAGTAAATAGGGTGAATTTTGATTTCATGTTGACTTTAATGTCTATGTCTGGCATCTGTGTCTGCTGTCGACACTACGGACGATCATTTCCCTCAGTTTGTAAAAAAGAACGGAGAAGTGTCTATTAAGGCACTTACAAGTGTTCAAGTTGTCAAAACTCAAAAATTTTAAGTTAAGAAATTCAAATTTTAGATAAGCAGAACTGGCAGATTTTTATTTTGTACTCGGACATTTTAATTGTTCTTAACTTGAAATATTTGAGTAAGCTAATTCATACATTTAACTTATTAACTTATTATCATGTTGTCTCAACTTTTTAGTAATGGAAACTTGGCTAGCTTTAAAAAGCTAAATTAGTAGTGCTAACTTGCTAATCGGTAACACAATGCGTTTACATCATTAGCATAACATAGCAATTGCTGAATGAGTACAGCAATATAGAACATTTAACATTTATCTGTTCTCAAATCAAGCTTGATGAAGTTCCATGATGACAGAAACTCTTCTAAATTAGCATAGAAAACATTAAACACTACTAAATCTCCCACTTAACATTAATCTTGCACAAAAAAACATTATAAAACACTTAATTTTAGCGTTTACTCTCTCTTAAGCATGCTGGAAAATAGAAATCCCAGCCCAGTTTCAGTTAAATTTAAGTTTGTCTAAATTAAAAGGAACAAGTTCATAAAACTCAAAACAGTGAAGCAATTCAGATTACTTAAAATGTGTCAGTTTTGTGAACTCAAAAGGAAAAGAAAGTTCTGAGTACTCCTAAAAGTTTAACTAATTTGTTTCATTTAAGTTCGCTCTACTCAAACTAAATGATTAGTTTGAGCATTAGGGTTTACGGAAATGTGAAGCTCATATTTTTGTTAATTATTTTTCCGTCAAAATGCTACTTGGTTATGCATTATGGACATTATTCTTGTGAGCGGAATTTACAGAACTTATTATGCCATCCATAGACATCCAATTCCAGAATGTTTCTTTGGATAAACAAGTGGAAGCATGTGAATGTGTACGCACTGTAACATTGTAGTCGAAACAGCTCGTGGTTCCTTTTCTATACCGGGCTGTTGCCATTGACTCGCATGTATTTGTTTCTTTGTCTGAGAAATGGAGGGTGTTAAGGAATGTCTGTTTAACAAACTTACACTACCATTCAAAAGTCTGGGGTTAGTAAGTAAAAAAAGAAAAGAAAAAATGAATATGTTTATTCAGCAAGGATGCATTGAATTGTTTAAAAGTGACAGTTAATGTTACAAAAGATTTATATTCCAAATAAATGCTGTTCTTTTGAACTTTCTATTCATCAAAGAATCCTGAATAAAAATGTATCACTGTTTCCACAAAAATATGAAGCAGCTCAACTGTTTTCAACATTGATAATAATCAGAAATGTTACTTGAGCAGCAAATCATCCTATTAGAGTGATTTCTGAAGGATCATGTGACACTGAAGACTGGAGTAATGATGCTGAAAATTCAGCTTTGATCACAGGAATAAATTACATTTTAAAATATATTGATATAATAAAGCATGTTTATGCAGAAGGATACATTCCGTCTCCACCTGAGACAGTTTCTCTATTTCACAGGAGTTGCAGGACAGTCTTTCAGCCACCACAAACAGCAGGTTGGTGTTGTTTATTCTCTTAGCATGAATTAATCTGTAAAACAGACACATTGCAATAAAAAACAAGCGTTCATCAGTATATGTAATCTACAGTGAGAGCATGAGGGAAGTGTGTGTGACCTGGAGCAGTTGTCGCAGTCCTGCAGTATGTTGTAGGAGCTGCTGAGGTTACTGAAGTAAAACTGCGTCTGGACCGTCACACAGCTGGTCGCTCTGTGGTCCATTCCTTCAGCATCGACCTCATCTACATCCACACACACGTCAGATTTGTCTTATTGATTCCCTTAAACAACGACCTTTTAGAAATCAATGTAAACGTCACACACCTGTCATGAACCAACTCTGATAGGTGAATCCATACAGCATCTGCTGCAGCAGTGACCTAAGCACAACACACACACACACACACACACACACACACTCCTGTGTTTACAAGCTACTACATCATTGAGATCAGACATTATAATTGACTGAGACAGAAACTCACCAGGCAGCCGCTGACGTCCACCAGGCAACATTTAACACATCAGCAATAGTAGGCTGAGAGGAAACACATGACATTTGATTATGCCACAGTTCATCATCCATCCAAATACACACTTATCTTTATCTGTCTATTCACCCATCTATCCATTTATTCATCCCTCGATCCATCCAATCATTCGGTCAGTGGGATTTTAGTAGTATATATATATATATATACACACTATTATATTATTTATTAATATTTTGAAATGTTCAGTTTTATTTTAATTTGAGTAAATCTGTTGTGTGCTTTGTCAATTTTTTTGTTTTATTTAGTTAGTTATTTTCTTATTTAGTTTTTGTTTTTTATATTTCTATTTAGCTCTATTTATTTTACTTTTTAGTACTTTTAATACTTCAACTTATTTTAAGTTATTTTCATCTAATATCTATATTTTATTTTATTATTACTTTATTTCAATTAATGCAAATTATTTAAAATAGCAATTCTGTAGTAATCCTGTTGTGATTTTGTAATTTCTATTAGTTTTTTATATTTCTATTTAGCTTTATTTTTTATATACTTTAAGTTTTTCATATAATATTTATATTTTTATTTTATTATTTTATTTCTATTAATAAATTGATTTGTAATAGTTTAGCAATTGTTATGTGCTTTTGTCATTTTTATTAGTTATTGTTTTTTTTAATATTTCTATTTAGCTTTCAACTTATTTTATTTTAGTTACTTGCCAAAGCAACATTTCTCATGTAAGTTTTTTAAGTTCAAGTTTTTTTATCTAATAATTATATTTTACTTTATTTTATTTTCTATTATTACTTTATTTCAGTTTTTAATGGTTCTAATTCAATTTAGTAAAAGTTAACAATAACAACACTACATTCTGTAATCCAAACGTATTGTTTATATGTACCCTAAACTTTGCAACAATTCAAATACTCATTTACATGTGCATTACATCCATTCCGAAGAAAACTACAGCGCACACACAAGTCTCCACATTCAGAAATGGACAAAATCACTGCAATCATATGATATCCGTGAGCATAACTGGTGTGTTTGCCTTGATGAAAAGCTTTTTAACAAATATTGAGTCTTCTCCACCGAGTTCGTAAGATGTAAATAAACACACACTATGGCACCACACATGTGCGCAAGGTGTTTTCAAATTCAAATGTTTATGTGGCAAATATTTTATATTTAAAAGAGCATTTAAAATCGACACCACCTCGATATCATTTCATTTAATAGGATTTCATTTAGATTGACTGAGGTGTTCACGTGTCCGACTGAGATTCGGATCAGATTATTAACAGATTATTAGGTTGCATGTAAATGTAGTCATCGTCTTATCCCATCCATCCATCCATCCATCCATCCATCCATCCATCCATCCATCCATCCATCCATCCATCCATCCATCCTTCCATCCATCCTCTTACCACAAACACTCCTCGCGGGGCGGCCCCTGTGTTGCTGCTGGGCACGGGGTCACACACTGACTGATAGTCGTAGGACTGCTTGCGTTTGTAGAAGGAGTTGTTGTAGAGGCTGTAAAAAAGAATGGGGTCGACTTCGCTGAAGAACATCCCAATCTACAAATAAGAGAGGAAGAGCACAGGGTGAAAAACAGGAGCAAATACAGTGTTTTCACATCGCTGTCCTGTTGAACTTCCTGACCTTATTCCAGTGGTCTTTCTGATTGGACATGATGAGGAAGCCGCCGTCATCTATCAGATAACAAAGCAAGTCCTGCAAAGAACAAGGACAGTTTCTAGTAAACGCATTACTGTTCTTACACAATACGTACCTGTAGTGCATGGGTTTACGTCAGACATGGACAATCAATCAGTCAATTTAAATGGAAAATGATGGTAATATCACTAGATCAATCAGCCATACACTTAAAGGGATAGTTCAGCCAAAAATGAAAATTCTGTCAGTCAGGGGCGTCACTAGGATTTTCATTTTAGGGGGGCTAAGCCCCCAATATGATTTTTAAACAAATTATAAAAAAAGGTAACACTTTAGTTTAGGATCTAAAGATCACTATTAACCATTTTCATTACGATGCAAAGGCACGGTTTTATAATACCTGTGGTCCCAAATGTGAGGCAGGGCAAATAGGGGGGTTCGGGGTCTCCCCGAGAAAATTTTGATTTCTCTGATCTACATATGTGCATTTTAAGATGCTCTGAAGGCCAAAAAACTTGGATAGTGGGCAGCTGACAATTTTTCTCTCCTCATCAGCAGCATCACTTTTTTTCTCTTTGTTTTTCTCTTGCCCTGTCTCTTCCCCTCCTAAAGCTGAGCTTTGACTGATATAGGCTTTTCATTTTTGTCTGTCAGTGAAGAAAGTAAACATAGGGTCAACTGATAGGTTGATTTTGCCTATGAATCATTTTCTCAGACGCGTTTATTTACTGAAAGCTACTAAAGGTAATTAAGTTTATTAAATGCATTCAAAATATGTAGGCTACACATTTATTATTGATCTTATGCCTAATACAGGGCCGTAGACAGGGCTTTATAATCACAGAGGTCCTAAATTTGAGATTGGTAGGGGGTTCAAATTTTTTATTTCTGATATGTGCATTTCAAGACGTTTGAAGACCAAAAAAAAAAGGATAAGAAATAGCTTTAAAACCATGTCAGTGGGCAGATTATTTGTCAATACCTCCTCTCTTCTCATCTCCATCACTCTTCCTTTTTTCTCAGTCTCTTCCTCCCTTTCTCTTCCCCTCCTAAAGCTGAGCTTTTTTAATTTACTAAAGGCTACAATTTGTATTATATTCTCAATATGTACACATTCATTATTAATCTTGTGCCTAACATGATGAAAACGGCTTTGTTAATGTTTCTTGTAAACTAATTATTACATTACATGAGTTACATGAGTGTATAGGCCTATTTTCAGTTCAAAATGGCGAAATTAGACAAAACTATATTAGTTTGCCTGATTATTTTTTGTCATTCGTTTAACATTTATGACCTTAAAAAAGTAAAATATGAAATGTTAAGTTTAGCTACTTACATCTTATCTCGCACTTGACCGTCCGCGTCGAATCCATAGACTGTAAAAAATGGTCGTGTCGCACTGTTAAAATTCGCGCTCAGCAGCGTCTGTGAACATAAAGCCCGCCTACTTTGATTTGATTGGTCGTCTCTGACATTGACGAGCAGTGACAGACCAATGAGGCTCAGATGAACACACAAATGAACACACACACCCTGTCCTCTGTTTCTGACGTGCTCTCTGCACGGCGCAGCTGTGGATTGAGAACGTGCTGAATCTGATTATTACAAGACTGAAGCGAACACGAATTTGTGTAGCCTACATTAATCTCACATTTTTAGGGGGGCTTGGCAGAAGTTTAGGGGGGCTGAAGCCCCCCTAAAAAGGGCCTAGTGACGCCCCTGCTGTCAGTAATGACTCGCCCTCATGTTCTTCCAACCGCGTAAGACCTTCGTTCATCTTCGGAACACGAATTAAGATATTTTTGATGAAATCTGAGAGCTGGATCACTCCTCCATACTAGTCCATAGGCTTCTTCAGGGATTGAACTTGCCGGCCTCGAAAAGTTATTAAAGACATCGTTAAAATAGTCCAAGTGACTACAGTGGCTCAACCTTAAGTTTATCAAGCGACGAGAATACTTTTTGTGCGCAAAAACAAACACAAATAACGACTTTATTTCAACTATTCATTTCCTTCTCTTTGGGCCTCTAGTCAGTTAACGTAGTGTGATTCCGTAGAGCTACGTCACACGGAGGCTCACTATTGGCCGACGCTGGTCATGTGCGTGATGCGTGTGACGTACAACAACAGAAGCGTACGCTATTACACTAGTGAACTGACTCGAGGCCCACAGAGAAGGAAATGAATAGTTGAAATAAAGTCGTTATTTTTGTTTGTTTTTGCGCACAAAAAGTATTCTCGTCACTTGATAAACTTAAGGTTGAGCCACTGTAGTCACTCGGACTATTTTAACGATGTCTTTCATAACTTTTCAAGGCCGGCAAGTTCAATCCCTGAAGAAGCATATGGACTAGTATAGAGGAGTGATCCAGCTCTCAGATTTCATCAAAAATATCTTAATTCGTGTTCCGAAGATGAACGAAAGTCTTACGGGGTTGGAACAACATGAGGGCGAGTCATTACTGACAGAATTTTCATTTTTGGGTGAACTAACCCTTTAAAAGGTGAAACTCTGAAAAGAAGCTGTGAATGAGGATGTATAGATCGGATCTATAGCTCTCAGTATTGACACATCTGAGTGCATTAAGAGTCTCTTACATCACTGTTGGCTTCACAGTCCATTTCACAGCCACTGGTTGGTCCACACTGTCAGGCAGGAACAACAGTATTTAGCAATAGTACTCGTGTGTGTATATATTTAAGTGTGTGTGTGTGTGTGTGCATTTTACCGTTTGAGAGCCCTGCCGGTTGCTGTCTGTGTGATTGCTTGCTAAGATCTTGAATTTGTCAGTCCAAGCCTCAAGATCAAGCTTCACACCCACAACTAAGATAGTATAAGACAGAAAAAGAATGAGAAAACAACTTAAATGTGACCCCATGAGAAAACAACTTAAATGTGACCCCAAAATGAGTGGGAGTGCGCACAGGCTGATTACAAGCTACAGGCAAAACAAGTGAAAACTGAATTCTCTATAGCATGAGTCTGAACCAATGAAATGTGTTTTTTAAATTCATGCTGATGAAAACAAAATGATCTAACTCGCGCTCACTGACACGTCCGAAGCGTGTGCACAGACGCCTCAGACAGCGCGCGATCCCGATATACACAGAATTACAGTATTTCAGGATTTTAAGGTATGGTTTCTAGAATACTTTACTTTGGCAAGATATTTACATCAACATTATATTAATTCAACAGAGTTGACTTTACAACGATGTTCAGAGCAGAATATGTCATACTTCTAAACCCAGACTCTCTGTGCTAATCCACCTGTCAGGTAATCCTACTGGAACACGATGATCATGCGCTCTGTAAGAACCACAGCATATCACTGTAGATTGGTAGTAAAAAAATGACAAAATGTCTCTGGATTTATTGCACTGAGAAAGATCATGTCTTCAAACACAGATGCTGTCAGGACAGTAAATGACAGATATCCAGCCTTCTATTGCGTAAGATGAAGTTCTTAAGCTATTAAAGTACCATATCAAATCCCACATTTGATCTTGCCATTGTTTGCACACACAGGCTGTGTCATTTGGCTGGTTTAAAAGGCTTCCATGTGAACCCTATTTGTTATTTTGTCATTTGTCGAGAAGTTTTATTGTACCTGCAGGTTTGATGTTTTTGTTTCCTACGGTAATGTCCACTGCTGTGCTAACCAGAATGCCGATGGTGTCGTTCTCTGGATTCAGCATGTCATCATTGCCTGAAAACCCCCCCAAAAAAGAGCAGCTCTTGAAAACTATTACATAATAAAATTAACAATATATTATGTAAATGATACTGTGATTAAAATTAAAAATTCTTATGTGACTGTAAGGACAGTTTAGTGTCTGATGTGTTTCTAACACACACACTCACCGGTGCGATAGGGGGCTCTGAAGATGTAGCCCTTGTTGTCCAGACTGCGGCGGTAATAACTAGCATTAAATGGCTCTGGATCCTCCTCCCAGGTCTCAGCGGCCCTGATGCACGCACACACACACACACACACACACACACACACACACACACACACACACACACACACACACACACACACACACACACACACACACACACACACTTTACCTCAGCAGGTATTTACAATAACACAGTGACAAAGATAAAAAAAAGAACCGCACTCACTTATTAGGGAAAACTCGAGTGACGCCTCCATCTGTGGCCGCAAAGACTGCCAGAAAGCCATACCTAGAGTAACACAACACGCATATTTACTCACATTTACAGTACCTCTAGCTCTAATAAAGGTGCTTTTGTGCTTGAGATTAGGATGATGCTAAATTAGCATGGTGTGAATCTGCTAATAAATCTGAGGAAAGTCAGTGGTTCATTCTGAATATGAACATACGTGTTGAGGTCCTTGGTCTTCCAGACTTTATCTACCAGCTGTCTAATGATGCCCGTGTCCAAGATCAGATTATGCAGCAAGAAATTGTCACCTGCATGGAATAATGATGATAATATTAGGATATATGAGCTGATATCTTAATACAAGATTGTTCTGAGTTCAAGAATTAGTCATAGAGAGTCAGAGTTACGCTCAGTGTTGTTATTGCTAACTAAAACTAAAACAAGTAAAAATCATTTTCAGTAACTGAAATTAAGCTTAAATAAATAAAATATAAATATTAGATGAAAAACTTAGTTACAAAACAAAAATTGGGAACTGCAATAGATAAGAAGTTGAAGTACTAGAATTACTAAAACAAAAATTAAAGTTATAAATAAAATCTAAAAATGACAAAAGCACATTAACTTAAACTAAAGTTAAAATGAAAACTGATCATATAGAAATAAAAGTTAACTAAAAATATGAATGAATACTATAATAGTATGTAAATAATACTTCTAAAATAAAAATAATTATGTGGGGTCCATGACAGTATCCAAAAAAATGTATGTTAGCAGTATGTTAAACAGATTCTTAGGTGGTTTAAAGTGGTCTCAGCTGGTTTCTTAGCTTGGGCAAGTCAGTTTTCCAGCTAAAAGGTGCTCAAAACCCTTCTAAAACCAGCCAGCAGACCTGTTCAGACCAGTAAGGCCGGTTTAAGATGTTCTTTTCAGCAGGAATATAGCTGGCGTTTGGTTAACTGTACCAAAGACGGCAAAAGTAGTGCAAGAAAACCATCAACAGATTCCTCAACAATCCTTTAAAAAGTCGTAAAGTCATAAGACAGTCGTAAGAGGGATGAGAATACTGGCGTTTGTAAGATCTGCGACTCACATTGTTTGGAGTCTGGTGTGACCTTCTCCATCAGAGCGATGAAGTTGAGCAGGAACTCCGTGTTGTTGTTAGAAAGCTCCAGTTCTTTGCAGTATTCCCTGAGGAAAACACATGTCATTCCTCACTGACAGGACACACATATAAAAACTCTCTCTTATAGATTAACTTCAAAAACAGTTATATTATAGACTGCAAAACCGATATTAACAAATATTTCACTTTGCTCACATTCATGTATACATCTTAAACACCAAATACATGTATAAAACAACAAACAGCAAAAAAAACTATTCTTAACCAGTACTTAACGGAAACATCATTAAAACAAGATAAATTTACCTGAGAAGTAAAACCACAGTGTATTTTGTCTTGATTCATTGGTAGATTTTAGCATTAACTCTTGCCTAAAATACACTTATACAATATGCATTCTCGCAAAATATCAGTTAACTGTATCTTGTTTCAAGGATGTTTTTACTGGAAAACAAGACAGAACTACTGGCTAAGAACATGATTTTTGGAGTGTATATGCAAAGGACAAACACACAGAGAGATGATCATTCATAGACTCATGCACGTGAACATCTCTAGATCCATCAGTTGCTTTAACATGCAAATCAAAGTGAACCTTCCCCTTGATACTGATGAAGGAAGTGAGGAGAAGGCCATGCACACAGATACAGAGGAGACGCGCGGGCGAGAGCTGCAGCGATGAGATGTGGAGAATCTGCTGATCCACGACAGCAGACGACAATGAGCTCAAACACAGAGATACCCAGAGGAAAATTTACAGCTCAGAGGTTTGGCTTTCATCACATGGCTTTCTAAGTATGAACTTTATCTCAGATGTTTTTCCTTAAATTGTCTATAAAATTGTGCATAACAAAGATGAACATTTGAGTTCAAATTGCAGTAAGTGCACACTAAAATCTCACAACAGTTTGAGACACTGTTGAGATCTCTCCTGAAATCTATAGGAGACACATGTGAGATTACTGGGGTCTTTTTCTCGGGTTAATAATCTGTAAAGCAGGAGATTTAAAGGAACTTTCCAGGTTCATAACAAGTTAAGCTTTATCAACAACTTTCATTACCACAGAAAAAAACTTGAGGGGCAAGTTGAAAGTTTGTAAAACAAGCAAATATCACATTTATTATAATATATAATACTACTGACAGTGAAAGTATATTAGGCCAGACATAGTAAGGTGTTGTAATTTTTGCTACCAAAAATGAACTGAAAACTGTAAAATATTGTAAAAACGCTACGAAAAAAACCCTGTTAACAGTAAGTTCCTATATTATATACAGGGAAAAACTGTAAAATACATTACATGCAATTTACAGTAAAATACTTTTAGAAGTAAAAAAGGCAAATCAAATTATAATTTACAGTGAAAAACTGTAAACAAACATTCCCAGAATTCCCTGTGTGACAGTTCACATTTGAAACTATTTAGTTTAAATTAACTTTTCTTAATAGTTTTTGTTATCAATTATGCACATTTGGGTTCCCTTTCAAGGGAACTCGCGCTGCGTCGTTTGACGATGAGGGAACGCTTCGCGTGATGACGTCTTGAAGCACATGCAAAATCAGTCCAATGGTGTGGCGGAACGTAGGAGGCGGGTGACGTCACGAACCAGGAAACTATAAAGTTTCCTTCTTCCGTAGCGCTCATTGTGAAACTGTCCTTGTCATTTTTGGTGTTGTTTGTCTTTATATCACTATATACACTCACCGGCCACTTTATTAGGTACCCCATGCTAGTAACGGGTTGGACCCCCTTTTGCCTTCAGAACTGCCTCAATTCTTCGTGGCATAGATTCAACAAGGTGCTGGAAGCATTCCTCAGGGAGTTTGGTCCATATTGACATGATGGCATCACACAGTTGCCGCAGATTTGTCGGCTGCACATCCATGATGCGAATCTCCCGTTCCACCACATCCCAAAGATGCTCTATTGGGTTGAGATCTGGTGACTGTGGAGGCCATTTTAGTACAGTGAACTCATTGTCATGTTCAAGAAACCAATTTGAAATGATTAGAGCTTTGTGACATGGTGGAAGTAGCCATCAGAGGATGGGTACATGGTGGCCATAAAGGGATGGACATGGTCAGAAACAATGCTCAGGTAGGCCGTGGCATTTAAACGATGCCCAATTGGCACTAAGGGGCCTAAAGTGTGCCAGGAAAACATCCCCCACACCATTACACCACCACCACCAGCCTGCACAGTGGTAACAAGGCATGATGGTTCCATGTTCTCATTCTGTTTACGCCAAATTCTGACTCTAACATCTGAATGTCTCAACAGAAATCGAGACTCATCAGACCAGGCAACATTTTTCCAGTCTTCAACTGTTCAATTTTGGTGAGCTCTTGCAAATTGTAGCCTCTTTTTCCTATTTGTAGTGGAGATGAGTGGTACCCGGTGGAGTCTTCTGCTGTTGTAGCCCATCCGCCTCAAGGTTGTGCGTGTTGTGGCTTCACAAATGCTTTGCTGCATACCTCGGTTGTAACGAGTGGTTATTTCAGTCACTGTTGCCCTTCTATCAGCTCGAACCAGTCTGGCCATTCTCCTCTGACCTCTGGCATCAACAAGGCATTTCCGCCCACAGAACTGCCGCTCACTGGATGTTTTTTCTTTTTCGGACCATTCTCTGTAAACCCTAGAGATGGTTGTGCGTGAAAATCCCAGTAGATTAGCAGTTTCTGAAATACTCAGACCAGCCCTTCTGGCACCAACAATCATGCCACGTTCAAAGTCACTCAAATCACCTTTCTTCCCCATACTGATGCTCGGTTTGAACTGCAGGAGATTGTCTTGACCATGTCTACATGCCTAAATGCACTGAGTTGCCGCCATGTGATTGGCTGCTTAGAAATTAAGTGTTAACGAGCAGTTGGACAGGTGTACCTAATAAAGTGGCCGGTGAGTGTATATATACACCACTCAAGGGTGCTGGCTGTGAGCACTGTGATGTGCTTCCCATGGGGACACTCCGATCCCAATCCCGCCCGGCGTTCTTTCGCGAGGTACAAAGATGGTACACTTGATGGTACAAAGTGTAGTGGTCAACAAAGAATACATCGTCCCTGCTCACCCCCTCTCAATCAGTGAACAGGTGACTAATATTCACATTCCTATGTAAGACCCCCGACCATGATCACGTGACAATCAAAAACATTAACTCTTTCATGTCTACAACACTTCTAAAGCCAGCTCTTCGCACCGTGCCATCCAGAAGCAGAGCGTAGCTTTCCGTGCTCCCCCACAGAAAGGCTGTGGACAGGTAGGGCGCCCTCAGCCACAGTCTTCGAGGGGTAAGACGGATCTGAGGACCGTCATTATCTCCAGGAAGGCTGCGGGGAAGAGGTCCTGACGCCTGAGGGCTCAGGCCAGTGAGGGCAGTCCCCCCCGAAGTGGAGCGGTCAACACCTCCTTATACGGTGGCCGTCTCCCCTCGGTGTGCTCAGGGGACCGTTCTGCCAACCCTGCCACCTCGTGTGCTTCAGGGCGCAGCGGTCTCTGGCGAGCACATATCTCAAGGTCCACCCGGAAACGCAGTGGCCTCGGGATGCCCGCCCCCTCCAAGGAAGGTTCTAGAGCAGTCAGGTCGGTCGTTCCCTGCCGGTTCGCCGTTACAGAGCGTCAGGCTGATTGCCCAACAAAACCAGAAGCCAGTCTCGAGAGGCTGGTACCAATAGTAGAATATTTGACAACGTGGAGGCTACTGCCAAATGTTTCTCGTTGGGTCCTGCATAGAATAAGGTTATCAAATACAGTTCGGGTCTCGCCCGCCCAGGTTTACGTGGGGTCATATCCACTGTGGTGGGCCCCGAGCAGGTTCTGGTAATGGAACAAGAAGTGAAAACCCTGTTAGAGAAAGGGGCCATAGAATATGTACCTCCCTCCAACAGGGAAACCGGGTTTTACAGCCGGTATTTCATAGTTACAAAGAAGGATGGGGGGTTGCGTCCCATTTTGGATCTTCGAGTTCTGAATGAGTCAGTCATGCAACTAAAGTTCAAAATGTTAACACTGAGACAAATCGTGTCACAGATCAGATCCGAGGACTGGTTTGTCACGATAGATCTCAAAGATGCATACTTCCATATATCCATCCTTCCATATCACAGGAAGTTCCTGAGCTTCGCTTTCGGGGGCAAAGCTTAACAATATCGAGTTCTTCCATTCCGCCTAGCACTATCACCCCGGACTTTCACAAAATGCGTAGATGCAGCTCTGCAGGGTATTCGCATCATGAATTACACCGACGATTGGTTGATTCTGGCTCAGTCGCATCAGTTGGGGGTTCGGCATCGAGATGTCGTTCTCGCCCACATGAAAGAGTTGGGGTTACGGCTATACGCCAAAAAGAGTGTGCTTTCTCCACTACAGAGGACCACTTTTCTAGGCGTGGTTTGGGACTCAATGTCGATGCAGGCACGCCTTTTACCTATGAAAAGAATAAAGCTAGGCCAGTCACTCACTGTCAAACAGTTTCAGAGACTGTTGGGTCTGATGGCAGCAGCGTCCAACGTGATCCCTTTTGGACTGTTGTACATGAGACCCCATCCTTCGTTGGCCAGAGGAGAACTGGCCCTCCGACTGAGTCTGGGTTCTCCCAAGGTTTTTTTCTCCATTCTGTCACCTGATGGAGTTTTGGTTCCTTGCCACTGTTGCCTTGGCTTTTGGCTTGCTTAGTTGGGGACATTTAATATTCAATAATATTATTGATCTGCCTTACTTAAGGTGGACGTTGATGCAATTTTCTTTTAGAAACAAACTTTGTTATATTATTTTGATGTTATCACTGTGAAGCTGCTTTGATACAATCTGTATTGTAAAAAGTGCTATATAAATAAAGGTGACTTGACTTGACTTGACCCCTGCAGTGGTGGCTGAGGACCAAAGGGTTTTCCCCGAGGGGCAACCCCTATCGCATGATCAGGGTCACGTGGCGATGCTTACGTGCCCTGGTTATGTGGAAGAAACCTTGGTTCCTGTCCGAGGGTCCCGTGTTGGGAGCTTCTTGTCGTCGCAAGACGCTAACGACAGATGCCTCTCTCACGGGCTGGTACAGCGATCCTAAAAGCACGCTCGACACAGGGTCTGTGGAGGGACCACCATCTCTCATGGCACATCAACCGCCTGGAGATGTTGCCCGTTTTTCTTGCCCTAAAGAACTTCCTCACAGACCAATCGACCCAACGCGAGTTCCCTTGAAAGGGAACCGAGGTTACAGTGGTATGTGTATACTAGTATAATTCAGCTTGTGGAAAGGCTACTTGTGATCAACTTCTTCATGATTCTTCATGAGGCTTCCTCTTTTACCACTTTCATTTTTATGGTGGTTGTCAGTATGTGTTAAAGGTACAAAACAGTATTTGGAGTTACCGGTTTAAATTGAAATGTTACAATTTTATACTATAAAATTTACAGGTTGTTCTGTAAATATGTTTACATTTTTACTGTATTTTTTTACAGAATTATGCTGGCAACCACAGCTGCCAGGATTTTTTGTAAAAACAACGGGATTTTTTTTACAGTGTATTTTACAACTACCCGTTAACTCTTTCCCCGCCATTGACGGAATTTTCCGTGTTTATATTCTCGTGTTTTTGTTCAAAATGTTGCTTTTTTTTTATGAAACACCCACATTCAAATGTTGATGAAAAAATAATGGATAAAGCTAGAATAAAACGTTCTATTTGGTTGTTTAAAAGCAGAGGCTCTGTTCTTTCTTTTGATATATTGCATATTCAGATATTCATGCAAATTATTCTGGTGGTCATGATTTTTTTTTGAAAATGATAAAAAAGGCTGGCTTTTTTTTCTTTTCTTTTTTTATGCTGGTGGGGAAAGAGTGAAGTATTTTAAATAGAGCATACTTCACCTGCAGAAAATGCATTGATTAAACATCCCTAAAAGAAATAAGATATGCGGTTTAAGAAAAATACAAGCTTTAATTTACTGGCTCCAATAGAATTCAATTTTAAGTGAAATACTGTACGCATAACTAGTGCTTTTTTGTAAAACCAGACGACATTTAAAGGTTGTTCATTAAAGGTTCTTTATGGAACCATCAATGGCGATATAGAATCATTATTTATTTTTTTAGGAGTGTACTTGTAATGAACCCAGAACAGTAAAATTCTCCATTTGTTTTTACTGCTGTCTAGCAGAATTAATTGACACATTAAAAAGATCTTTTTAGGATTATTTTCTTTCCTACGGGTGACGGCGAGGAGTCTCGACAGACAGAACAACAAATAAACACATTCACTTGGGTTAAAATGGAAAGACACGTTACGCACAGCAAACACAGAGACTACAATCACTACGGTATGTTGAAAAGGAAGTTAGGGATGGACGTATGCACGAAAACAGGAACGTGGCTTCAAGAAGTCACACAAAGCTACCTGGGGGCAATGAACACATGTCCCTCTGACTCAAAAGTGTTTGGCAGGAGAGACTCAAAATCTGCAACAGAAACGGGCAAGATTATCCAAGGGGAAGCGAAGGGTGGAGAACACAGGGAGGCTTCTGAGAAACAAATGAACATCAGCTGCTCTTCAAAAGGTGCAGGAACGCAGTGGGGACGTTACCATACGCAACACTGAGGAATCATGGGGGAATACCAGCGTTAGCCACTATGGTGCCGTCAATTGGCCAAAATAATGGAAAAATTGGGAAAGCAGACAGTTTTAGATTGAATATTTTGATTGGAATTTTTGTTCAAATTTCGTTCTTTTGCAAGTCGGAGAACTGGCTCGACTCCCGGGATACACATTGAGACGAAGCGAGTTCTCCGACGTCATTTTCATAAACAGAGTGTGCTGTGCCACTTTCTTTTTCAACAGGCATCAACATGGCCAACCGTTTAGCTGGGAGTGGGTGAGACAGGGGTCCTGATGGAGGTGATCACCCCAGACTGACACCGCGGAGCCGCTCCAGAGACACAATCGGAGAAAGTGCCCAGCATTGTGAAGGGCAAGAGGAAGGGCAACCCAGTTTAATCTACTTCACGTTATTGAAGCATTTGCATGTCTTTATATTCAACAAATAATGATGTTAAACAAGTAAACAAGCAGCAAATGTCACATTAGTCTGTAAAAAAAAAGAAGGTATATATCCCAATGAAACCACTGTTGTGCCCAGGTAGTTTTCCCTCCACAATGTCTAGCACTTCCAGGTCAGGGATTTTGAAGACGTAGCGGCACGTCCACAGTGGCAGTCTGGAGGGTGATAGACGCACAGAGGGGTCAAGCTGATGAAAACACGGGGTGTAAGAGGAGGACGACAAACCAACCGGCCGCTACCAAGAGCTCCAGCACCGAGACAACAGGAAAGGACCTAAAGGAGGCCATCTAGCAAATTCATCTGCAGCCTATTCCTGCCCCTTAACTGACCATTATAAACCGTAATAGAAAAACCTAAAAGAATAAACTGTGGCTAAACGGAAGACAACATCACATGCTCATAGAGGTCTGTCTTTAAGTATTCAGCTGTATGGCAACATTTCTACTCAGTCTTCGAGATTTAATGGAACAGTTTACGCAAAAATAGAAATTCAAGATCATTTATTTACCCTCAAACCGATATGGAGAACAATGGGAGATGCTTTGGAGGATGTTCAAACTGCTCTATTCTATTCAATGAAAGTATATAGTGATTGTTATTGTTAACCAACGTTTATTTTTATTTTATTTTATGCATCTGTTATCTGTTGTCTTTTTGAATTCCTTTTAGTGTAAAGCACTTTGAATACATATATATATTACAATTGTGCATGAAATGTGCTAATATAGTACACTGTATAAACTTGCCTTGCCTTAAAACTAAAACTATTACAAATGTATTTCTTTAATTTAAATAAAGTCAAATAAAATAAATATAAAATAAAATATAAATATTAAATTAAAAACTTAGTTACAAAAATGTGTTGCTTTGGCAATTAAACAGAAATATATAAGTTTGAAGTAATAAATCTAATTCAAAATATTAATAAATACTATAATAGCACATAAAACAAACACTGATCAGCCAATGTCAAGCACCAAAAAGCTAAATTTCACGTTTAAAAAAACAAATACTAAATCTTTTTGTGGGGACGAGATCAAAGTTAAAATATGTTTACTGAAAAGTGAAAATAGTAATGATTTTGCTTGCTCCTTCATACAAAGCTTTTATGTGATTTCAGAAAGCCTGGAATACAGTGCACAAGTAATAGGACTATTTTATAATACCTTTATTATGCTCTTTTGATCTTTTTGGAGGTTGACAGGCACTGCACAGTATATATTTTCATTAAAAGAAATGGAGCAGAATAAACATTCAGCAAAATATGATATTTTGTGTTCAATGGATGAAAGAAAGTCATATAGTTTTGGAGTTGCATTTTAATTTTTAGGTCCAAAAATTCAGATCAAACTGACAATGATATGCTACACTCAAAGATCAATTATTACTTCTCAACAAAGACCACAATAATATCATACTTGTACTACTCTAATTGCTAATTCATACTACGGTAATGCTTAAGCTTACTTTGGGGATGCTTCCAAACAAATGACTGCATCTATATAACTAGAGTAGGACTTTTACTAGCTGTGACAAACAACAACTGACAATTTCGACAGTAAATGCACCAATCTGAGTAACTTAAGGATGGTAACACTGTCACCGAGGAAGAAAAAAGTGAGGAGGAGACAGGTGGAAGAGAACTTTCCCAAATGTAATGGACACAGGGATCAGAAATACGTTTTGACAGTGAGAGAAAAATTATATTTTATTCTTTTTCAGGATGTCAAGGAGAGACCTTAAACGGCTGTCCGAGCCAAGAGAGAGAGAGAGAGAGAGAGAGAGAGAGAGAGAGAGAGAGAGAGAGAGAGAGAGAGAGAAAGAGCTTGAGAAGGGAAAAGAGAAAGATGTGGGTCTAGGCCGCAGCAAGAGGGTGGGTGGGTGAGTGAGGGAGTGAGGAAGAGGAGGAGAGAGAGGAAGAGGAGGGTCTTGAAGGCAATGCGGGCAGGAGGAACAGAGGAGGCAAGCAGGCTGGAACAGGTGGAGGTGGGCGTCAGCGGGGAGTTTAGGACAAGGGTACGAGGAAGGAAGTAGAGTAACAAAGGTGGTGGACCAATATGGTGTATACTTGCCCTTGATGTCTGATCCATCTGAGGAGGAGAGAGCAGAAAAGAAACAGGGGGGACGGGTAAGGGGAGGAGGGGGGTCACAGACAATATTTTATTCAATGACTGTTTGAATAAAAATATTGTTTTTTCAAAAGAAGTAAAATCAAGTCAGTCAAAACAGTAATGAACAACTGAGAACAGGAAACCAAAATGAATGACAAGCCACAAAGA